>NC_092334.1:569497500-570097500 GCF_046630445.1 Rutidosis leptorrhynchoides
CGATATTATCCTTAGATAGGTTTGTTGAATCCTGAATTAGATACATATGCTACTGAGATAGGGTATATGATATGCATGTCATTGGAAAGCTAGCGAAAAATTAAGAACTTTTCATTTAGATATCGAATGGTTTTGATGAACGGATTAGAAGTTATAGTCAACTGAATTTTAGTATTATTGTTAAAATGATTATTATTACTATCGTCGTTATTATTTTAATAGAAATATCATTGTTATTATAAAATATCATTATTACTATTATGTTAGTATTATCATTTTATCATAATACCATTTTTAGTAAATATAAATATTGTTATTTTTTTATAGAATAATAATAATTATTATTACAAAATAATACAGCTTTTACTTATTATTATTATGATCAATATTATTTTATCAAATAAATAGGGGATACAAAGATATTTTTTACCACGCGTAATATAATTACATTAATAATACTTACCACTATAGTTTTACGATATTAAGTGAACTTTATAAATTTTACTACTTAAGATATATAAAAGTATATTTTATCATATATAAACGTTAATATAAATTTTTATTAATAAATGACTTTTATTATTATAAAATCTAATAAATATATTTAAATATATAAAACGACTATAGTTAAGTTATATAATAAACACGTATAAATTTTAGAAGTCATTTTGGGTCAAGTTGACTTTTGTTGACTTTTGCATATTAGTCTCGAGCATTAGGATTGTGGTACACTATGACTTGACCAAAAATTGTTAGACAAATATTGACCAACATATAAATATATATAATTAATATAGGTTCGTGAATCCGAGGCCAACCTTGCACTTGTTAAATGACGTTATATGTATTTTTACTACGAAATACAGTATGGTGAGTTTCATTTGCTCCCTTTTATATATATTTTTGGGACTGAGAATACATGCGCTGTTTTTATAAATATTTTACGAAATAGGCACAAGTACTAAAACTAATTCTATGTGGGTTTAAACCAGAAATATACCCTTAGCTTGGTAACATTAAACTACTTGTCTATGTACGGTAGGCGCGAATCCTAAAGATAGATCTATTGGGCCTGACAAACCCCATCCTGACTATGGGATGCTTTAGTACTTCGAGGTTATTTTAAACACACCTGATCTGGTGTACTTCAGAGGGTAAAACATGAACGTTAAGGCTTGTTACCGGGTGCCTACAACTTATAGAATACTTTTATAAACTTGCGAGTGTACATATATTTATAAACGGAAATCTTGTGGTCTATTAATATATTGAAATGATTGTTATGATAAACCTATGAACTCACCAACCTTTTGGTTGACACTTTAAAGCATGTTTATTCTCAGGTATTAAAGAAATCTTCCGCTGTGCATTAACTCATTTTAAGGATATTACTTGGAGTCATTCATGGCATATTTTGAAAGACGTTGCATTCGAGTCATTGAGTTCATCAAGATTATTATTATGTCAATTATAGTTGGATGTATTATCAAATGGTGTGCATGCAGTCAACTTTCGTTGTAAAGAAAGTTTGTCTTTTAAAAACGAATGCAATGTTTGTAAAATGTATCATATAGAGGTCAAATACCTCGCGATGTAATCAACTATTGTGATTCGTTTATAATGTATATGAACGGGTCCTTTCAACCTACCCGTTAAGTTCATACTTAGTAGCTAACATACCATTTCAACTACTACAATTCTATATGAAAAACTAATCACAAAAAAAAAATATATATATATATATCATATTCAAACCTTTATACAATAACTTGCAAACTTACAATACCGCTATTTTACATATAGCATGAAACATAGCACATAAAACTTTGATACAAAGTAGTTGCGAAGATAATTCTAGTTAATAAATAAGGCGTTCAGCAAAGGCAACAAAGACACGTAATTCATACGTCCAGAAACAAGTCATGCATTCTGGTTTTACTAATACCACTTCCCATCCTTAGTCTTGTGGAACGTAACCGTTGTGACCGATAGTATGACAACGTGTTGTAACGTCGTCAAAAGGATGAAGGTTACGTAATGACCAACAGTCTCGTAATAACCTAAAAACCTCATTTCTTACCCCAATTACCGACTCCGTCACTTGTGGGAACGTTTTGTTTAATAGTTGTAGCCCGATGTTCTTTTTCTCACTTTGGTGAGAAGCGAACATTACTAACCCGTAAGCATAACATGCTTCTTTATGTTGCATGTTAGCTACTTTTTCTAAATCATGAAATCCTATATTCGGATACATTGAGTCTAAATAATTTCTTAACCTGTTGCGTAAAATAGCATTTGGGTTCCCCGCAATATATGCGTCAAAGTAAACACATCGTAACTTATGGGTTTCCCAATGTGATATCCCCCATCTTTCAAACGAAAGCCTTTTATAAACCAAGGCATTCTTGGAACGTTCTTCGAATGTCTTACAAACTGATTTTGCCATAAATAGTTGTGCCGAGGAATTCTGACCGACTCTAGACAAGATTTCATCAATCATGTCTCCGGGTAAGTCTTCTAAAATATTGGGTTGTCTATCCATTTTGTGTTTTTATACTGTAAAATAGATAAGAGTTAGATTCATAAAAGATACTTATTAATACAAGCAATTTTTTACATATATCGTAAAGCATAAGCACACTATATTACATATATTACACCGCACAAATACAACTATCTTATTCCGACTCACTCGTTTCTTCTTTTTCGAACTTGGTTCTTTTTGCTAAGTTTTTAGGGATATATTATGTTCCCCTAATACGAGCCGTCGTTTTCCACATTGGTCTAGAAAAACCTGGTGGTTTAGAGGTTCCCGGGTTATTGTTACAACTTAAGAAATACGGGTGTTGACGATACATATAAAGTTCATCGGGGTTGGAATCAGATTTCTCTATTTTTATGCCCTTTCCCTTATTATTCTCTTTTGCCTTTTTAAATTCAGTTGGGCTAATTTCTATAACATCATCGGAATCCTCGTCGAGATCCGATTCATCGCAGAATTGGTAATCCTCCCAATATTTTGCTTCCTTGGCGGAAACACCGTTGATCATAATTAACCTTGGTTGGTTGGTTGAAGATTTTCTTTTACTTAACTGTTTTATTATTTACCCCACCGGTTCTATTTCTTCTTCCGGTTCCGATTCTTCTTCCGGTTCCGACTCTTCTTCCGGTTCCTTTTCGGGAACTTGTGAATCAGTCCACGAATCATTCCAATTTACATTTGACTCTTCATTATTATTAGGTGAGTCAATGGGACTTGTTCTAGAGGTAGACATCTATCACATAATATCAAACGCGTTAAGAGATTAATATATCACATAATATTCACATGTTAAAAATATATAGTTTCCAACAAAATTTGTTAAGCAATCATTTTTCAAGTAAACACGGTCGAAGTCCAGACTCACTAATGCATCCTAACAAACTCGATAAGACACACTAATGCAAAATCCTGGTTCTCTAAGACCAACGCTCTGATACCAACTGAAATGTCCCGTTCTTATTGATTAAAAACGTTCCATATTAATTGATTTCGTTGCGAGGTTTTGACCTCTATATGAGACGTTTTTTCAAAGACTGCATTCATTTTTAAAATAAACCATAACCTTTATTTCATAAATAAAGGTTTAAAAAGCTTTACGTAGATTATCAAATAATGATAATCTAAAATATCCTGTTTACACACGACCATTACATAATGGTTTACAATACAAATATGTTACATCGAAATTAGTTTCTTGAATGCAGTTTTTACACAATATCATACAAAAATGGACTCCAAATCTTATCCTTATTTTAGTATGCAACAGCGGAAGCTCTTAGTATTCACCTGAGAATAAACATGCTTTAAAAGTCAACAAAAATGTTGGTGAGTTATAGGTTTAACCTATATATATCAAATCGTAACAATAGACCACAAGATTTCATATTTCAATACACATCCCATACATAGAGATAAAAATCATTCATATGGTGAACACCTGGTAACCGACATTAACAAGATGCATATATAAGAATATCCCCATCATTCCGGGACACCCTTCGGATATGATATAAATTTCGAAGTACTAAAGCATCCGGTACTTTGGATGGGGTTTGTTAGGCCCAATAGATCTACCTTTAGGATTCGCGTCAATTAGGGTGTCTGTTCCCTAATTCTTAGATTACCAGACTTAATAAAAAGGGGCATATTCGATTTCGATAATTCAACCATAGAATGTAGCTTCACGTACTGTTGTCTATTTTGTAAATCATTTATAAAACCTGCATGTATTCTCATCCCAAAAATATTAGATTTTAAAAGTGGGACTATAACTCACTTTCACATATTTTTACTTCGTCGGGAAGTAAGACTTGGCCACTGGTTGATTCACGAACCTATAACAATATATACATATATATCAAAGTATGTTCAAAATATATTTACAACGCTTTTAATATATTTTGATGTTTTAAGTTTATTAAGTCAGCTGTCCTCGTTAGTAACCTACAACTAGTTGTCCACAGTTAGATGTACAGAAATAAATCGATAAATATTATCTTGAATCAATCCACGACCCAGTGTATACGTATCTCAGTATTGATCACAACTCAAACTATATATATTTTGGAATCAACCTCAACCCTGTATAGCTAACTCCAACATTCACATATAGAGTGTCTATGGTTGTTCCAAAATATATATAGATGTGTCGACATGATAGGTCGAAACATTGTATACATGTCTATGGTATCTCAAGATGACATAATATACAATACAAGTTGATTAAGTTATGGTTGGAATAGATTTGTTACCAATTTTCACGTAGCTAAAATGAGAAAAATTATCCAATCTTGTTTTACCCATAACTTCTTCATTTTAAATCCGTTTTGAGTGAATCAAATTGCTATGGTTTCATATTGAACTCTATTTTATGAATCTAAACAGAAAAAGTATAGGTTTATAGTCGGAAAAATAAGTTACAAGTCGTTTTTGTAAAGGTAGTCATTTCAGTCGAAAGAACGACGTCTAGATGACCATTTTAGAAAACATACTTCCACTTTGAGTTTAACCATAATTTTTGGATATAGTTTCATGTTCATAATAAAAATCATTTTCTCAGAATAACAACTTTTAAATCAAAGTTATCATAGTTTTTAATTAACTAACCCAAAACAGCCCGCGGTGTTACTACGACGGCGTAAATCCGGTTTTACGGTGTTTTTCGTGTTTCCAGGTTTTAAATCATTAAGTTAGCATATCATATAGATATAGAACATGTGTTTAGTTGATTTTAAAATTCAAGTTAGAAGGATTAACTTTTGTTTGCGAACAAGTTTAGAATTAACTAAACTATGTTCTAGTTATTACAAGTTTAAACCTTCGAATAAGATAGCTTTATAAGTATGAATTGAATGATGTTATGAACATCATTACTACCTTAAGTTCCTTGGATAAACCTACTGGAAAAGAGAAAAATGGATCTAGCTTCAATGGATCCTTGGATGGCTCGAAAGTTCTTGAAGCGGAATCATGACACGAAAACAAGTTCAAGTAAGATCATCACTTGAAATAAGATTGTTATAGTTATAGAAATTGAACCAAAGTTTGAATATGATTATTACCTTGTATTAGAATTATAACCTACTGTAAGAAACAAAGATTTCTTGAGGTTGGATGATCACCTTACAAGATTGGAAGTGAGCTAGCAAACTTGAAAGTATTCTTGATTTTATGTAACTAGAACTTGTAGAATATATGAAGAACACTTAGAACTTGAAGATAGAACTTGAGAGAGATCAATTAGATGAAGAAAATTGAAGAATGAAAGTGTTTGTAGGTGTTTTTGGTCGTTGGTGTATGGATTAGATATAAAGGATATGTAATTTTGTTTTCATGTAAATAAGTCATGAATGATTACTCATATTTTTGTAATTTTATGAGATATTTCATGCTAGTTGCCAAATGATGGTTCCCACATATGTTAGGTGACTCACATGGGCTGCTAAGAGCTGATCATTGGAGTGTATATACCAATAGTACATACATCTAAAAGCTGTGTATTGTACGAGTACGAATACGGGTGCATACGAGTAGAATTGTTGATGAAACTGAACGAGGATGTAATTGTAAGCATTTTTGTTAAGTAGAAGTATTTTGATAAGTGTATTGAAGTCTTTCAAAAGTGTATAAATACATATTAAAACACTACATGTATATACATTTTAACTGAGTCGTTAAGTCATCGTTAGTCGTTACATGTAAGTGTTGTTTTGAAACCTTTAGGTTAACGATCTTGTTAAATGTTGTTAACCCAATGTTTATAATATCAAATGAGATTTTAAATTATTATATTTTCATGATATTATCATGTATGAATATCTCTTAATATGATATATATACATTAAATGTCTTTACAACGATAATCGTTACATATATGTCTCGTTTAAAAATCATTAAGTTAGTAGTCTTGTTTTTACATATGTAGTTCATTGTTAATATACTTAATGATATGTTTACTTATCATAGTATCATGTTAACTATATATATATCCATATATATGTCATCATATAGTTTTTACAAGTTTTAACGTTCGTGAATCACCGGTCAACTTGGGTGGTCAATTGTCTATATGAAACATATTTCAATTAATCAAGTCTTAACAAGTTTGATTGCTTAACATGTTGGAAACATTTAATCATGTAAATATCAATCTCAATTAATATATATAAACATGGAAAAGTTCGGGTCACTACAGTACCTACACGTTAAATAAATTTCGTCCCGAAATTTTAAGCTGTTGAAGGTGTTGACGAATCTTCTGGAAATAGATGCGGGTATTTCTTCTTCATCTGATCTTCACGCTCCCATGTGAACTCGGGTCCTCTACGAGCATTCCATCGAACCTTAACAATTGGTATCTTGTTTTGCTTAAGTCTTTTAACCTCACGATCCATTATTTCGACGGGTTCTTCGATGAATTGAAGTTTTTCGTTGATTTGGATTTCATCTAACGGAATAGTGAGATCTTCTTTAGCAAAACATTTCTTCAAATTCAAGACGTGGAAAGTGTTATGTACAGCCGCGAGTTGTTGAGGTAACTCAAGTCGGTAAGCTACTGGTCCGACACGATCAATAATCTTGAATGGTCCAATATACCTTGGATTTAATTTCCCTCGTTTACCAAATCGAACAACGCCTTTCCAAGGTGCAACTTTAAGCATGACCATCTCTCCAATTTCAAATTCTATATCTTTTCTTTTAATGTCAGCGTAGCTCTTTTGTCGACTTTGGGCGGTTTTCAACCGTTGTTGAATTTGGATGATCTTCTCGGTAGTTTCTTGTATAATCTCCGGACCCGTAATCTGTCTATCCCCCACCTCACTCCAACAAATCGGAGACCTGCACTTTCTACCATAAAGTGCTTCAAACGGCGCCATCTCAATGCTTGAATGGTAGCTGTTGTTGTAGGAAAATTCTGCTAACGGTAGATGTCGATCCCAACTGTTTCCGAAATCAATAACACATGCTCATAGCATGTCTTCAAGCGTTTGTATCGTCCTTTCGCTTTGCCCATCAGTTTGTGGATGATAGGCAGTACTCATGTCTAGACGAGTTCCTAATGCTTGCTGTAATGTCTGCCAGAATCTTGAAATAAATCTGCCATCCCTATCAGAGATAATAGAGATTGGTATTCCATGTCTGGAGACGACTTCCTTCAAATACAGTCATGCTAACTTCTCCATCTTGTCATCTTCTCTTATTGGCAGGAAGTGTGCTGATTTGGTGAGACGATCAACTATTACCCAAATAGTATCAAAACCACTTGCAGTCCTTGGCAATTTAGTGATGAAATCCATGGTAATGTTTTCCCATTTCCATTCCGGGATTTCGGGTTGTTGAAGTAGACCTGATGGTTTCTGATGCTCAGCTTTGACCTTAGAACACGTCAAACATTCTCCTACGTATTTAGCAACATCGGCTTTCATACCCGGCCACCAAAAATGTTTCTTGAGATCCTTGTACATCTTCCCCGTTCCAGGATGTATTGAGTATCTGGTTTTATGAGCTTCTCTAAGTACCATTTCTCTCATATCTCCAAATTTTGGTACCCAAATCCTTTCAGCCCTATACCGGGTTCCGTCTTCCCGAATATTAAGATGCTTCTCTGATCCTTTGGGTATTTCATCCTTTAAATTTCCCTCTTTTAAAACTCCTTGTTGCGTCTCCTTTATTTGAGTAGTAAGGTTATTATGAATCATTATATTCATAGATTTTACTCGAATGGGTTCTCTGTCCTTCCTGCTCAAGGCATCGGCTACCACATTTGCCTTCCTCGGGTGGTAACGAATCTCAAAGTCGTAATCATTCAACAATTCAATCCACCTACGCTGCCTCATATTCAGTTGTTTCTGATTAAATATGTGTTGAAGACTTTTGTGGTCGGTATATATAATACTTTTGACCCCATATAAGTAGTGCCTCCAAGTCTTTAATGCAAAAACAACCGCTCCTAATTCCAAATCATGCGTCGTATAATTTTTTTCGTGAATCTTCAATTGTCTAGACGCATAAGCAATCACCTTCGTTCGTTGCATTAATACACAACCGAGACCTTGCTTTGATGCGTCACAATAAATCACAAAATCATCATTCCCTTCAGGCAATGACAATATAGGTGCCGTAGTTAGCTTTTTCTTCAATAACTGAAACGCTTTCTCTTGTTCATCATTCCATTCAAATTTCTTCCCTTTATGCGTTAATGCAGTCAAGGGTTTTGCTATTCTGGAAAAATCTTGGATGAACCTTCTGTAGTAACCAGCTAGTCCTAAAAACTGGCGTATGTGTTTCGGAGTTTTCGGGGTTTCCCACTTTTCAACAGTTTCTATCTTTGCCGGATCCACCTTAATACCTTCTTTGTTCACTATGTGACCGAGGAATTGAACTTCTTCCAACCAAAATGCACACTTTGAAAACTTAGCGTACAATTCTTCCTTCCTCAATACTTCTAACACCTTTCTCAAATGTTCACCGTGTTCTTGGTCATTCTTTGAGTAAATAAGTATGTCATCAATGAAAACAATGACAAACTTGTCAAGGTATGGTCCACACACTCGGTTCATAAGGTCCATGAACACAGCTGGTGCATTAGTTAAACCAAACGGCATGACCATAAACTCGTAATGACCGTAACGTGTTCTGAAAGCAGTCTTTGGAATATCATCTTCTTTCACCCGCATTTGATGATACCCGGAACGTAAGTCAATCTTTGAATAAACAGACGAGCCTTGTAGTTGATCAAATAAGTCGTCGATTCTCGGTAGTGGGTAGCGGTTCTTGATGGTAAGTTTGTTCAACTCTCGGTAGTCGATACACAACCTGAATGTACCATCTTTCTTCTTGACAAACAAAATAGGAGCTCCCCACGGTGATGTGCTTGGTCGAATGAAACCACGCTCTAAAAGTTCTTGTAATTGGCTTTGCAGTTCTTTCATCTCGCTGGGTGCGAGTCTGTAAGGAGCACGAGCTATTGGTGCAGCTCCTGGTACAAGATCTATTTGAAATTCAACGGATCGATGTGGGGGAAATCCCGGTAATTCTTTCGGAAATACATCGGGAAATTCTTTTGCAATGGGAACATCATTGATGCTCTTTTCTTCAGTTTGTACTTTCTCGACGTGTGCTAGAACAGCATAGCAACCTTTTCTTATTAGTTCTTGTGCCTTCAAATTACTAATAAGATGTAGCTTCGTGTTGCCCTTTTCTCCGTACACCATTAAGGGTTTTCCTTTTTCTCGTATAATGCGAATTGCATTTTTGTAACAAACGATCTCTGCTTTCACTTCTTTCAACCAGTCCATACCGATTATCACACCAAAACTCCCTAACTCTACTGGTATCAAATCAATCTTAAATGTTTCGCTAACCAGTTTAATTTCTCGATTCCGACATATATTATCTGCTGAAATTAATTTACCATTTGCTAATTCGAGTAAAAATTTACTATCCAAAGGCGTCAATGGACAACTTAATTTAGCACAAAAATCTCTACTCATATAGCTTCTATCCGCACCCGAATCAAATAAAACGTAAGCAGATTTATTGTCAATAAGAAACGTACCCGTAATAAGCTCCGGGTCTTCTTGTGCCTCTGCCGCATTAATATTGAAAACTCTTCCGCGGCCTTGTCCATTCGTGTTCTCCTGGTTCGGGCAATTTCTAATAATGTGGCCCGGTTTTCCACATTTATAACAAACTACATTGGCATAACTTGCTCTGACACTACTTGCTCCGCCATTACTCGTTCCGACACCATTTGTTCCTTTCATTCTATTAACCCCTGGTCCGTAGACCTCACACTTCGCCGCGCTATGACCATTTCTTTTACACTTGTTGCAAAATTTGCTGCAGAACCCCGAGTGATACTTTTCACACCTTTGGCATAGCTGCATCTGATTGTTGTTGTTGTTGCGGTTATTATTGTTGTTGAGATAATTGTTGTAGTTGCTGTTGCTGTTGTTGTTGTTGTTGTTGTTGTTGGGCCGTTTGTTGTAGTTGCGATTGATGTTACGATTGTTGGGATAATTGTTGCGATTGCTGTTGTTGTTGTATTGGTGATTCTTATCACCGTTTTCCTCCCACTTTCTTTTGACTTGCTTCACATTGGCCTCTTCAGCAGTCTGTTCTTTAATTCTTTCTTCAATCTGGTTCACTAGTTTGTGAGCCATTCTACATGCCTGTTGTATGGAGGCGGGCTCGTGTGAACTTATATCTTCTTGGATTCTTTCCGGTAATCCTTTCACAAACGCGTCGATCTTCTCTTCCTCATCTTCGAATGCTCCCGGACACAATAGGCACAATTCTGTGAATCGTCTTTCGTACGTGGTAATATCAAATCCTTGGGTTCGTAACCCTCTAAGTTCTATCTTGAGCTTATTGACCTCGGTTCTGGGACGGTACTTCTCGTTCATCAAGTGCTTGAATGCTGACCACGGTAGTGCGTACGCATCGTCTTGTCCCACTTGCTCTAGATAGGTATTCCACCATGTTAACGCAGAACCTGTGAAGGTATGCGTAGCGTACTTCACTTTGTCCTCTTCAGTACACTTACTTATGGCAAACACCGATTCGACCTTCTCGGTCCACCATTTTAATCCGATCGGTCCTTCGGTTCCATCAAATTCCAAAGGTTTGCAGGCAGTGAATTCTTTGTAGGTGCGTCCTACACGATTTCCTGTACTGCTAGATCCAAGGTTATTGTTGGTATGTAGCGCAGCCTGTACTGCGGCTATGTTTGAAGCTAGAAAAGTACGGAATTCCTCTTCATTCATATTCACGGTGTGTAGAGTAGTCGGTGCCATTTCCTTCAAAATAGTCAAATGGAACAAGTTAATCATACAGAATATTAAGAGTAGTTAATAGTATTTCGTAGCATAATATGAACTCATTTATAAAAGCTTTTTCTTCATATTAGCGTTTTATAAGTTTAAATTCGGGTAGTACCTACCCATTAAGTTCATACTTAGTAGCTAAAATACAATTCAACTACTACAATTCTATATGAAAAACTGATTATAATAATATTTCGCATTCAAACTTTTACACAATATTTTAAAAACTTACAATACCGCTTATTTTACATATAGCATGAAATATAGCACACAATAAATTTGATACAAGATGGTTGTGAAGATAATTCTAGCTAGTACACAAGTCGTTCAGCAAAGGCAATAAAGACACGTAATTCATACATCCAGAAACAAGTCATGCATTCTGGTTTTACTGGGATTACTTCCCATTCTTGGTCTTGTGGAACATAACCGTTATGGCCGTTGATAAGACAGCGTGTTGTAACATCGTCAAAAGGACGAGGGTTACGTAATGTCCAACAGTCCCGTAACAATCTAAAAACCTCATTTCTTACCCCAATTACCGACTCCGTTACTTGTGGAAACGTTTTGTTTAATAGTTGTAGCCCGATGTTCTTGTTCTCACTTTGGTGAGAAGCGAACATTACTAATCCGTAAGCATAACATGCTTCTTTATGTTGCATGTTAGCCGCTTTTTCTAAATCACGAAGTCCAATATTCGGATATATTGAGTCAAAATAATTTCTTAACCCGTTGCGTAAAATAGCATTTGGGTTCCCCGCAATATATGCGTCAAAGTAAACACATCGTAACTTATGGGTTTCCCAATGTGATATCCCCCATCTTTCAAACAAAAGTCTCTTATAAACCAAGACATTCTTGGAACGTTCTTCGAATGTCTTACAAACTGATCTCGCCTTAAATAGTTGTGCCGAGGAATTCTGACCGACTCTAGACAAGATTTCATCAATCATGTCTCCGGGTAGGTCTCTTAAAATATTGGGTTGTCTATCCATTTTGTGTTTTTAAACTGTAAAATAGACAAGAGTTAGATTCATAAAAAAAAAAAATACTTATTAATACAAGCAATTTTTACATATATCATAAAGCATAAGCACACTATATTACATATATTACACCACACGAATACAACTATCTTATTCCGACTCGCTCGTTTCTTCTTCTTCGGTTTTGGTTCGTTTTGTCAAGTTTCTAGGGATATATGATGTTCCCCTAATACTAACTGTCGTTGTCCACATTGGTTTAGAAAAACCTGGTGGTTTAGAGGTTCCCGGGTCATTGTTACAACTTAAGGACTTCGGGGGTTGACGATACATATAAAGTTCGTCGGGGTTGGAATTAGATTTCTCTATTTTTATGCCCTTTCCCTTATTATTTTCTTTTTCCTTTTTAAATTCAGTTGGAGTAATTTCTATAACATCATCGGAATTCTCGTCGGAATCCGATTCATCGGAGAATTGGTAATCCTCCCAATATTTTGCTTCCTTGGCGGAAACACCATTGACCATAATTAACCTTGGTCGGTTCGTTGAGGATTTTCTTTTACTTAACCGTTTTATTATTTCCCCCACCGGTTCTATTTCTTCATCCGGTTCCGATTCTTCTTCCGGTTCCGATTCTTCTTCCGGTTCCGACTCTTCTTCCGGTTCCTCTTCGGGAACTTGTGAATCAGTCCACGAATCATTCCAATTTACATTTGACTCTTCATTATTATTAGGTGAGTCAATGGGACTTGTTCTAGAGGTAGACATTTATCACATAATATCAAACGCGTTAAGAGATTAATATATCACATAATATTCACATGTTAAAAATATATAGTTTCCAACAAAATTTGTTAAGCAATCATTTTTCAAGTAAACATGGTCGAAGTCCAGACTCACTAATGCATCCTAACAAACTCGATAAGACACACTAATGCAAAGTTCTGGTTCTCTAAGACCAACGCTCTGATACCAACTGAAATGTCCCGTTCTTATTGATTAAAAACGTTCCATATTAATTGATTTCGTTGCGAGGTTTTGACCTCTATATGAGTCGTTTTTCAAAGACTGCATTCATTTTAAAACAAACCATAACCTTTATTTCATAGATAAAGGTTTTAAAAAGCTTTACGTAGATTATCAAATAATGATAATCTAAAATATCCTGTTTACACACGACCATTACATAATGGTTTACAATACAAATATGTTACAACAAAATAAGTTTCTTGAATGCAGTTTTTACACAATATCATACAAGCATGGACTCCAAATCTCGTCCTTATTTAAGTATGCGACAGCGGAAGCTCTTAATAATCACCTGAGAATAAACATGCTTAAAACGTCAACAAAAATGTTGGTGAGTTATAGGTTTAACCTATATATATCAAATCATAATAATAGACCACAAGATTTCATATTTCAATACACATCCCATACATAGAGATAAAAATCATTCATATGGTGAACACCTGGTAACCGACATTAACAAGATGCATATATAAGAATATCCCCATCATTCCAGGACTCCCTTCGGATATGATATAAATTTCGAAGTACTAAAGCATCCGTTACTTTGGATGGGGTTTGTTAGGCCCAATAGATCTATCTTTAGGATTCGTATCAATTAGGGTGTCTGTTCCCTAATTCTTAGATTACCAGACTTAATAAAAAGGGGCATATTCGATTTCAATAATTCAACCATAGAATGTAGTTTCACGTACTTGTGTCTATTTTGTAAATCATTTATAAAACCTGCATGTATTCTCATCCCAAAAATATTAGATTTTAAAAGTGGGACTATAACTCACTTTCACAGATTTTTACTTCGTCGGGAAGTAAGACTTGGCCACTGGTTGATTCACGAACCTATAACAATATATACATATATATCAAAGTATATTCAAAATATATTTACAACACTTTTAATATATTTTGATGTTTTAAGTTTATTAAGTCAGCTGTCCTCGTTAGTAACCTACAACTAGTTGTCCACAGTTAGATGTACAGAAATAAATCGATAAATATTATCTTGAATCAATCCACGACCCAGTGTATACGTATCTCAGTATTGATCACAACTCAAACTATATATATTTTGGAATCAACCTCAACCCTGTATAGCTAACTCCAACATTCACATATAGAGTGTCTATGGTTGTTCCGAAATATATATAGATGTGTCGACATGATAGGTCGAAACATTGTATACGTGTCTATGGTATCTCAAGATGACATAATATACAATACAAGTTGATTAAGTTATGGTTGGAATAGATTTGTTACCAATTTTCACGTAGCTAAAATGAGAAAAATTATCCAATCTTGTTTTACCCATAACTTCTTCATTTTAAATCCGTTTTGAGTGAATCAAATTGCCATGGTTTCATATTGAACTCTATTTTATGAATCTAAACAGAAAAAGTATAGGTTTATAGTCGGAAAAATAAGTTACAAGTCGTTTTTATAAAGGTAGTCATTTCAGTCGAAAGAACGACGTCTAGATGACCATTTTAGAAAACATACTTCCACTTTGAGTTTAACCATAATTTTTGGATATAGTTTCATGTTCATAATAAAAATCATTTTTTCAGAATAACAACTTTTAAATCAAAGTTTATCATAGTTTTTAATTAACTAACCCAAAACAGCCCGCGGTGTTACTACGACGGCGTAAATCCGGTTTTACGGTGTTTTTCGTGTTTCCAGGTTTTAAATCATTAAGTTAGCATATCATATAGATATAGAACATGTGTTTAGTTGATTTTAAAAGTCAAGTTAGAAGGATTAACTTTTGTTTGCGAACAAGTTTAGAATTAACTAAACTATGTTCTAGTGATTACAAGTTTAAACCTTCGAATAAGATAGCTTTATATGTATGAATTGAATGATGTTATGAACATCATTACTACCTTAAGTTCCTTGGATAAACCTACTGGAAAAGAGAAAAATGGATCTAGCTTCAATGGATCCTTGGATGGCTCGAAAGTTCTTGAAGCGGAATCATGACACGAAAACAAGTTCAAGTAAGATCATCACTTGAAATAAGATTGTTATAGTTATAGAAATTGAACCAAAGTTTGAATATGATTATTACCTTGTATTAGAATGATAACCTACTGTAAGAAACAAAGATTTCTTGAGGTTGGATGATCACCTTACAAGATTGGAAGTGAGCTAGCAAACTTGAAAGTATTCTTGATTTTATGTAACTAGAACTTGTAGAATATATGAAGAACACTTAGAACTTGAAGATAGAACTTGAGAGAGATCAATTAGATGAAGAAAATTGAAGAATGAAAGTGTTTGTAGGTGTTTTTGGTCGTTGGTGTATGGATTAGATATAAAGGATATGTAATTTTGTTTTCATGTAAATAAGTCATGAATGATTACTCATATTTTTGTAATTTTATGAGATATTTCATGCTAGTTGCCAAATGATGGTTCCCACATGTGTTAGGTGACTCACATGGGCTGCTAAGAGCTGATCATTGGAGTGTATATACCAATAGTACATACATCTAAAAGCTGTGTATTGTACGAGTACGAATACGGGTGCATACGAGTAGAATTGTTGATGAAACTGAACGAGGATGTAATTGTAAGCATTTTTGTTAAGTAGAAGTATTTTGATAAGTGTATTGAAGTCTTTCAAAAGTGTATAAATACATATTAAAACACTACATGTATATACATTTTAACTGAGTCGTTAAGTCATCGTTAGTCGTTACATGTAAGTGTTGTTTTGAAACCTTTAGGTTAACGATCTTGTTAAATGTTGTTAACCCAATGTTTATAATATCAAATGAGATTTTAAATTATTATATTATCATGATATTATCATGTATGAATATCTCTTAATATGATATATATACATTAAATGTCTTTTCAACGATAATCGTTACATATATGTCTCGTTTAAAAATCATTAAGTTAGTAGTCTTGTTTTTACATATGTAGTTCATTGTTAATATACTTAATGATATGTTTACTTATCATAGTATCATGTTAACTATATATATATATCCATATATGTAACGACCCGGAAATTTCTGACCAAATTTAAACCCTAATCTCTATATGTTTCCGACACGATAAGCAAAAACCTTAATGTGAGTCTAGAAAGTTTGAAATCTATATTCGGATAATCAGATACCCTTTGACCATGCCTGACGATTCACGAACAACAGAATGTAAATGGATATGTAAATTAAATATATATATATATCTATATATTTACATATATATTATAAACTGATAAAATGATATGCGGTGTAGTTGATGAAATTATAAATGAAGGTAGTTCACAATTTAAAAATAACAACTTGTTAGGTAATAAATATATATATTTAATATTTCAAATTTACATTCAAAACTTTGAGCACAATAATTAGAAATACTAGCTTTATTATTTCAACGAAACTAAAAACGAAATAAATATATATATTAACCATGGTAGATTACTATATGTAATATATGTATAATATCAATATGTGATTATTATTATGAGTAAATTTAATTATTTGAACATAATACAATCTATTGTTTTTATCATCTATAATATTAGTATTTCTATTATTATTATTATAGGTGTTTCTATTTTCATTAAACAATATTATTATTATTATTAATTAGTATTAGTATTATTACTATTAATATGTTTATTAATTATTAATACTTATTAATTATCTTATAAAAAAAAAGATATATACGCTTATCAGACCAAACAAAAAAAAATCTGTCTTCATCACTTTATTTCCTGTTTTCATGTGACAATCTGTCGACCACATCTCATCTATAAAACAGCATTTGAATCAATCATTTATCTGAAAATCCAGCAATTTCTTATTCCATTCGTTTTGAAAGAAAAAAAAAAGAAAAAGAAAATTATCACAGCTCGTATCTCTGTATTCCATCTTTTTGAGCATATTTTGATTTCGAACAAATTCTCCAAATCTATAAATGCAGAAAGTTTCTAATTCATGTCTTAAATCTTTCCTCAAAATCTCAAGTTTCACTTCTCAATATTGAGTACGAATTTGTCAGTCAAAGTTCTAATCTTGAAAAGTCAAACTTTATGTTCATCGCGAAATTTGTAATCGTGTTGGAGTTTTTGGTTAAAAGGACGATTTCAATAGTTTATAGATATGATTTACAAACTATTTCATGAAGAAAGCTTGATCTAAAACACACTTAAAATTAAAATTTGATTTTTTTTTCTTTTTTTTCGAACAGCAGCGTGGCTGCTTTCTTTTTTTTTTATTTTTTTTTTGTTAATTAAAGCCCTCCTTCCTAGCTCTCTGTTCGTGTACAAGTCTTAAACAAAACCACAATCGTTTTTTTTTTATGATATTAACCTACCCCGGTCATTTTGATTATGGTGAGGAAGAAGAAGAAACTAAGACAGAAAGATAAGTATTAATTAGATTAAGGAAGGGAATAAATAAGATAAGTGAGCGACAGAGAAGTGGTATAGAAGGGGACTGATAACCGAGAGACCCTGGGTTCGAATCCAGACGCTGCAAACAATTTTTTTTTTATATAAAGGAAGCTATCTTGGGCCTTTGGGCTTGGATATTATATTTTGGGCCTGTTTCAAATAAAATTGGATTAGGCTTAAATTAAAGATGGGTTGCAAGTATTAAAGCTATTGAACTAATACTAAGCCCACTTGTTTTAAGGTATAAACTTATTATTATTATTATTATTATTATTATTATTATTATTATTATTATTATTATTATTATTATTATTATTATTATTATTATTATTATTAAAATAGATTATTATTATTATTAGTATTATTAAACTTATAATCATCATTTTTTTATTTAAAAGTATCATTTATATTAAAATTATCATTTTCATCATTAATATTAATACTATTATTTTTAACTCTATTATCATTATTATTACTATTATTATCATTATCATTATTAATATTATCTTAGTACTTTTATAACTTTAACAAACAAACAAATTATATATATATACACAAAAATATATTTAATACATATAACGTAACAAAATTAATATTTTTTTTATTTATGTAAATATATAAAATAATTATATGAAACATATAGGTTAATAATATAAAAATAACATAATAAATAAATTTATATATATATGTATATACCCTTGTTCAATTACAATAATATGTGTTAATATAACTGATATAGGTTCGTGAATCCGAGGCCAACCTTATACGTGTTCAATGATGTTATATGTATTTTTACTACAAAATACATTAGGTGAGTATATAGTCCCACTTTTAAACTCTAAATATTTCGGGATGAGAATACATGTATTTTATGTTTTACGATATGGACACAAGTAACTGAAAAATATATTCTACGTTGAGTTGTACCACTGGCATACTTCCCTGTAGCTTGGTAACTATTATTTACAGCGGTATTGTAAACGCGAATCCTGTTGATAGATCTATCGGGCCTGACAACCCCAACCGGACTGGACAACCAGTATTCAACGGTTGCACAGTACTTCGTTTCGTGACTACACTTGGTACAGTGTAGTAAGATTTCATAATAAAGGGAATATGCGACGTGATTAAATGTTAAGTATGGTTACCAAGTGCTCAACCACTTAGAATATTTTTATTAAAATGTTTATATATGAAATCTTGTGTTCCATAGTTATAACGCTGCTAGCATCAAACCTATATATCTCACCAACTTTATGTTGACGTTTTAAAGCATGTTATTCTCAGGTACGAATTAAGTCTTCCGCTGTGCATTTGCTCATTTTAAGGACATTACTTGGAGTCGATCATTGCAATGGGACCAGATGTTGATGATTTCGTCCAGGAGGATAAGGACGGGTTGTTACATGTGGTATCAGAGCGGTGGTCTTAGTGAACCAGGTCTCCCATTAGTGTGTCTAACTGGTAGTTGTTAGGATACATTAGTGAGTCTGGACTTTGACCGTGTTTACATGTCAAAAGTTTTGCTTATCATATCTAGTCGGAAACCATCTGCTTATCATCCTTAGGGAATTGTCTGCTTATCATTCTTTAGTCTAGACACGTCTTACTGCATTTAGTGCATCGATAGTGTATAGACAAAATTCATATCTTAGCGCATCTGTAGACTTGCTTGTCATATGCCGTAAGTTCCTCTGTAGGCTACGAAATCTTTAGTATTATAGATATTCTATGAAGTTAGAATATCATCCTATATTCGAAAATCATTTCACATCAAAGATTCTTCTCAAATTGCTCTCTTGGCGATGAACCTGAAAGCACTTACCGGCGAACCTGTTCGAGAAACCATTTACCCTCTCATTTCTAGAGTATCCTGTCACGATTATATATTATCCTATATTTGAATCTTACTCACCCGCTCCTTTCAATCGTCAATCATAATATAAGAAGTTAACGAACTACGTGCTCGAGTAATGACTTTGGAAAAATCTGGTGCGGAGGTTACAAACACCAGCAACAGCACCAGCAGCATAAACCGTACCACCATCATCAACGCCGACAATACTCTTATCACCCCAACCACAATCACGTCATAAATCTCAACGTCACTATCTGTACCTCGGATATCAACATCATACGCCTCACTATCATCATCGGTACTTCAAGTATAATCCTTGTTTTACATATCGTTCTACATCGATTAATTTCGTTCTACGTATTGTTCTACCTCATTTACCTTCGTCCGACATGGCAATTATGTAATCTCTAAAGTTTTAGAGATCATGTAATCAAGTGCTAACAATAAATCAAATGAGTATAAAATCTTATTGACTCATTAAATCCATAATTTCATCTGAAGAAAATATATATGCAAGTATATTTTCATAAAGATCGTAATTAAAAATTCTTTCGTACAAATTGTTAATGATGAAAATATTTTAACGGGTGGGTAGTACCCAAGGAATAT
This sequence comes from Rutidosis leptorrhynchoides, assembly GCF_046630445.1. Taxonomy (NCBI): domain Eukaryota; kingdom Viridiplantae; phylum Streptophyta; class Magnoliopsida; order Asterales; family Asteraceae; genus Rutidosis; species Rutidosis leptorrhynchoides. Next base: position 569,517,761 of record NC_092334.1, read on the forward strand.
TTAAAATTCACATTAACAAGTTACGCTGTACATTCTTCCCAATCTGATTCAACGGTCATTTACTATCCTACTTACAATCACCGATATACGTATCCGTTCATTTCAGAATAATCATTTCCATTCAAATTTCATATTTGGATTTTTACCTATCCGAATCTAACAAGTGGCATAAAGAAGAAAACATTAGACAAATTAAAAATTGTTAGAAACACACGAATTAACTAATTAAAAATCAGTTAAGGATTCCACGCTAACTGTTCCGGCTAACTGTTCCCAGCTAACTGATTAACATTTAATTTATCGCAATTTACATTCTCGCAATTTTATTTATCGTCATTTAAATTCTGTTATTTACTTTTACGCACTTTAAACGGGACACGTATGCAAGGTTTCGACTTATCATATCGACCCATCTATATATATATTTCGGAACAACCATAGACACTCTATATGTGAAGGTGGGAGTTGGCTATACAGGGTCGGAGTTGATTCCAAAATATATATATACTTTGAGTTGTGATCGACACCGAGACCGGTACACGGGTCACGATACGTATTAATTATGTATATTAAATTATATATGAATATATTGAACTGTTGAACTGTTGGACTATTGGACAATCGCACTATTAGACTGCCAACTTTGGGACAATTAAAATGAATTAAAATGTTGATTATAACATATGAAATTAGACAATTCTTCAAGTTTGCCACTTGATTCTATCCTAAAACCTCATTTGTACATTGACAATTACAAATCGCGTTCAGATCTTTCACGATTCTTGAAAACACCTCGGTCGAGAAGTTGAACCAGCTGCACCTCATCTATGGAAGAAAGATTCATGCATACAGTTATGCACCTGAAAAATTTTCGAAACCGAAGTTATAGTTAAAACCTATCCGCGTCGAATTCCTTATCATTCATTAGCAAAAACAACTTTACAATTCCTTTTCAAAGTAGCCAATTTTGTCACATCTTCAGCAAGTTAACTTCGACTTCTCAGTAAGACTAGTCTTATTATCACCTCAATATATATATGATATCCTTTCGCCGTTGTTACCAGAGAATCTTTTATATCCCACGACATCATCAGCAGATATACCAGCAGCTAGTTATCTCTTCGGCGGAATCCGCAATTAGTATTTTGAAAATCTCGTAGAACTTCTCCAGTTATACTGAAAACGTCTATCCCTAAGAGTTATATATTTCGAATGTGAAGTTTCTGAAAAACACCCTGGACCATGAACTAGTTTTCAAAATGCTGATGAAGCAGCAAAAACGGTAAACAACTTTAATGGTCAAAAATTTACGATGAAGTACAATATGTTGGAAAAGCCCAGAAAAAGAGAAGGGTTGAAACTGGAAAACGGATTAAGCAAAGTATGAAGGAGACCGTGGACAAATCATGAAAACTAAACCCGACCTCAAAGGATTCAAATGATTCAGCGCCTGCTGAAATCGTTAATAAGAACCTTATTCATTATCCTAAACCTTTCCGGATGATATTCTCCATCATCATCTTATTTTAGATATTATAAAATATCTTCCTATCTTCCGTTATACATATTCTCCATATTTCTGGAAATATTTTCACAATTACTCTCATCTGATATCACGTATTTCTCTGTAACATCTGTGTTACAACATAAAAGAAACTGTGTTAGTTTCTAAGTTCTAAAATCTTCGAGTTTAAAATATGAATGTTTTTGAAGTAGTGTTGAGAACTGATGTATGAATTAGTATAATATAATGAAACTTGATCAACTTCATTATATTACAGTAAGTCATGTTAAGTTTCTAATGGAATGTGATGATTCACAGTACCATCATCATGTGCCATGTTACACGGCTCGTACATTCTATCTAATCCCCAAACAAATTAGGAACATATCGTTTTGATAATTCTATCTTTTCCAGGATATTCTGGTAATTGGTCAAATCAAAATTTTGCCATTACCATTTCTTTCTAGGAGCATTAGCTATGTTCATACCTACGAATTTCGGATCATTACTCGCTTGACTTGAGGACGGGAAGAAGAAACGAAGGGACAATGTCTCGAAATAGAAATTGGAGTATAAATCGCAGCAAATAGAAGATGTGGAGAATAAGGAAACGGAGGAGATAGATTTATAGTGAAATATCCGACAGGGAAATCAAAACAGATTGCCACATTAAATCAAAGAAGATTCTGATCCCTAAAGAGCCAAATCTTGTTACATAAGATTTTCTTTAAATCCCTTAAATTCTGGAAATTAATCCTAATCACGTCATCGGTTAAAACAATTCCATAATCACTCATTTCATTCTTTTGTGATAGCTTCACTCGTGCGCTTCACATGATCGAATCCTTTTATCCATATCCTTCAATAATGATAAAACTCCGTTATCACCTCATATTCATCAAAAAAAAAAAAAAAAAAAAAAAAAAAAAACATTCCTATTGTTATTTATGACAACCTCTACCAAATTTCGGGGACGAAATTTCTTTAACGGGTGGGTACTGTAGCGACCCGGAAATTTCTGACCAAATTTAAACCCTAATCTCTATATGTTTCCGACACGATAAGCAAAAACCTTAATGTGAGTCTAGAAAGTTTGAAATCTATATTCGGATAATCAGATACCCTTTGACCATGCCTGACGATTCACGAACAACAGAATGTAAATGGATATGTAAATTAAATATATATATATATATCTATATATTTACATATATATTATAAACTGATAAAATGATATGCGGTGTAGTTGATGAAATTATAAATGAAGGTAGTTCACAATTTAAAAATAACAACTTGTTAGGTAATAAATATATATATTTAATATTTCAAATTTACATTCAAAACTTTGAGCACAATAATTAGAAATACTAGCTTTATTATTTCAACGAAACTAAAAACGAAATAAATATATATATTAACCATGGTAGATTACTATATGTAATATATGTATAATATCGATATGTGATTATTATTATGAGTAAATTTAATTATTTGAACATAATACAATCTATTGTTTTTATCATCTATAATATTAGTATTTCTATTATTATTATTATAGGTGTTTCTATTTTCATTAAACAATATTATTATTATTATTAATTAGTATTAGTATTATTACTATTAATATGTTTATTAATTATTAATACTTATTAATTATCTTATAAAAAAAAGATATATACGCTTATCAGACCAAACAAAAAAAAAAAAATCTGTCTTCATCACTTTATTTCCTGTTTTCATGTGACAATCTGTCGACCACATCTCATCTATAAAACAGCATTTGAATCAATCATTTATCCGAAAATCCAGCAATTTCTTATTCCATTCGTTTTAAAAAAAAAAAAAGAAAAAGAAAATTATCACAGCTCGTATCTCTGTATTCCATCTTTTTGAGCATATTTTGATTTCGAACAAATTCTCCAAATCTATAAATGCAGAAAGTTTCTAATTCATGTCTTAAATCTTTCCTCAAAATCTCAAGTTTCACTTCTCAATATTGAGTACGAATTTGTCAGTCAAAGTTCTAATCTTGAAAAGTCAAACTTTATGTTCATCGCGAAATTTGTAATCGTGTTGGAGTTTTTGGTTAAAAGGACGATTTCAATAGTTTATAGATATGATTTACAAACTATTTCATGAAGAAAGCTTGATCTAAAACACACTTAAAATCAAAATTTGATTTTTTTTTTCTTTTTTTTCGAACAGCAGCGTGGCTGCTTTCTTTTTTTTTTTTTTTTTATTTTTTTTTTGTTAATTAAAGCCCTCCTTCCTAGCTCTCTGTTCGTGTACAAGTCTTAAACAAAACCACAATCGTTTTTTTTTTTTTTATGATATTAACCTACCCCGGTCATTTTGATTATGGTGAGGAAGAAGAAGAAACTAAGACAGAAAGATAAGTATTAATTAGATTAAGGAAGGGAATAAATAAGATAAGTGAGCGACAGAGAAGTGGTATAGAAGGGGACTGATAACCGAGAGACCCTGGGTTCGAATCCAGGCGCTGCAAACAATTTTTTTTTTATATAAAGGAAGCTATCTTGGGCCTTTGGGCTTGGATATTATATTTTGGGCCTGTTTCAAATAAAATTGGATTAGGCTTAAATTAAAGATGGGTTGCAAGTATTAAAGCTATTGAACTAATACTAAGCCCACTTGTTTTAAGGTATAAACTTATTATTATTATTATTATTATTATTATTATTATTATTATTATTATTATTATTAAAATAGATTATTATTATTATTAGTATTATTAAACTTATAATCATCATTTTTTTATTTAAAAGTATCATTTATATTAAAATTATCATTTTCATCATTAATATTAATACTATTATTTTTAACTCTATTATCATTATTATTACTATTATTATCATTATCATTATTAATATTATCTTAGTATTTTTATAACTTTAACAAACAAACAAATTATATATATATACACAAAAATATATTTAATACATATAACGTAACAAAATTAATATTTTTTTTATTTATGTAAATATATAAAATAATTATATGAAACATATAGGTTAATAATATAAAAATAACATAATAAATAAATTTATATATATATGTATATACCCTTGTTCAATTACAATAATATGTGTTAATATAACTGATATAGGTTCTTGAATCCGAGGCCAACCTTATACGTGTTCAATGATGTTATATGTATTTTTACTACAAAATACATTAGGTGAGTATATAGTCCCACTTTTAAACTCTAAATATTTCGGGATGTGAATACATGTATTTTATGTTTTACGATATGGACACAAGTAACTGAAAAATATATTCTACGTTGAGTTGTACCACTGGCATACTTCCCTGTAGCTTGGTAACTATTATTTACAGCGGTATTGTAAACGCGAATCCTGTTGATAGATCTATCGGGCCTGACAACCCCAACCGGACTGGACGACCAGTATTCAACGGTTGCACAATACTTCGTTTCGTGACTACACTTGGTACAGTGTAGTAAGATTTCATAATAAAGGGAATATGCGACGTGATTAAATGTTAAGTATGGTTACCAAGTGCTCAACCACTTAGAATATTTTTATTAAAATGTTTATATATGAAATCTTGTGTTCCATAGTTATAACGCTGCTAGCATCAAACCTATATATCTCACCAACTTTATGTTGACGTTTTAAAGCATGTTATTCTCAGGTACGAATTAAGTCTTCCGCTGTGCATTTGCTCATTTTAAGGACATTACTTGGAGTCGATCATTGCAATGGGACCAGATGTTGATGATTTCGTCCAGGAGGATAAGGACGGGTTGTTACAATATATATGTCATCATATAGTTTTTACAAGTTTTAACGTTCGTGAATCACCGGTCAACTTGGGTGGTCAATTGTCTATATGAAACATATTTCAATTAATCAAGTCTTAACAAGTTTGATTGCTTAACATGTTGGAAACATTTAATCATGTAAATATCAATCTCAATTAATATATATAAACATGGAAAAGTTCGGGTCACTACAGAATGAAACCACGCTCTAAAAGTTCTTGTAATTGGCTTTGCAATTCTTTCATCTCGCTGGGTGCGAGTCTGTAAGGAGCACGAGCTATTGGTGCAGCTCCTGGTACAAGATCTATTTGAAATTCAACGGATCGATGTGGGGGTAATCCCGGTAATTCTTTCGGAAATACATCGGGAAATTCTTTTGTAATGGGAACATCATTGATGCTCTTTTCTTCAGTTTGTACTTTCTCGACGTGTGCTAGAACAGCATAGCAACCTTTTCTTATTAGTTTTTGTGCCTTCAAATTACTAATAAGATGTAGCTTCGTGTTGCCCTTTTCTCCGTACACCATTAAGGGTTTTCCTTTTTCTCGTATAATGCGAATTGCATTTTTGTAACAAACGATCTCTGCTTTCACTTCTTTCAACCAGTCCATACCGATTATCACATCAAAACTCCCTAACTCTACTGGTATCAAATCAATCTTAAATGTTTCGCTAACCAGTTTAATTTCTCGATTCCGACATATATTATCTGCTGAAATTAATTTACCATTTGCTAATTCGAGTAAAAATTTACTATCCAAAGGCGTCAATGGACAACTTAATTTAGAACAAAAATCTCTACTCATATAGCTTCTATCCACACCCGAATCAAATAAAACGTAAGCAGATTTATTGTCAATAAGAAACGTACCCGTAACAAGCTCCGGGTCTTCCTGTGCCTCTGCCGCATTAATATTGAAAACTCTTCCGCGGCCTTGTCCATTCGTGTTCTCCTGGTTCGGGCAATTTCTAATAATGTGGCCCGGTTTTCCACATTTATAACAAACTACATTGGCATAACTTGCTCCGACACTACTTGCTCCGCCATTACTCGTTCCGACACCATTTGTTCCTTTCGTTCTATTAACCACTGGTCCGTAGACCTCACACTTCGCCGCGCTATGACCATTTCTTTTACACTTGTTGCAAAATTTGGGGCAGAACCCCGAGTGATACTTTTCACACCTTTGGCATAGCTGCTTCTGATTGTTGTTGTTGTTGCAGTTATTATTGTTGTTGGGATGATTGTTGTAGTTGCTGTTGTTGTTGTTGTTGTTGTTGTAGTTGGGCTGTTTGTTGTAGTTGCGATTGATATTGCGATTGTTGGGATAATTGTTGCAATTATTGTTGTAATTGCTATTGTTGTTGTATTGGTGATTCTTATCACCGTTTTCCTCCCACTTTCTTTTGACTTGCTTCACATTGGCCTCTTCAGCAGTCTGTTCTTTAATTCTTTCTTCAATCTGGTTCACTAGTTTGTGAGCCATTCTACATGCCTGTTGTATGGAGGCGGGCTCGTGTGAACTTATATCTTCTTGGACTCTTTCCGGTAATCCTTTCACAAACGCGTCGATCTTCTCTTCCTCATCTTCGAATGCTCCCGGACACAATAGGCACAATTCTGTGAATTGTCTTTCGTACGTGGTAATATCAAATCCTTGGTTTCGTAACCCTCTAAGTTCTATCTTGAGCTTATTGACCTCGGTTCTGGGACGGTACTTCTCATTCATCAAGTGCTTGAATGCTGACCACGGTAGTGCGTACGCATCGTCTTGTCCCACTTGCTCTAGATAGGTATTCCACCATGTTAACGCAGAACCTGTGAAGGTATGCGTAGCGTACTTCACTTTGTCCTCTTCAGTACACTTACTTATGGCAAACACCGATTCGACCTTCTCGGTCCACCGTTTCAATCCGATCGGTCCTTCGGTTCCATCAAATTCCAAAGGTTTGCAGGCAGTGAATTCTTTGTAGATGCATCCTACATGATTTCCTGTACTGCTAGATCCAAGGTTATTGTTGGTATGTAGCGCAGCCTGTACTGCGGCTATGTTTGAAGCTAGAAAAGTACGGAATTCCTCTTCATTCATATTCACGGTGTGTCGAGTAGTCGGTGCCATTTCCTTCAAAATAGTCAAATGGAAAAAGTTAATCATACAGAATATTAAGAGTAGTTAATACTATTTCGTAGCATAATATGAACTCATTTATAAAAGCTTTTTCTTCATATTAGCATTTTATAAGTTTAAATTCGGGTAGTACCTACCCGTTAAGTTCATACTTAGTAGCTAATATACAATTCAACTACTACAATTCTATATGAAAAACTGATTATAATAATATTTCGCGTTCAAACTTTTACACAATATTTTACAAACTTACAATACCGCTTATTTTACATATAGCATGAAATATTGCACACAATAAATTTGATACAAGATGGTTGTGAAGATAATTCTAGCTAGTACACAAGTCGTTCAGCAAAGGCAATAAAGACACGTAATTCATACGTCCAGAAACAAGTCATGCATTCTGGTTTTACTAGGATTACTTCCCATCCTTGGTCTTGTGGAACATAACCGTTATGGCCGTTGATAAGACAGCGTGTTGTAACGTCATCAAAGGGACGAGGGTTACGTAATGTCCAACAGTCCCGTAACAACATAAAAACCTCATTTCTTACCCCAATTACCGACTCCGTCACTTGTGGGAACGTTTTGTTTAATAGTTGTAGCCCAATGTTCTTGTTCTCACTTTGGTGAGAAGCGAACATTACTAATCCGTAAGCATAACATGCTTCTTTATGTTGCATGTTAGCCGCTTTTTCTAAATCACGAAGTCCAATATTCGGATATATTAAGTCAAAATAATTTCTTAACCCATTGCGTAAAATAGCATTTGGGTTCCCCGCAATATATGTGTCAAAGTAAACACATCGTAACTTATGGATTTCCCAATGTGATATCCCCCATCTTTCGAACGAAAGCCTTTTATAAACCAAGGCATTCTTGGAACGTTCTTCGAATGTCTTACAAACTGATCTCGCCTTAAATAGTTGTGCCGAAGAATTTTGACCGACTCTAGACAAGATTTCATCAATCATGTCTCCGGGTAGGTCTCTTAAAATATTGGGTTGTCTATCCATTTTGTGTTTTTATACTGTAAAATAGACAAGAGTTAGATTCATAAAAAAAATACTTATTAATACAAGCAAATTTTACATATATCTTAAAGCATAAGCACACTATATTATATATATTACACCACACGAATACAACTATCTTATTCCGACTCGCTTGTTTCTTCTTCTTCGGTTTTGGTTTGTTTTGCCAAGTTTCTAGGGATATATGATGTTCTCCTAAATCCAAGGTACATTGGACCATTCAAGATTATAGATCGTGTCGGACCAGTAGCTTACCAACTGGAGCTACCTCAACAACTCGCGACTGTACATAACACTTTCCACGTCTCAAATTTGAAGAAATGTTTTGCTAAAGAAGATCTCACTATTCCGTTGGACGAAATCCAAATCAATGAAAAACTTCAATTCATTGAAGAACCCGTCGAAATAATGGATCGTGAGGTTAAGAGACTTAAACAAAACAAGATACCGATTGTTAAGGTTCGATGGAATGCTTGTAGAGGACCCGAGTTCACCTGGGAGCGTGAAGATCAAATGAAGAAGAAATACCCGCATTTATTTCCAGAAGATACGTCAACACCTCCAACTGCTTAAAATTTCGGGACGAAATTTATTTAACGAGTAGGTACTGTAGTGACCCGAACTTTTCCATGTTTATATATATATTAAATGAAATTGTTATTTACATGATTAAGTGTTTCCAACATATTAAGCAATCAAACTTGTTAAGACTTGATTAATTGAAATAGGTTTCATATAGACAATTGACCACCCAAGTTGACCGGTGATTCACGAACGTTAAAACTTGTAAAAACTATACGATGACATATATATGGTTATATATATAGTTAACATGATTTTATTATAAGTATGTATCTCATTAGGTATTTTAACAATGAGTTATATACATAAAAATGAGACTATTAATTTAAGAAACTCGAAAACGATATATATAACGATTATCGTTATAACAATGTCTTACTAGGTACATATGAATCATATTAATGAAATGTCCCGTTCTTATTGATTAAAAACGTTCCATATTAATTGATTTCGTTGCGAGGTTTTGACCTCTATATGAGACGTTTTTCAAAGACTGCATTCATTTTAAAACAAACCATAACCTTTATTTCATCAATAAAGGTTTAAAAAGCTTTACGTAGATTATCAAATAATGATAATCTAAAATATCCTGTTTACACACGACCATTACATAATGGTTTACAATACAAATATGTTACAACAAAATAAGTTTCTTGAATGCAGTTTTTACACAATATCATACAAGCATGGACTCCAAATCTCGTCCTTATTTAAGTATGCGACAGCGGAAGCTCTTAATAATCACCTGAGAATAAACATGCTTAAAACGTCAACAAAAATGTTGGTGAGTTATAGGTTTAACCTATATATATCAAATCATAATAATAGACCACAAGATTTCATATTTCAATACACATCCCATACATAGAGATAAAAATCATTCATATGGTGAACACCTGGTAACCGACATTAACAAGATGCATATATAAGAATATCCCCATCATTCCGGGACACCCTTCGGATATGATATAAATTTCGAAGTACTAAAGCATCCGGTACTTTGGATGGGGTTTATTAGGCCCAATAGATCTATCTTTAGGATTCGCGTCAATTAGGGTGTCTGTTCCCTAATTCTTAGATTACCAGACTTAATAAAAAGGGGCATATTCGATTTCGATAATTCAACCATAGAATGTAGTTTCACGTACTTGTGTCTATTTTGTAAATCATTTATAAAACCTGCATGTATTCTCATCCCAAAAATATTAGATTTTAAAAGTGGGACTATAACTCACTTTCACATATTTTTACTTCATCGGGAAGTAAGACTTGGCCACTGGTTGATTCACGAACCTATAACAATATATACATATATATCAAAGTATGTTCAAAATATATTTACAACACTTTTAATATATTTTGATGTTTTAAGTTTATTAAGTCAGCTGTCCTAGTTTGTAGCCTACAACTAGTTGTCCACAGTTAGATGTACAGAAATAAATTGATAAATATTATCTTGAATCAATCCACGACCCAGTGTATACGTATCTCAGTATTGATCACAACTCAAACTATATATTTTTTGGAATCAACCTCAACCCTGTATAGCTAACTCCAATATTCACATATAGAGTGTCTATGGTTGTTCCGAAATATATATAGATGTGTCGACATGATAGGTCGAAACATTGTATACGTGTCTATGGTATCTCAAGATTACATAATATACAATACAAGTTGATTAAGTTATGGTTGGAATAGATTTGTTACCAATTTTCACGTAGCTAAAATGAGAAACATTATCCAATCTTGTTTTACCCATAACTTCTTCATTTTAAATCCGTTTTGAGTGAATCAAATTGCTATGGTTTCATATTGAACTCTATTTTATGAATCTAAACAGAAAAAGTATAGGTTTATAGTCGGAAAAATAAGTTACAAGTCATTTTTGTAAAGGTAGTCATTTCAGTCGAAAGAACGACGTCTAGATGACCATTTTAGAAAACATACTTCCACTTTGAGTTTAACCATAATTTTTGGATATAGTTTCATGTTCATAATAAAAATCATTTTCTCAGAATAACAACTTTTAAATCAAAGTTTATCATAGTTTTTAATTAACTAACCCAAAACAGCCCGCGGTGTTACTACGACTGCGTAAATCCGGTTTTACGGTGTTTTTCGTGTTTCCAGGTTTTAAATCATTAAGTTAGCATATCATATAGATATATAACATGTGTTTAGTTGATTTTAAAAGTCAAGTTAGAAGGATTAACTTTTGTTTGCGAACAAGTTTAGAATTAACTAAACTATGTTCTAGTGATTACAAGTTTAAACCTTCGAATAAGATAGCTTTATATGTATGAATCGAATGATGTTATGAACATCATTACTACCTTAAGTTCCTTGGATAAACCTACTGGAAAAGAGAAAAATGGATCTAGCTTCAACGGATCCTTGGATGGCTCGAAGTTCTTGAAGCAGAATCATGACACGAAAACAAGTTCAAGTAAGATCATCACTTGAAATAAGATTGTTATAGTTATAGAAATTGAACCAAAGTTTGAATATAATTATTACCTTGTATTAGAATGATAACCTACTGTAAGAAACAAAGATTTCTTGAGGTTGGATGATCACCTTACAAGATTGGAAGTGAGCTAGCAAACTTGAAAGTATTCTTGATTTTATGTAACTAGAACTTGTAGAATATATGAAGAACACTTAGAACTTGAAGATAGAACTTGAGAGAGATCAATTAGATGAAGAAAATTGAAGAATGAAAATCTTTGTAGGTGTTTTTGGTCGTTGATGTATGGATTAGATATAAAGGATATGTAATTTTGTTTTCATGTAAATAAGTCATGAATGATTACTCATATTTTTGTAATTTTATGAGATATTTCATGCTAGTTGCCAAATGATAGTTCCCACATGTGTTAGGTGACTCACATGGGCTGCTAAGAGCTGATCATTGGAGTGTATATACCAATAGTACATACATCTAAAAGCTGTGTATTGTACGAGTACGAATACGGGTGCATACGAGTAGAATTGTTGATGAAACTGAACGAGGATGTAATTGTAAGCATTTTTGTTAAGTAGAAGTATTTTGATAAGTGTATTGAAGTCTTTCAAAAGTGTATAAATACATATTAAAACACTACATGTATATACATTTTAACTGAGTCGTTAAGTCATCGTTAGTCGTTACATGTAAGTGTTGTTTTGAAACCTTTAGGTTAACGATCTTGTTAAATGTTGTTAACCCAATGTTTATAATATCAAATGAGATTTTAAATTATTATATTATCATGATATTATCATGTATGAATATCTCTTAATATGATATATATACATTAAATGTCTTTACAACGATAATTGTTACATATATGTCTCGTTTAAAAATCATTAAGTTAGTAGTCTTGTTTTTACATATGTAGTTCATTATTAATATACTTAATGATATGTTTACTTATCATAGTATCATGTTAACTATATATATATCCATATATATGTCATTATATAGTTTTTACAAGTTTTAACGTTCGTGAATCACCGGTCAACTTGGGTGATCAATTGTCTATATGAAACATATTTCAATTAATCAAGTCTTAACAAGTTTGATTGCTTAACATGTTGAAAACATTTAATCATGTAAATATCAATCTCAATTAATATATATAAACATGGAAAAGTTCGGGTCACTACAATTAAGATATTGATACACATGGTTAATTATGTTAAATGATAAGTAAATATATTATTAAGTGTATTAACAATGAAATACATATGTAAAAATAAGACTACTAACTTAATGATTTCGAAACGAGACATATATGTAACGATTATCATTGTAACGACATTTAACTGTATATATATCATACTAAGATATATTATATATCATAATATCATGATAATATAACAATTTAACATCTCATTTGTTATAATAAACAATGGGTTAACAACATTCAACAAGATCGTTAACCTAAAGGTTTCAAAACAACATTTACATGTAACGACTAACGATGACTTAACGACTCAGTTAAAATGTATATACATGTAGTGTTTTAATATGTATTCATACACTTTTGAAAGACTTCAAGACACTTATCAAAATACTTCTACTTAACAAAAATGCTTACAATTACATCCTCGTTCAGTTTCATCAACAATTCTACTCGTATGCACCCGTATTCGTACTCGTACAATACACAGCTTTTAGATGTATGTACTATTGGTATATACACTCCAATGATTAGCTCTTAGCAGCCCATGTGAGTCACCTAACACATGTGGGAACCATCATTTGGCAACTAGCATAAAATATCTCATAAAATTACAAAAATATGAGTAATCATTCATGACTTATTTACATGAAAACAAAATTACATATCCTTTATATCTAATCCATACACCAACGACCAAAAACACCTACAAACACTTTCATTCTTCAATTTTCTTCATCTAATTGATCTCTCTCAAGTTCTATCTTCAAGTTCTAAGTGTTCTTCATAAATTCCAAAAGTTCTAGTTTCATAAAATCAAGAATACTTCCAAGATTGCAAGTTTACTTCCAAGTTTTCTAAATCCATTCCAAGTAATCATCCAAGATCAAGAAACCATATGAATGATTTTTATCTCTATATATGGGATGTGTATTGAAATATGAAATCTTGTGGTTTATTGTTATGATTTGATAAATATAGGTTAAACCTATAACTCACCAACATTTTTGTTGACGTTTAAAGCATGTTTATTCTCAGGTGAATACTAAGAGCTTCCACTGTTGCATACTTAAATAAGGACAAGATTTGGATTCCATGTTTGTATGATATTGTGTAAAAACTGCATTCAAGAAACTGATTTCGATGTAACATATTTGTATTGTAAACCATTATGTAATGGTCGTGTGTAAACAGGATATTTTAGATTATCATTATTTGATAATCTACGTAAAGCTTTTTAAACCTTTATTTATGAAATAAAGGTTATGGTTTGTTTTAAAAATGAATGCAGTCTTTGAAAAAACCTCTCATATAGAGGTCAAAACCTCTCAACGAAATAAATTAATATGGAACGTTTTTAATCAATAAGAACGGGACATTTCAATAAGAACGGGACATTTGGGTAATAGTTGATCGTCTCACCAAATCAGCACACTTCCTGCCAATAAGAGAAGATGACAAGATGGATACGTTAGCACGACTGTATTTGAAGGAAGTCGTCTCCAGACATGGAATACCAATCTCTATTATCTCTGATAGGGATGGCAGATTTATTTCAAGATTCTGGCAGACATTACAGCAAGCATTAGGAACTCGTCTAGACATGAGTACTGCCTATCATCCACAAACTGATGGGCAGAGCGAAAGGACGATACAAACGCTTGAAGACATGCTACGAGCATGTGTTATTGATTTCGGAAACAGTTGGGATCGACACCTACCGTTAGCAGAATTTTCCTACAACAACAGTTATCATTCTAGTATTGAGATGGCGCCGTTTGAGGCACTTTATGGTAGAAAGTGCAGGTCTCCGATTTGTTGGAATGAAGTGGGGGATAGATAGATTACGGGTCCGGAGATAATACAAGAAACTACCGAGAAAATCATCCAAATTCAACAAAGATTGAAAACCGCCCAGAGTCGACAAAAGAGCTACGCGGACAGTAAAAGAAAAGATATAGAGTTTGAAATTGTAGAAATGGTCATGCTTAAGGTTTCACCTTGGAAAGGCGTTGTTCGATTTGGTAAACGGGGGAAACTAAATCCAAGGTACATTGGACCATTCAAGATTATAGATCGTGTCGGACCAGTAGCTTACCAACTGGAGCTACCTCAACAACTCGCGGCTGTACATAACACTTTTCACGTCTCAAATTTGAAGAAATGTTTTGCTAAAGAAGATCTCACTATTCCGTTGGACGAAATCCAAATCAATGAAAAACTTCAATAAAAATCACCCTTTAATTTTCTTTATTCATCTTTCTGTTTACATGTGAATTTATGTCAACCACTATCAATCAATCGATACATGCTACTGTACTTAATTGAAAACTTTTCTAACTACTTTTGTTCTTTCACTACACTATCTCTATCCCATATTCATATCTGCATTATATATTACTCACAGACATATAGATACGGAGGGTATTCACAACATAACCAAAAACCATATTCATCAAACATATATCATCACTTTCGGACAACCATTTGATCCACCAACATCTCACCATCTTTGAACCGTAAACACCTGCAATTATTTTCCGATATCAACTTGAAGGATTGTTGTTATGATCACCCACAAAACTTGCTGCTATTCAGGTAATGCTCTTACCATATTGTGATTGATCATGGTGATAATACTCTATATTGGGGAGGACAAAGTTATGGTGTTATTTCTCCCGGTGAGAACCCAAAGAAACCTGGTGCACCTCATAACCTTCGATAGAATCAACTTGTCATCTCCATTAAACCCTCACCGGAACATTTTTATGTTGCTATGCGTGACCTACTACTCCTGCCTGTTCTATTTTCTGATCGAAACCCGACCACCATAATCTTCTCATCTTTATTTTCTATTTTGGCCTTTCGAGTACAACACCAACAACTCATTTACGACCACCATCATCCATCTCCTACAATTATGTCTACCTTCTCCAGAAACTTGACAACCCAACACCATTTTTTTTCCTTGCTTCGATCACTATGCAGCCGTAAACCATCACCACCCTCTCTTCTCTCTTTCTTTTACATATCTACATACATATACATGGTTTATATATATAACCACATATACTCAATCACCTCTTATTTTCCTGGAAACCAACAACATCACCACCATAAAACAGACGCTTGCGAACCCGTTTTGTTTCTGCTGTTTTCTTTCTTTTTCGTAACCCACATACAACACCACAAGTTACAACCATAGTGAAACTGCTATATAAATTGTTCCCAGTTTTTTTTTTCTTCTTAAAAAAAAAAAAACAACGAGATACGTACAAAACAACTTGTTCGTGGAAAACAACTTGCGAATGGAGGGGATGTATAAAGTTTATTGGCTATGTTCGTGGAATCCAGCTGGAAGCCATATACCGAAATCCTTTTTAATTACTACTTGATTTTGTGGATCCAATTAATCAATTGGGCTGCTGTGTTTCGGGTTTTTATATGGGCCGAGTAACCTCTGTTGGGTCAAATAGTTCTCAGTTGGACTGCCAGGTTTCAATCAGACTGTTATGATTAGGCTTGTTGAGCCGAGGTCCAACTGGATTACTGTTGGACTGCTTTGATTTATAAAACCCAAACACCATCGACATAACATGGATGCTCCTGTTTTATGAAAGTGTTATTGGTCATAAAGAGTAAATGATGATTAGATGACAAAATAAAGATGATTATGATAAGTGATGATAATTAACGATGATGATGATGTTATGGTTTAATGATATGATTATGATGTTGGTTTCATTTAGATGAAATTGTGTTGAGGTTGTGAAGAAGATGAAAAACTGTTTATGATAGTTAAATACTTTAACCTGAGAACTAATACGAGAACGTATTGAATGGTTCCATGGTTCAGTGGGTGTTGTTAGTCGAAGGGTCGCGAGTTCGAACCATGCTTGTGACAAACTTATTTTTTTTAGGTATAATTACTTTCATATAAGTATTAATTATTATTATTATTATTATTATTATTCTTATTATTATTATTATTATTATTATTATTATTATCATTATTATTTTTATTATTATCAAAAGTACTAGTATTATTATTAGTATTATTATTAGTAGTATTATCATTATAAACAAAAATAACTTTTATTACTAATATTGATATTATGTTACCAAATAAATATTTCGTATATAAAAATATATTTTTAGTAATATTACATATAAGTAAGTATTAATCACATTAACATTTTTATATAGATATTCATATATATAACAAATTAAGTATTTTTAATATAATATTAACCAAATATATATTAATATAACTATATAAATATTAGTCATTATAAATGTATATACACAATTTAATATATATAATATAAGTTATAATATATGAAATTGTCCAATTACGATTATAGGTATTAATATATATATATATGAATGATATAGGTTTGTGAATCCGAGGTCAACCCTACACTTGTTAAATGACGTCATATGTATTTTTACTACAAAATACAGTATGGTGAGTTCATTTGATTCCCTTTTACTCTTTACATTTTTGGGACTGAGAATACATGTGCTACTTTTACAACTGCTTTATTAAATGTTTTTGAAATATATTTTGAACCGCGAATACATGAAATGCTTTTAAAAATGTTTGACCAGATAGACACAAGCAAAACATTCCTCGAATGAATTATTATGCAGCCAGAAGTTCTGCGGATTATTATTGAATTATGTGGACATGATAATTGCCACCGTTGAATTATGTGGACATGATAATTACCACCGTTGAATTATGTGGATATGATAATTGCCACCATTGAATTATGTGGACATGATAATTGCCACCAATTGATATGAATGTTATGTATCGAGAGAATGATTTTTATACACAGGTTATGTGTATTAGTTTTGTGTACGAGATATGTGTACGGTTACTATGATTTATGAAAATGGTTTCGTACACGAGAAAGATGTACTGTATTTAAAAGATATAGCATGTACATTACAGGTGGGTATAGGATTCAGGCCCATTTGTACCATGCAGCATTTAAATTTTGTGGTCTATCAAAATGATGAATTTTATTGTTTTATGATAAACCTATGAACTCACCAACCTTTTGATTGACACTTGAAAGCATGTTTATTCTCAGGTATGAAAGAAATCTTCCGCTGTGCATTTGCTCATATTATATGGAGTCGTTCATGGCATATAGAGGTCAGAACCTCGCAATGGGACCAACTGTTGAAGACTTCGTCCAGATGGATTAGGTCAGGTCGTTTCAGTGTCTCCGGACGCCACCTTTCAACCAATGCAGTAATTAGTGCATGATCTAACTTATGAAAACCGGTAGAGAAAACACCGGCTAACCCCGCTTGACGAATATAATTAAATACTCTTGCGTGTGTTTGTTGTCCTGGGAGCGTCTTAATATGATCTCAAAGAGCTTTATCAACTCTTCGCGCGTCCAACTGATTCCCAGCATCTGCACCCGAAAATATTTTAAATGATCGATTATGTCGTGTCGTTTGTAACCACAACAATTCGTTGTTTGGTGGTTGCTCTTTTACTTGTATTCCCGCCATTGCTTGATAATTTTATAGTGTAAATGTATGCTTGATAATTTTATAGTGTAAATGGGAATTTGTAAATGGTTGCTAGTTGTATGGGTTTAAGTAGGATGATAATATTCATTTTTTTTTTTTGTTACATGCATGTAAACAAAAATAATTCACTTAGACTATACTAGGGCTGACGCGTGGGTCCCGTTTTGTGGTGCATGCGATACCTCCACAAGGGGGTTCCGGGTTTCCCATATGCGGTACCTCCTCCTGTGCTCCATTCCGTGACTTTATACATGCGGTACCCCTTCACAAACTGTCCCACACAGCTTTTTAAGCTTTTTACATGTATTTTTTAGCATCCCGCTATTCCCAGATGCAGCACCCCCAGGGGCGAAAGTGTGTAGGGGCAGAGGAGGCGGCCGCCCCAAGTGAATTTTTTTTCAGTGTAAAAATTTTGGGTTTTTTGACTTTGCCCCCGTGGATTTTTTTTTTGCCCCAAAACCTACAAATTTTGCCCCAAAATCTACAAATTTTGCCCCAAATTCTCCAACTTTTGCCCCAAATTCTCCAACTTTTGCAACAAAATCTTCAAATTTTGCTCCAAAATCTCCAACTTTTGCCCCAAAATCTCCAACTTTTGTCAAAAAAAATTGCTACGGTTTAAAAAGTTTTTTTTGCTCCCGGTGAAAAAAAATTCTAGTTTCGGAGCACCCCCTTTTTTTTACCATCCCGCAACTCACACATACGGGTATACGTGTTTCATAAAAAAATTTGTTGACCATACGAGTATACCTACGGTTTTGGCAAAAAATTACCCGCACGGGAACATACCCAACTCAAATTCTCGGGCTTACTGAAAAACGCTGCGGCTAATTCATAAACCCCAAATTCCGAAACCTCAAAACCCTAAAACAAAAATGGCTTTTAGTACTATAATTCGCCGATCAGCTTCATCAATCACACCTCTAGCTGCTCGATTACTAAGCGTTCAAACAAGTCTCAACCACCAGTCCACCGCTGCGGTGGCGCATTGTTCACCGCCGTGAATCACATTACAAAATTCACTTCCAGCAATTCATTTTTGGTTCCGTCAGTTTCTAGATCATGTTATTCGGCTTCTCCTGCCTCAAAACGACCGAGTTCTGATGACTCGCTTCTCAAACTTATCGAATCTGAGATCAAATGTTCAGAAGAGAGCTACGAAGAGGTTTTTGTTTGTATTTTATATCTGTGTATATCAGTTATTTAAATCTTTATTTATAAGTTAGTATTGAATTTTTGTACAGATCTATTTTATGTGATATACGTAGTATATGTTTACGTTTATAAACCTCTGGACAGCAAATATAAACGTCTGGACAGCAAATGTGAGTTTTTGTTATGTATTCAACTCATTTATACAAGTTTGAATGTATATTAGATTACTAGCTTATAGTGTACAGTATCTGTTAACATATATGAACCTCTAGTCTTATTAGTGTTGATAGTATTAATGATGCATTTGTTGTTTGCACAATTTAGTTATGCTTTGAATAAAATGGAAGCAATTGCCTACAAAATTGTAACTTTCTCTGTTCTACATGTTTGTAAGATTGGAAATTGGCTCTGTAATCTCTAACTTATGAATTTTCTGTTGGCTCTTACGGTGTTCTCGTGATGCAACTTTTGACAATGTATTTACCAAAAAATATTCCTTTTTTGTTTTTGCTATCTAATCTCACAGATGGCTGTTTCGTATTTTCCGTGCTCGTATGTCAAATATGACATCCATGTTTGAAAGTTTTACTTTTGTTTGCATATTAAACGTGATAAAAGCATTTCTTTAAAAAAAGATTTTATTTATATATGTTTTTATTTTCAGGGTGAAGCTATTCCAGAGGCATTCCCTTTCAAACTTTTTGACGATCCTGGGCAGCAAACAGTGTTCTTAAGAAAAAAATACCAAGTTGAAACCATCATTGTTAAAGTTGGAACATCTTGCCTCGTTACAGGTCAGGAAGATGATGACGATGATGATTCTGATGATGATACTCAAAAGGACAATCAATTAAGTCTACCGATGGTTGTTGAAGTATACAAAACTGGTGGGCCCTTCTTGCAATTCGTCATCACTGCTTATGCTGATGAGATTGTTATCAATAGCTTATTAATAGAAGACCTTGATTTGGCTGAAGGCCAGCTTACTTATAAAGGACCTAAATTCGAGTGAGTATTATGTTTTAATATCTTATTTTTTGTAACGTGAACGTTGGGCAGGGTACATAGTGGTCGGGATAATATTTGGTTCTATTTTAAAGACGTAGTTGTTAGATTATGATTAGATTATACTTGTTTGTTATCATAAACCTTTCTTGCTATGTATATATATAAATTGATTTGGCAGGTTTGAATTGTGTTAATATACATTTTTAGTAAATTATAACTCCTTGATTCCTTTGACATTCTCGTATAAGCTATTTTGTAAGAAATTTTCCCATTTTAAGTTTTTAACAATTAGAGATATAATTACCTAACCTGAATTGATCTACTCGAAGTTGTCAAATGTAGGTATAACACTCTGTAAGCAGAGCGTAGTAAATTGTGATGATCTAATGTTCGTGTATTAATTTACATATAAATATAAAATTATATGCAGTGAATTGGATGAGAATCTACAAAAGGCGTTCCACAAGTATTTGGAAATCAGGGGGATTAAGCCGAGCGTAACAAATTATCTGCATGAATACATGGTGAACAAAGAGCACCGAGAGTACACACGCTGGCTAAAGAATCTTAAGAAGTTTGTAGGGGCATAAAAAGTAGGCCTTTTTTGAAGCATTTTTGGTTTCAAAGGCGTTTATGGATAAACAAATGATTGAACACTTGTGGGGTTTTGCAGGTATTAGAAACTTATCAATGAGCATATAAAGGTGTAGTGTCTAGTTAATATGAACTCTCGTGCAAACATTAATGTGGAATTTATAAATATTCGCGTCTTTTGTTATTACACTTGCTGTAGTATGCTTTAGAGAAGCTATGAAACTGAGTTGTTGAGATTGATCATAGTATGAACTTGGAAGATTTAAGTGGTAAGTTTATGGATATAAATCGAGTCATATTGCCAGTGAATGTACATATGTTTTTGCCATACTACGTACTCTAGATTTCTAAGGAAGTAGCGTAGATGGTTATAAACTACCGATGGGAGAGATTTAAATTAATGAATGGAGATAAAATTGGATTGAAAATTGAAACCCTAGGTTTGTTACGCATTTACTGATTATTAAACCACATGAAACCGTAGGTTTCTAGCGATTCCAACACGGATAAAAGGAAGTTAATTGTCAATAGATTGACGACCAAAACTTCTAACTAGTGATAGAAATCCTAAATGTGTAGCAAAAGCTGGGTTTAACCTTAAGAGAAATCTGCAACGAATGAAATCCTTGGTTTAAAAAAAAAGAAAAAAAACAAGAAAGAAAGTTAAGGTTGTCATGCATCAGTATCTTTAAATTCCTAGCCAACACTTGTAAAGGGAAAGGAAGAGACAAAAAAAATGCTCAGATTCGAAACATGGTCATGGTCATCTGTTTGATAAGCAACACCCAATTGGCAAATGAGCTAGACATCTTGAGCAAATATTGCAAATTAAAATATAAAACAGATTGTATTGACGACGTAAAAAAGACACATGCCCCCTAATGAATAGTAACCAAACAAAACTAAACATATACAAATGTTGAGTGAGGTTGGCACATAGCCACTTGTATGCAGACGTTGCAGAGGAACTAGCTCGCAATGAAGAGTCTAGAAAGACGATGTGGGTGGGTGAAGTGTTGGATATGTGATTGATCGTTAAAAGAAAGAAAGTTGACATTGATTGTGCTACACTTTCGATCACCTTAAACCAGTTACTAACTTCATTAAATTGGTGACAAAGTATGTATTACCTGGGAGTTTATACTTTACAGGTAATTTACAATTGAATACACTCATATAGACGATACATATTTCATTGATTTCGAGATTGCGAGAATACATACATCATTTGAATTCGATGTAATTGGTAAAGTAACTTGAAAGGTGAATCACAATTGATGAAACATACATTTACAATTGGTCTTAAAATTGCAAAGAAAACAGGATACATCTGATTACAAATTATAATTAAATTCAAACAAACATGGAATTCATGATCCTATCAATATTCTTATCAGGTTTTGGTGTTGAATAAAGGAATCCCAATAAGTGAAGTTGATAGAATATTAGCAGCTACCTTTCCCACTTTTGAGTACTTACTAGATGTCCCTTGCTGTTGTTGGTTATAGTTAATCATATTTTGATTATTATTATAACCACCATGCACCATCATGGGCATCATCCCATTCTGCTGTGTCTGGTGAACCATCATCATCTGTTGATTAGTATTCAATCCATTATTATAACCACCATACCCCATTCCAGATGCCCCTTGATGCTGCTGCTGAAGCTGATGGTTGACCATCATAGGTTGACTATTATTGTTCACTGCACTATAACCACCAAATGCCGTTTCAGGAATCGCTTGTAGTGGCTGATGTTGGTAGTTGTTAACCATTGTATATTGGCTATTATTATTCATTCCGTTATAACCACCAAACATCGTTGTAGGTATCACTTGTTGTTGTTGTTGTTGGTTTATCATGATAGGTTGACCATTATTTGTTGTTTGATAACCACAATACGTGGTTGGCATTCCTTGCTGTTGCTGTTGTTGTTGCTGTTGATGTTGCTGGTGTTGTTGTTGGTGCGTTATCATGATTGGTTGACCGTTATTCGGTACTTGATAACCACCAAACGTGGTGGTCGTAGGCATCACAGGTTGACTATTACTTCTTTTATGATGAACACCAACTGCCGTTGTGGGTTGACCAAGATCCAAAGTCAACGATGGTACACCATTCGCTATCGGCGTCTGGAAACAAAGAGGATGCAAATCAAACTCACATGTTGGACACTCACACGTGTAACTAAGCCCGTTCGTAAAACCCCTACAAACGTCACAAAAATGCGAGTCACCAGGACGATTAACAAGAACGAGCTGGTGGTGTGGGTGAAGATGAGACGAGATACGATGAGGTGAAGTTGCACATTCTTCGTGAAGATCAAAATCACAAACAGAACATCGGTATCTTACACCCGATCCACCCGTGTTGCAACCGTCACAATTGAAGTCAAATGTCATGTAAATCTTATGAAGAACATGATGGTGTGTGAAGTGTTGGATTTGTAATTGATCTGCTGTTGATGCAGATTTTGATTTTTGCAATGGAGCCATGTGTTCTTTTTGTTATTTGAGAATATGCTTATGCTAAATATGAATATATATGAATGAATCCAAAGGTTTGTTAAATACGGAGTAACTAATACTAATTTGAGGTGTACATCTTTTATTGCGTAATTTACATGTTACT
The DNA here is from genome assembly GCF_046630445.1 of Rutidosis leptorrhynchoides. Lineage (NCBI taxonomy): Eukaryota > Viridiplantae > Streptophyta > Magnoliopsida > Asterales > Asteraceae > Rutidosis > Rutidosis leptorrhynchoides. The sequence goes on from NC_092334.1 coordinate 569,541,429, forward strand.
ACAGCGATGTTTCTTTTGATATATAAATTGTAATTTATGTGTAGCTTGGTCAACCGTAAGATCGTACAAATTTCAATGCATGCTGTACACTATAATAGTAGACATGTTTGAGAAAAATGTTTTGGTTGGTGAAGCAACAAAACTAAAGAGTTGTACTGTATAAGTGAGTGAAACACGATTGCTAATAATTTGGTGAGGTATGTATATAAGTGGTTAGTGGACTTGGTCATATGACATAAATAAAATTTTATTCTTGGTTTTTATCTAATTTGTTTAAAAATGTGATAGGAAATGTTTTTTTTAGTAGTAGACCTGTGAAAAGATGATTAATCAAACATTCGGTGAAAGCAACGAAACAACTTGTTTATTGTTTTTTGTAACTGGAATGTCAACGAGTTCCAAAAGGCAAAACTTTTTTTATTATTATTTTCTTTTAATTAACGCGGATATAAAAAGTAGAAATTTTCTAATGACAACCCTAAGGGTTGTCATTAAGATATTTAAACATGCTAATTTTGTTTGTACAATAAATATAACCACCCATTTTCTGGAAATAACCACCACCAAGTCAACAAATATACAAGAACTTTATGCATTAATTTTTTCTTAAAGACAACCCTTAGGGTTGTCATTAGAAAATTTCTAAAAAGTATGGACTTATTTATCATTATCCTTATAGCTTAGCTATGTATATAATTCCGAGCAAAATGTTTTTTTTAAGTAACTAGAAATGGAGTTGAATAGTTACTTAGTACTACGTAGCATTTAAATACTTTCTCATTTAAATTTCTTTTTCTTGAACTTGGGTGTGTTTGTAAATAAATGTGTGATGAAAGTAAATAAAGGAAACACAAGATATATAGTTATTGAGAAAAATATTGATGAATCTTCTTTAATTCACTCTCCAAATCTCTAATTTGAGATTTCCATTAAGATATCTCCAAAATCGGTGAAGAGCCGTCCTCATACAAAGCAATTAAGAATGAGATCACCAAGATCACACCAAATGTCGTTAAGATCACAACAAGAATGTTAGAAATTCGGTAGGCCCCAACAAGACAAGTGATTGATCATAATCACTAACCTTCAAACGACAAATGAATAATTAAAGCATAACGATAAATAAAGTACCAACGACACGGATATTTAATGCGGTTATATCCCAACTCCAAAACACGGAGAAGGGTTTACTCCACGGGCGCACACCAGAGATTTTCTACTATTAATTTTGTGCACACATTACAATGAGGCTAAGGGTTACAATTTATAAGAATAGTTAAACTTGTCCACCAAGTTAAACTTGTCCTTCAAGCAAAAAACGTTCCATAAATATCTATTACTTGCTCCATAATCCATTCGTCTTAGAAGATTTAATTAAGGCAACGAAATTATCTACGACTTGTTCACCAAGTCAAGCTCCCTACGACTTGTTCACCAAGTCAAGCTCCATACGACTTTTCACCAAGTCAAGCGCCTTGTTCATCAAGTCACGTCTTGTTCCTTTGATCAAATTCTTCACACCTTCAACAATCTCCCACTTGAAGATTTTGAGCAAACTCTTCACTACTCAACAATCTCCCACTTGAAGATTTTGAACAAACCCGAACATCAATCTCCATTCCAACCAAGAACGTCAAACCACCATTATACCGCCAAACTCCATTTGGGACACGCACACTCATCACATACGTCGAATGAGTAGACTTTCGATACAAGGTCTTCAACACTACTTGTCGAAACTAGAAACCAATAACCGCCTCAACTGTCAATGTTGTTCAAACACCCATAGCAACTCCCGACCTTTCTCTCAGCTACGACTTTTGATACCGCCGGAATCAAACATCCGGGTCACGTCGCTCTTCCACACTAGAGGGAAGGAAGTCTTTCGACACCAAAACCACTAAGCTTCAACCCGATCTCTAGTTACTAACAAGGGTACTCTCGGTTTCTTGCACCACCATCTTCTTACACAAGAAGATCAATTAAAGTATGCGAAACTTCAATTATAGGATTCTTACATGAGACAACACGACCTCACCCATCCCTCTAGGCACGTCCAATCCCGTTAAACCCGTGTCAACGATCACTCGTACAGAATTTTAGTCTATCTAAGATTTTCTTTCCCAAGAATCAGAAAACTCCAACAGACGCCTTTGTAGACTATTCATCAAGGCTCAAATGAGAACGCAACCATAACCTTGAAATCTACGGCTTTGAACTTTTCCCGATTTCTCGCTGGTAGACTGACCCACCGCATAGCCATGAATTTCACGAACACATCCTCTCATTCCCAAGCACGCTCCTACTGTACGAGTAAGAAATAAATTGCGGCTACCTGAGAAAAATATGGTCCATACCATGGTCAGTTGCAAATCTCTTATCATTCGAGGGTATACTTGTAGCATCAAGTACCCTAGTGTTATAGGCACTAATCTTGTGAGGACTGGAGACCCACGTCGCATAACCATCTCCATAACTCCCACTAGTCGCCAAACTCCCACTAGCTCGGTACTTTCGCCGGTTACGAAACTCCCAGCGAATTCCCGACACCCTATAGAAAGCTCAAGTTTCAGGACTTACAAGATTATCCACTTCTACCATTACTTGAAGATTCCTAATTGGTCACCCTGAAGAAAACCCGCTTGCTTTGTTGTACTAATGTCAACCAAACCAAAAACGCCAGTCGAACTCGTCATATCCAACAACTTCAAACCAGTTTCTTCATTGAGAGAAGATATAACCCTGCCCACATATTCCATATACTATAGAATATTCGACTAAATACATTAGTCGACCCGTTCAATAATCTGATGTTGGACTTTGGTTTGCACCATAACAAACCTCCCCTCAAACCCAAGTTCAACTCGGCATCCCTCCAATGATAGTCAAGATTCAACCTTCTTTAGTACCTGCCGCAACCTCGAAACACAAATTGAATGCGACCACATCAAGTCTACTTACGGAGTTACGGTACAAGGCTTCAAGATCAACTCATCCACTAAGGGTGCACAATCGCGTGTGCCAACCAAGGGGTTAAGCCAACCGTTGACATGTTGCAAATGTCACGTTGCGCTATCCACACATCCAGACTACAACCTGCGAGTATCCAACCTTCTCGAAAACTCCTACTTTCGATTTGCCCCATTGTTTGCTACCTTACCGCCAAAACTAGAGAGAAATCACCTTTTAAGCACACATTTGTTTCTACCCCATATTCGATGTATGACTATTGTTTGCACTACAACAAACCTCCCCTCAAACCTAAATCCATATGGGCCTCCCTTCTAACGATAGTTCAGACCCAACCTTTACCGCCGCCAAACGGAACTCTCAAACTGTATGTGTGCGGACCAGTGAGATTTCGATACAAGACTTCAGGATCAACTCAACGTTACCAAGAGAACGCACGCACGCTGAGAGGTGCGCCCACAGCGCCGTCCATTACATCCGGAATATATTTTGGGTCCCGTAACAAAGCTACATCTCTGAAAAATCACAGCCTTTATCGCCTGAAGATTCGCAAAACAAATCGTCTCGCCACTCGCAACATTAAAACCGGAACTCTTTCATAAAACTGCCGCAACTTAAAAATCCGTAAATCAAGATCCAACGATCTGATCATCACCAAAATCTTACCACTCTTAGACTAGTACTTCTGGAACCTACAGTCCAAGTCTCACGTCGATCCAACGGTAGACGAACCCTCTATGATTTTTCTCTCACTGCAGCACCAAACCCGAACAACTGAAACTTCAAAAAAACATAACTCCAGTTCTAATGGTATGATCGCTGTCAAATTTTGACCACGACTATATCTATACGTATTTTACTTACAGTGAAATTTTCAAGGCGATCCGAAGGTTAGCGAACCCGTAATGACTTTTCTTCTCTAACAGCTCAGAATCCTAACAGTTTAAACCTGAATGGCATAATCACTAACCCACAAACGACAAACGAATAACTAAAGCATAACGATAAATAAAGTACAAACGACGCAGGTATTTAACGTGGTTATATCCCAACTCCAAAACACGGAGAAGGGTTTACTCCACGGGCGCAAACCAGAGATTTTCTACTATTAATTTTGTGCACACATTACAATGAGGCTAGGGGTTACAATTTATAGAAATAGTTAAACTTGTCCTTCAAGCAAAAGACGTTCCATAAATATCTATTACTTGCTCCATATATCATTCCTACTAGAAGATTTAATTAAGGCAACAGAGTCACTACGACTTGTTCACCAAGTCAAGCTCCCTACAACTTGTTCACCAAGTCAAGCGCCCTACGATTTGTTCACCAAGTCAAGCTCCATACGACTTGTTCACCAAGTCAAGTGATGTGTAAAATCGCGTCTATATTTTATATAAGGAAAATACCGGTTAAAGAGATTATTACACACTAACGGGAAGTGTACCCGATCGTGTAGCAATATAGAATTTGGTAAAATCCAAGATCGTTCCAAGGACAGTATTAAGTGCAATTTAAGATTATTAAACGGAGTGTAATTGACCAGACTTAAAGAAATAATAAAATGACAAAGTTGGGTTTTCCATTTAACGACCGGATTGTCAATAGAAGGTGAATAAAATAAAAGATAATATTTTTGTGTTTTTAAGTTTATAGAAAATAAATGCAGACTCAACAAACAAATTAAAGATAGCTTTGAATTCATTAGACAAAGAAATGCTCGCCTAGATCTTTTACCCTTAGTGCCGGATGATTTAGTATTAAGCACAAGTTATAGTGATAAAATGCATGTAATTACTAAGTCGGTTCGTTTAGAGTTCTCTTTTACGAACACTCAAGCTAGGATTTATCGGCTTAGGGTTCCCTCTCACCAAAGACCTCGTTGCTTGTGACTAAGTAATTAACTCATTCAGAGATCTAGTTTAAGTTGGTTATGCGTTCGCTCCACACAATCTACCCCTGTTTGTTCAACATATGTTACCCAATTTACCCCCTTGGTCTAGTAAGCACCCAATTAATTAAGACAAATCAATTAAAAATTAATGCACTAAATTGAAACAGGGTTCCCTTTGTCCAAACAAGTATACTAACCAATCTCATAACATACATCAACACCCACAAATGTGGTTCTTTATTCAAACTCTAATTTATCATGCAAAAAATCATATAACTATAAAAGAAATCATCCAACACTAAGGTTATTAATCTAGATGAACATAAAGTATTTAGCTCATGACCATAATATGAATTGAATACAAACACAAATCAATATTGCATAAATAATTCATCATTCGTATAGACACAAATAATTAAATTACCAAACAGTAAAAATTATGTTCATAAACAAATATAAAGTATGAATTATGACTTATGAATATAATGAATTATTAAAAGTCAATAATACCACTTCTCCTCTTTGTCCTTTCTCTCCGACGTCAACAAAATAAAGGGAGTCCAAACCCTTTAGCTCTCCCAGCCAACAATTTAATTAAATGAATTGGCCTTCTAAGAGTGCTCCCAATTGAGACACTCCTCCATCTAAGTCCTCAACGCCACATCAGCGCCACATCAGCACTTTCTTCCCAGCATTTTCTTCCCAATTCCTTTCCAAGACCAAACCCAGGACTAAACACTCCCAACCATGACACTCTGATATGCCCGAATCAGACGGTTTATTTATGCGGTGTCGTTAGGTCGCAAAACGACAATTCAGGATATCAAGAGAAGAAGCTGATTGTTTAATTTATATATGTTGGGCCTAAATCTATTATTCCTTCATATAGGTTAGCAAGGGTAAATATGACCTAGGGTCATTCCTTGAGCGATCGAATTTGAAACGGAGCTTATCTAGATAATTTAGTAATTAAGATAGGTTTGTACACAATTTAGTATCCAAGACTAGTTGGCAGGTACACCTTGTGTGGAGAGGCAAGATCATTTTGGTCCCAATAAATTGGGGACTGTTCGAAAAATCCAACAACCAAGTCCAACTGGTTTATTCCAGACACCACTTTATCCGGAATATCAAATTGTGTAAAGGCTATAGTTGGGTTGATTTGATTTATAATTGTATTTAAAATATTAAAGCAATATAATTAAAATAAGCTAGCTAGCATGCAACAGCTAAGGACAAAGAAGACATGATTCACCATGATTTAAGATAACGTAGTATCGGGATGATTGCGAGACACTCATTGGTTAGATATACCTTGGTGTAAACACTAGATTCCCTACTAATTGATTTCTCGATTAGCATGTCACGAGGAACTAGGATATCGTGATTCTGATCGGATGGACTATGCTCGACTCCCGACGCTTTATCGGGTTTTAAGGATATAAGCGGCCCATCTTGGATGCAATGCATACCTTGGGCGCACGAATAAAGTAGCATAGCCTTATATAGATAGTATCCAACCTTTCTTAACACCTTAGTGTATCACCCAAGTGAGTGGATATGATTGTGTTTCAAATTCCTTTCTGTGAATGGTTTGGTAAAATCTAAGGGTTTGTAGACAAATTAGAACATCTGATAGTTCTCAGTCATCCTTAAAGATTTATAAGCTTAGTTTGTATTGTAGTGCGTTAAACTCCCATTTATGACTTAAACCAGCCCTTACTTAAATCTACCCAATAAATCCCTTAGTTATCCACCATATACTAGACTTATAGTGGTTCCATAGCTTCTAACCTTGACCATGCTCAAGTGGTCCTATAGTACATCAACATTGTACTCTACTGTAGCAACAGTATTTCCTCGAGTCTTATACTCTTGACCAATGTCTTGATCTGGTCCTACGGTAATTCCCCATGTACTTTATAGTATTTCCGATGGGTTCATACCTTGACCAATGTATAAACAAAGATAATTAATTACCTTATAATTGTCGACTTTATAAAAGGTTTTAATCACGTTTATTGGTGGAAGGACGATAATAACGAGGTTTAATATCATAGACAGAAAGCAAGTACGAAACGATAATCATCTCTAACAAACATTATTAAATCATGGCAAACAATCAAGAAATTACTCACACATCATGGCAATAAGCATTTCTAATATTAATAAATCACAAACATCTAACAAGAATATTATAATAAATTAATAAAAGAAAGGATATATATTACCAAATAATGTCGGCAGAATAACACTTGTATTTCTTCATAATATCCGTAGCGTTACAATGCTCGATAGCTTCTACTACTAACTACATACTAATCTCCTATTGATCACTAGAGAGCGACAATAGAGAGATAATTACATTTCCTAATCTCTGTAATTTTCTCTCTCTAGAATCTAGAGAGAGAAAGTAGAGAGAGAACTAATCTCCTATAGATCACTAGAGAGCGACTATAGAGAGATATTTGAGAGAGAAGTAAACAATTGGTGTGTGTTGAAATGGTGGGATAAAACCCCCATTTATAGAAAATGCTTGGTGGCAAAGTTGTAAATAAATTGCTGAAAAACCCCTGGCAGGCCGTTTGGCAAGCCATTTGCCAAGGCAAGCCGTTTTTGGTGTCCGTTTGCTGGCTGGCCGTTTTCCCTTATGGCAAGCCGTTTGCAGGATCGTAACTTGTCTTTCACCGTTTTCGCTATAAAATCTTCGTTTTAGCTCCGTTTCTGACGATTCTTGCGCCCACGCATTTGTAATTAAATATCCTACAACATGAGATTAAGTAAATAAACTTTTTCAAAAATTATAAAATAAGTCATTTAAACGCGAGTTAATCGTCTTAGCCGGTTTTGCTCGTTTTTCCTCGTTTTTCATCCGTTATTAGTGATTCTTAAAACATACCCTTTGTAATGACTAAATCTACCAAATTAACCAACAAAATGATTATTTTGGCGATAAACTTTGAAATTTATGGTTTTAGGGCTCAATATCGGGGGTAAAAACGTGACTTTTTGGCGGATATCACACTCCTTCCTCAATATTTTAATTACTTTTTACTTTTTTCTAAAATCATATATAAATTACTCCGTATTATTTTAATTATTATATATAAAAATATAAATATAATTATTAAATAAATTCTAATTTAAAACTAACAAATTTGTTTGGTTAGTATTAAAAAATTAAATAATAATAAATGAAATCTCTATGATGCGGGGTAAATGTAACCACACAAATACTGGGACCCACCATTCTACTCCTCATCTTCTTCAACGTGCTCCATTTTAATTTCAACCTCCATTTTGATTTCTATCTTCCATTTCATCTTCTGGTGTAAAAATTAAAAATAAAATTAAAAAATGAGTGAAATAATCTCAGTGCTCACGTCCTCAAATATTTCACAAAAGCACGGTGGAAGGGACGAAGTGGAGGGCGGTGGCCTGGGCGGCCCCCTCAGCGGATCACTTCCAACGGCGCCCACGTAGGCGGTGGCCTGGGCGGCTGTGTGGACGGCAACGATGTGAGCAGCCTAATTACTTGTTTCTTTGTGTTGATCGAGCAAAAACAATCCCACAAGAGGTGGGTCCCAATCACTGCAACCACTAGCCTTTCTCTTGTATTGTGTCGACAGAAAACAAAGACCCAGGGGGTCCCACGCGGCTGCAATACACCAACAATAACAAATTGGCCTTCGTTTTTTTCCGCTTATCTGATGTCGACAGAAACCCCAAGATGGGGACCCACCTACGGCTCCAATACCCTCGCCAAAACCTATTGTCTTCTTTTTTTTCCCATCAATTGTATGTATAGACTTAAACAACTTGGGCTCAAACTTGTACATTTGGGTCTTAAAATTAATAAGAGTCCAAACATTATAAGTCCAACTTATAATATTCCTCTTTAAAATCTGCAGCCCAAATTTATTCTCAAGTGGACTTTTTATTATTCTGCAATCCAACTATAATTAATTTCCTGTCCAGCTGCGCAAGCGGTACTTTCTGTCTAACTCGAACCGAGACCAATGTTTACAACCTTTAAGCTTTGAAACTCTCAAAATCATCAAAAATATCTTCGAATATCACCTCAACACAAAAGGCGTAAATCCTCTATAATACTTGCTTTAAGCCTCCTCTTAGCTCTTGAACTCATTTCTTCGCAAATACCATTAAATCGCCTCCAAACCGTATCCAAAGGACCAAAATATGAAGGATATTACTAAGATAAACGTATGTAAAATATGCAATATCAAATCACCCCACACTAGAGTCTTGCTTGACCTCAAGCAAATCCCACTCGAAAATAATCTTCTACCATAAAGTAATATCTTCAAAAGTACATGTAGAACCAAACGAACAACAAACCAAACAAGTATTAGCATGGGCACGGATTGGAGTAGATATCAACCATGACTCCCACTTGTATTCCCAAAACAACACTTTGCCAAACCTCAAGCAATATGTAATGAATAAAGTAACCGAAGATAGTCTCGTTAACGTACCATAATGATGAAGTAGAGAATCTCGAACCATAATATAAGTCTTCAAAGAAACCGGAAAATCAAGTGGGAGCCGAGCACCAAAAATATGACAATTGAACATGTGTGCCAAGAGAACGCATGGGCTACCCCGCAATTGGTCAAGCCAAGCCTCCAACAAGTACCTAACATCGCATTGATGTCGGTAAGAAAATAATGTAGCTTAGGAGGGTACTACATTACGTCCAGATATCATCGATAGCCATGAGGTGTCCATCTAATCTGTTAAATCAATCATGAAGATTGAGGTTCATCAGTCTTAAAAGCTGATTAATCTTTAAGGATATCATCCTTCCGGGGATCTGATAAATCACTGACATCTTGTGTATGCATGGTACCCCCCGTTTTATTAGACATATCTCCCTCATCGAGATAAGTCTGACCACCAGCTCCCTGTTTGATGCTGAGGCCTGGTGAATTTCCAGTCGATGTTAGTAATGACTTTTCAAGATTTTCCGTCACTCTACAACTGGTCTGAATTACATCTTCTCAAATAAATTAGCAAGTGTGTCGTTCGGAAGACTTGACTTCCTTGAGGATGGAACGGATACATCCTATGGGTTTTAAAAAGTGGTCGGACGCAACATTGTCCTTGTTAGGAGAAACAATGAGAATCGCCCTATTAAAAATGTTTCGATCTAGCGCATGGCCCGGTTTCGACCATGCGTTCCAATCATCGTTCATACGGTTGACACCCGTTTTGGTACAGGTGACCTACTATTGAATTCCGATGAACTCGTAGGATTTCACATTCAATGGTAATGAACGTGGTTCGGTTTAAGGCTAGTGTTACCCACAGTTTCCCTGGGATTTGGGAAACGACACGGAACAAGTATAATTTCCGAGCCAACTAAACCCGGTGTCGACGTAGGGCGGAAAGAATACAGGAAACGACATTATGTGCCCGTCAATTCGTAGTTAACAGCTTGCCAAACTTCATAGCTTAAGATTTTAGCTTCTTTGAAATCACGAATTAAACCATTAAAATTTTAAATTTCCCAAAATTGGCCTAAAACGTGATGTTTCACTCTTTTTAAAGTTCAAAATAACTGAAACCAAGTTTAAAATAACCACGAGAATTCATACACCCACCCCACACTTGAGATAAGTAATGCCCTCATTACGTTAAAACGAAAAATGAGCATGAATTTGAGAGGGCATTAGCGTAAGGCGAGTTATAATTCTCGAAAATAAAATGAAATGAAATATACAAAACTTTACATGATCATGTGCAAGTGTATTTGTAGTGCTCGGACATCAAAATACAGAACAATATGGCAGAATCTTTTCCCTTCACTAGCGCGCAACAAACCAAATGTCAAAATGTACCTGCACATGAAACAAACCAATACAAAGAGAAAATAAAATATATTTTTTTTGTGTTTTTAAGGAGTTTCTCAAATGTTTTTGGATTTTCAATTTCCTAAACCAATGTGTACAAACTTTACAAAATGTGTGCAAGTTTATTTCTAAGTCGTGTACACAACTCGACCCCCATGATTACCCTTTAGTGGGGTCTGAATCACCTACACTTAGCAGACGGTACTAGAAATCCGTGGAATATGTTCCACGAATCAGCAAGGTTAACCAATTGTTAACACCTCGGGAAGTAAACATAATATCCAGTAATCCCGTTGTCTCTTCCCTTAAACACTTCACACTAACCCGAATATCGGAAGACGCACCCATAAAATCATCTTGGGACACCCGAATGTACCCCATGTTCATGCTCACATCAAATGGATCACTATAGACCATATTTCCGATGCTATACACATTATGATATCCAACTAATAATGAACCATTACTCTCCTCAATATCGACATCCTCTGGAATAAGTGTGGACCCGCTTTGAATCTCAACTATGGAACGAGACTCAACCTCCAACTTCAATTCCTTCAATTCTTCAGTTGTAGGATTATAACCATTAGCCATTAGAACAACTAACAAACCATCTTCCTCATCCACCATAGTCATCTATATAACTAGAGGAGCAAAAACCTAACTCGGGGAAATCCCGCAAAAGCTCAGAAATGGATCTAAACGAGTACGTTTTTCAACAACCAGTTCCTCTTGCAAAATAGATTGTGAAGTTATAAGTTGTGGAGCTGGATCGGATTCTATCACATTTGAATGTTCCGGGAACAGAATCAATGGTGAATAAAGATCGGTAGCAAGTTTCTTAGTAGGTAGGGGACTCGAATGTTTTACGTCCGGATTCAGTCAACATTGCGAAGACCCATAAAAACACGGGCATAAACCTGCAACTATCATCCTCTCTTTCATAGACCTTTTTAGAGTGTTAACCACAATTTCTTTAACTTCTTTCTCTTGGTACCCCTCGTTGGTAACACTAGGATATGAATACAATGCGATTAGTTTCCTCCGTTCTATTCTCATTCTCTCATCCATTGTCATATTCTTGTAGTCAACCATTTCCCTGCAACTGACAAAAATAAAGAAAAGAATAAAGCACCGACTCTAGAAAAAAAAATCTATACTATTAAAACAAAAATAATCACAAAAAGGCAAACAATCTCAAATTAACACAACTGTCCCCGGCAGCGGCGCCAAAATTTTGATGTGTAAAATCGCGTCTATAATTTATATAAGGAAAATACCGGTTAAAGAGATTATTACACACTAACGGGCAGTGTACCCGATCGTGGAGCAATATAGAATTTGGTAAAATCCAAGATCATTCCAAGGACAGTATTAAGTGCAATTTAAGATTATTAAACTAAAATGACAAAGATGGGTTTTTCATTTAACAACCGGATTGTCAATAGAAGGTGAATAAAATAAAAGACAATATCTTTGTGTTTTTAAGTTTATAGAAAATAAATGCAGACTCAACAAACAAATTAAAGATATTTTTGAATTCACTAGACAAAGAAATGTTCGTCTAGATCTTTTACCCTTAGTGCCGGATGATTTAATATTAAGCACAAGTTATAGTGATAAAATGCATGTAATTACTAAGTCGGTTCGTTTAGAGTTCTCTTTTACGAACACTCTGAAATGTCCCGTTCTTATTGATTAAAAACGTTCCATATTAATTGATTTCGTTGCGAGGTTTTGACCTCTATATGAGACGTTTTTCAAAGACTGCATTCATTTTTAAAACAAACCATAACCTTTATTTCATAGATAAAGGTTTTAAAAAAAACTTTACGTAGATTATCAAATAATGATAATCTAAAATATCCTGTTTACACACGACCATTACATAATGGTTTACAATACAAATATTTTACAACAAAATAAGTTTCTTGAATGCAGTTTTTACACAATATCATACAAGCATGGACTCCAAATCTCGTCCTTATTTAACTATGCGACAGCGGAAGCTCTTAATAATCACCTGAGAATAAACATGCTTAAAATGTCAACAAAAATGTTGGTGAGTTATAGGTTTAACCTATATATATCAAATCATAATAATAGACCACAAGATTTCATATTTCAATACACATCCCATACATAGAGATAAAAATCATTCATATGGTGAACACCTGGTAACCGACATTAACAAGATGCATATATAAGAATATCCCCATCATTCCGGGACACCCTTCGGATATGATATAAATTTCGAAGTACTAAAGCATCCGGTACTTTGGATGGGGCTTGTTGGGCCCGATAGATCTATCTTTAGGATTCGCGTCAATTAGGGTGTCTGTTCCCTAATTCTTAGATTACCAGACTTAATAAAAAGGGGCATATTCGATTTCGATAATTCAACCATAGAATGTAGTTTCACGTACTTGTGTCTATTTTGTAAATCATTTATAAAACCTGCATGTATTCTCATCCCAAAAATATTAGATTTTAAAAGTGGGACTATAACTCACTTTCACAGATTTTTACTTCGTCGGGAAGTAAGACTTGGCCACTGGTTGATTCACGAACCTTAAGTTCCTTAGATAAACCTACTGGAAAAGAGAAAAATGGATCTAGCTTCAATGGATCCTTGGATGGCTCGAAGTTCTTGTATTAGAATGATAACCTACTGTAAGAAACAAAGATTTCTTGAGGTTGGATGATCACCTTACAAGATTGGAAGTGAGCTAGCAAACTTGAAAGTATTCTTGATTTTATGAAACTAGAACTTTTGGAATTTATGAAGAACACTTAGAACTTGAAGATAGAACTTGAGAGAGATCAATTAGATGAAGAAAATTGAAGAATGAAAGTGTTTGTAGGTGTTTTTGGTCGTTGGTGTATGGATTAGATATAAAGGATATGTAATTTTGTTTTCATGTAAATAAGTCATGAATGATTACTCATATTTTTGTAATTTTATGAGATATTTCATGCTAGTTGCCAAATGATGGTTCCCACATGTGTTAGGTGACTCACGTGGGCTGCTAAGAGCTGATCATTGGAGTGTATATACCAATAGTACATACATCTAAAAGCTGTGTATTGTACGAGTACGAATACGGGTGCATACGAGTAGAATTGTTGATGAAACTGAACGAGGATGTAATTGTAAGCATTTTTGTTAAGTAGAAGTATTTTGATAAGTGTATTGAAGTCTTTCAAAAGTGTATAAATACATATTAAAACACTACATGTATATACATTTTAACTGAGTCGTTAAGTCATCGTTAGTCGTTACATGTAAGTGTTGTTTTGAAACCTTTAGGTTAACGATCTTGTTAAATGTTGTTAACCCAATGTTTATAATATCAAATGAGATTTTAAATTATTATATTATCATGATATTATCATGTATGAACATCTCTTAATATGATATATATACATTAAATGTCTTTACAACGATAATCGTTACATATATGTCTCGTTTAAAAATCATTAAGTTAGTAGTCTTGTTTTTACATATGTAGTTCATTGTTAATATACTTAATGATATGTTTACTTATCATAGTATCATGTTAACTATATATATATCCATATATATGTCATCATATAGTTTTTACAAGTTTTAACGTTCGTGAATCACCGGTCAACTTGGGTGGTCAATTGTCTATATGAAACCTATTTCAATTAATCAAGTCTTAACAAGTTTGATTTCTTAACATGTTGGAAACATTTAATCATGTAAATATCAATCTCAATTAATATATATAAACATGGAAAAGTTCGGGTCACTACAGTACCTACCCGTTAAATAAATTTCATCCCGAAATTTTAAGCTGTTGAAGGTGTTGACGAATCTTCTGGAAATAGATGCGGGTATTTCTTCTTCATCTGATCTTCACGCTCCCAGGTGAACTCGGGTCCTCTATGAGCATTCCATCGAACCTTAACAATTGGTATCTTGTTTTGCTTAAGTCTTTTAACCTCACGATCCATTATTTCGACGGGTTCTTCGATGAATTGAAGTTTTTCGTTGATTTGTATTTCATCTAACGGAATAGTGAGATCTTCTTTAGCAAAACATTTCTTTAAATTCGAGACGTGGAAAGTGTTATGTACAGCCGCGAGTTGTTGAGGTAACTCTAGTCGGTAAGCTACTGGTCCGATACGATCAATAATCTTGAATGGTCCAATATACCTTGGATTTAATTTCCCTCGTTTACCAAATCGAACAACGCCTTTCCAAGGTGCAACTTTAAGCATGACCATCTCTCCAATTTCAAATTCTATATCTTTTCTTTTAATGTCAGCGTAGCTCTTTTGTCGACTTTGGGCGGTTTTCAACCGTTGTTGAATTTGGATGATCTTCTCGGTAGTTTCTTGTATAATCTCCGGACCCGTAATCTGTCTATCCTCCACTTCACTCCAACAAATCGGAGACCTGCACTTTCTACCATAAAGTGCTTCAAACGGCGCCATCTCAATGCTTGAATGGTAGCTGTTGTTGTAGGAAAATTCTGCTAACGGTAGATGTCGATCCCAACTGTTTCCAAAATCAATAACACATGCTCGTAGCATGTCTTCAAGCGTTTGTATTGTCCTTTCGCTATGCCCATCAGTTTGTGGATGATAGGCAGTACTCATGTCTAGACGAGTTCCTAATGCTTGCTGTAATGTCTGCCAGAATCTTGAAATAAATCTGCCATCCCTATCAGAGATAATAGAGATTGGTATTCCATGTCTGGAGACGACTTCCTTCAAATACAGTCGTGCTAACTTCTCCATCTTGTCATCTTCTCTTATTGGCAGGAAGTGTGCTGATTTGGTGAGACGATCAACTATTACCCAAATAGTATCAAAACCACTTGCAGTCCTTGGCAATTTAGTGATGAAATCCATGGTAATGTTTTCCCATTTCCATTCTGGGATTTCGGGTTGTTGAAGTAGACCTGATGGTTTTTGATGCTCAGCTTTGACCTTAGAACACGTCAAACATTCTCCTACGTATTTAGCAACATCGGCTTTCATACCCGGCCACCAAAAATGTTTCTTGAGATCCTTGTACATCTTCCCCGTTCCAGGATGTATTGAGTATCTGGTTTTATGAGCTTCTCTAAGTACCATTTCTCTCATATCTCCAAATTTTGGTACCCAAATCCTTTCAGCCCTATACCGGGTTCCGTCTTCCCGAATATTAAGATGCTTCTCCGATCCTTTGGGTATTTCATCCTTTAAATTTCCCTCTTTTAAAACTCCTTGTTGCTCCTCCTTTATTTGAGTAGTAATGTTATTATGAATCATTATATTCATAGATTTTACTCGAATGGGTTCTCTATCCTTCCTGCTCAAGGCATCGGCTACCACATTTGCCTTCCCCGGGTGGTAACGAATCTCAAAGTCGTAATCATTCAATAATTCAATCCACCTACGCTGCCTCATATTCAGTTGTTTCTGATTAAATATGTGTTGAAGACTTTTGTGGTCGGTATATATAATACTTTTGACCCCATATAAGTAGTGCCTCCAAGTCTTTAATGCAAAAACAACCGCGCCTAATTCCAAATCATGCGTCGTATAATTTTGTTCGTGAATCTTTAATTGTCTAGACGCATAAGCAATCACCTTCGTTCGTTGCATTAATACACAACCGAGACCTTGCTTTGATGCATCACAATAAATCACAAAATCATCATTCCCTTCAGGCAATGACAATATAGGTGCCGTAGTTAGCTTTTTCTTCAATAACTGAAACGCTTTCTCTTGTTCATCATTCCATTCAAATTTCTTCCCTTTATGCGTTAATGCAGTCAAGGGTTTTGCTATTCTGGAAAAGTCTTGGATGAACCTTCTGTAGTAACCAGCTAGTCCTAAAAACTGGCGTATGTGTTTCGGAGTTTTCGGGGTTTCCCACTTTTCAACAGTTTCTATCTTTGCCGGATCCACCTTAATACCTTCTTTATTCACTATGTGACCGAGGAATTGAACTTCTTCCAACCAAAATGCACACTTTGAAAACTTAGCGTACAATTCTTCCTTCCTCAATACTTCTAACACCTTTCTCAAATGTTCACCGTGTTCTTGGTCATTCTTTGAGTAAATAAGTATGTCATCAATGAAAACAATGACAAACTTGTCAAGGTATGGTCCACACACTCGGTTCATAAGGTCCATGAACACAGCTGGTGCATTAGTTAAACCAAACGGCATGACCATAAACTCGTAATGACCGTAACGTGTTCTGAAAGCAGTCTTTGGAATATCATCTTCTTTCACCCGCATTTGATGATACCCAGAACGTAAGTCAATCTTTGAATAAACAGACGAGCCTTGTAGTTGATCAAATAAGTCATCGATTCTCGGTAGTGGGTAGCGGTTCTTGATGGTAAGTTTGTTCAACTCTCGGTAGTCGATACACAACCTGAATGTACCATCTTTCTTCTTGACAAACAAAACAGGAGCTCCCCATGGTGATGTGCTTGGTCGAATGAAACCACGCTCTAAAAGTTCTTGTAATTGGCTTTGTAGTTCTTTCATCTCGCTGGGTGCGAGTCTGTAAGGAGCACGAGCTATTGGTGTAGCTCCTGGTACAAGATCTATTTGAAATTCAACGGATCGATGTGGGGTAATCCCGGTAATTCTTTTGGAAATACATCAGGAAATTCTTTTGCGACGGGAACATCATTGATGCTCTTTTCTTCAGTTTGTACTTTCTCGACGTGTGCTAGAACAGCATAGCAACCTTTTCTTATTAGTTTTTGTGCCTTCAAATTACTAATAAGATGTAGCTTCGTGTTGCCCTTTTCTCCGTACACCATTAAGGGTTTTCCTTTTTCTCGTATAATGCGAATTGCATTTTTGTAACAAACGATCTCCGCTTTCACTTCTTTCAACCAGTCCATACCGATTATCACATCAAAACTCCCTAACTCTACTGGTATCAAATCAATCTTAAATGTTTCGCTAACCAGTTTAATTTCTCGATTCCGACATATATTATCTGCTGAAATTAATTTACCATTTGCTAATTCGAGTAAAAATTTACTATCCAAAGGCGTCAATGGACAACTTAATTTAGCACAAAAATCTCTACTCATATAGCTTCTATCCGCACCCGAATCAAATAAAACGTAAGCAGATTTATTGTCAATAAGAAACGTACCCGTAACAAGCTCCGGGTCTTCCTGTGCCTCTGCCGCATTAATATTGAAAACTCTTCCACGGCCTTGTCCATTCGTGTTCTCCTGGTTCGGGCAATTTCTAATAATGTGGCCCGGTTTTCCACATTTATAACAAACTACATTGGCATAACTTGCTCCGACACTACTTGCTCCGCCATTACTCGTTCCGACACCATTTGTTCCTTTCGTTCTATTAACCCCTGGTCCGTAGACCTCACACTTCGCCGCGCTATGACCATTTCTTTTACACTTGTTGCAAAATTTGGTGCAGAACCCCGAGTGATTCTTTTCACACCTTTGGCATAGCTGCTTCTGATTGTTGTTGTTGTTGCGGTTATTATTGTTGTTGGGATGATTGTTGTAGTTGCTGTTGTTGTTGTTGTTGTTGTTGGGCCGTTTGTTGTAGTTGCGATTGATGTTGCGATTGTTGGGATAATTGTTGCGATTATTATTGTAATTGCTGTTGTTGTTGTATTGGTGATTCTTATCACCGTTTTCCTCCCACTTTCTTTTGACTTGCTTCACATTGGCCTCTTCAGCAGTCTGTTCTTTAATTCTTTCTTCAATTTGGTTCACGAGTTTGTGAGCCATTCTACATGCCTGTTGTATGGAGGCGGGCTCGTGTGAACTTATATCTTCTTGGATTCTTTCCGGTAATCCTTTCACAAACGCGTCGATCTTCTCTTCCTCATCTTCGAATGCTCCCGGACACAATAGGCACAATTCTGTGAATCGTCTTTCGTACGTGGTAATATCAAATCCTTGGGTTCGTAACCCTCTAAGTTCTGTCTTGAGCTTATTGACCTCGGTTCTGGGACGGAACTTCTCGTTCATCAAGTGCTTGAATGCTGACCACGGTAGTGCGTACGCATCGTCTTGTCCCACTTGCTCTAGATAGGTATTCCACCATGTTAACGCAGAACCTGTGAAGGTATGCGTAGCGTACTTTACTTTGTCCTCTTCAGTACACTTACTTATGGCAAACACCGATTCGACCTTCTCGGTCCACCGTTTCAATCCGATCGGTCCTTCGGTTCCATCAAATTCCAAAGGTTTGCAGGCAGTGAATTCTTTGTAGGTGCATCCTACATGATTTCCTGTACTGCTAGATCCAAGGTTATTGTTGGTATGTAGCGCAGCCTGTACTGCGGCTATGTTTGAAGCTAGAAAAGTACGGAATTCCTCTTCATTCATATTCACGGTGTGTCGAGTAGTCGGTGCCATTTCCTTCAAAATAGTCAAATGGAACAAGTTAATCATACAGAATATTAAGAGTAGTTAATAGTATTTCGTAGCATAATATGAACTCATTTATAAAAGCTTTTTCTTCATATTAGCGTTTTATAAGTTTAAATTCGGGTAGTACCTACCCGTTAAGTTCATACTTAGTAGCTAATATACAATTCAACTACTACAATTCTATATGAAAAACTGATTATAATAATATTTCGCGTTCAAACTTTTATACAATATTTTACAAACTTACAATACCTCTTATTTTACATAAAGCATGAAATATAGCACACAATAACTTTGATACAAGATAGTTGCGAAGATAATTCTAGCTAGTACACAAGTCGTTCAGCAAAGGCAATAAAGACACGTAATTCATACGTCCAGAAACAAGTCATGCATTCTGGTTTTACTAGGACTACTTCCCATCCTTGGTCTTGTGCAACATAACCGTTATGGCCGTTGATAAGACAGCGTATTGTAACGTCGTCAAAGGGACGAGGGTTACGTAATGTCCAACAGTCCCGTAATAATCTAAAAACCTCATTTCTTACCCCAATTACCGACTCCGTCACTTGTGGAAACGTTTTGTTTAATAGTTGTAGCCCGATGTTCTTGTTCTCACTTTGGTGAGAAGCGAACATTACTAATCCGTAAGCATAACATGCTTCTTTATGTTGCATGTTAGCCGCTTTTTCTAAATCACGAAGTCCAATATTCGGATATATTGAGTCAAAATAATTTCTTAACCCGTTGCGTAAAATAGCATTTGGGTTCCCCGCAATATATGCGTCAAAGTAAACACATCGTAACTTATGGGTTTCCCAATGTGATATCCCCCATCTTTCAAACGAAAGTCTCTTATAAACCAAGACATTCTTGGAACGTTCTTCGAATGTCTTACAAACTGATCTCGCCTTAAATAGTTGTGCCGAGGAATTCTGGCCGACTCTAGACAAGATTTCATCAATCATGTCTCCGGGTAGGTCTCTTAAAATATTGGGTTGTCTATCCATTTTGTGTTTTTAAACTGTAAAATAGACAAGAGTTAGATTCATAAAAAAATACTTATTAATACAAGCAATTTTTACATATATCATAAAGCATAAGAACACTATATTACATATATTACACCACACGAATACAACTATCTTATTCCGACTCGCTCGTTTCTTCTTCTTCGGTTTTGGTTCATTTTGCCAAGTTTCTAGGGATATATGATGTTCCCCTAATACGAGCCGTCGTTGTCCACATTGGTTTAGAAAAACCTGGTGGTTTAGAGGTTCCCGGGTCATTGTTACAACTTAAGGACTTCGGGCGTTGACGATACATATAAAGTTCATCGGGGTTGGAATTAGATTTCTCTATTTTTATGCCCTTTCCCTTATTATTTTCTTTTGCCTTTTTAAATTCAGTTGGGGTAATTTCTATAACATCATCGGAATTCTCGTCGGAATCCGATTCATCGGAGAATTGGTAATCCTCCCAATATTTTGCTTCCTTGGCAGAAACACCATTGACCATAATTAACCTTGGTCGGTTGGTTGAGGATTTTCTTTTACTTAACCGTTTTATTATTTCCCCCACCGGTTCTATTTCTTCATCCGGTTTCGATTCTTCTTCCGGTTCCGATTCTTCTTCCGGTTCCGACTCTTCTTCCGGTTCCTCTTCGGGAACTTGTGAATCAGTCCACGAATCATTCCAATTTACATTTGACTCTTCATTATTATTAGGTGAGTCAATGGGACTTGTTCTAGAGGTAGACATCTATCACATAATATCAAACGCGTTAAGAGATTAATATATCACATAATATTCACATGTTAAAAATATATAGTTTCCAACAAAATTTGTTAAGCAATCATTTTTCAAGTAAACACGGTCGAAGTCCAGACTCACTAATGCATCCTAACAAACTCGATAAGACACACTAATGCAAAATTCTGGTTCTCTAAGACCAACGCTCGGATACCAACTGAAATGTCTCGTTCTTATTGATTAAAAACGTTCCATATTAATTGATTTCGTTGCGAGGTTTTGACCTCTATATGAGACGTTTTTCAAAGACTGCATTCATTTTTAAAACAAACCATAACCTTTATTTCATAGATAAAGGTTTTAAAAAAAACTTTACGTAGATTATCAAATAATGATAATCTAAAATATCCTGTTTACACACGACCATTACATAATGGTTTACAATACAAATATTTTACAACAAAATAAGTTTCTTGAATGCAGTTTTTACACAATATCATACAAGCATGGACTCCAAATCTCGTCCTTATTTAACTATGCGACAGCGGAAGCTCTTAATAATCACCTGAGAATAAACATGCTTAAAATGTCAACAAAAATGTTGGTGAGTTATAGGTTTAACCTATATATATCAAATCATAATAATAGACCACAAGATTTCATATTTCAATACACATCCCATACATAGAGATAAAAATCATTCATATGGTGAACACCTGGTAACCGACATTAACAAGATGCATATATAAGAATATCCCCATCATTCCGGGACACCCTTCGGATATGATATAAATTTTGAAGTACTAAAGCATCCGGTACTTTGGATGGGGCTTGTTGGGCCCGATAGATCTATCTTTAGGATTCGCGTCAATTAGGGTGTCTGTTCCCTAATTCTTAGATTACCAGACTTAATAAAAAGGGGCATATTCGATTTCGATAATTCAACCATAGAATGTAGTTTCACGTACTTGTGTCTATTTTGTAAATCATTTATAAAACCTGCATGTATTCTCATCCCAAAAATATTAGATTTTAAAAGTGGGACTATAACTCACTTTCACAGATTTTTACTTCGTCGGGAAGTAAGACTTGGCCACTGGTTGATTCACGAACCTTAAGTTCCTTGGATAAACCTACTGGAAAAGAGAAAAATGGATCTAGCTTCAATGGATCCTTGGATGGCTCGAAGTTCTTGTATTAGAATGATAACCTACTGTAAGAAACAAAGATTTCTTGAGGTTGGATGATCACCTTACAAGATTGGAAGTGAGCTAGCAAACTTGAAAGTATTCTTGATTTTATGAAACTAGAACTTTTGGAATTTATGAAGAACACTTAGAACTTGAAGATAGAACTTGAGAGAGATCAATTAGATGAAGAAAATTGAAGAATGAAAGTGTTTGTAGGTGTTTTTGGTCGTTGGTGTATGGATTAGATATAAAGGATATGTAATTTTGTTTTCATGTAAATAAGTCATGAATGATTACTCATATTTTTGTAATTTTATGAGATATTTCATGCTAGTTGCCAAATGATGGTTCCCACATGTGTTAGGTGACTCACATGGGCTGCTAAGAGCTGATCATTGGAGTGTATATACCAATAGTACATACATCTAAAAGCTGTGTATTGTACGAGTACGAATACGGGTGCATACGAGTAGAATTGTTGATGAAACTGAACGAGGATGTAATTGTAAGCATTTTTGTTAAGTAGAAGTATTTTGATACGTGTATTGAAGTCTTTCAAAAGTGTATAAATACATATTAAAACACTTGATGTGTGAAAAGTGTCGTATAAAATTGTCTTGTAAATAATATGGAAAAATACCGATTTAAGAATGTTACACACTAACGGGCAGTGTACCCGATCGTGTAGTAGTATAGAAACTGGTTTAGTTCCGTGTATCGTTCCAAGGACAGTTATATCAGTCAAACTAGAATTAGAAACTATATTATGATTAACTAAGTGAATTAAAGTAAAAGTACAAGTTTTATGTTTTGTGGCTGTTTTAACGATTTAGCCAAATCAAAGAAGGTTAAATGTAAAAACAATATTTTTAGTCTTTTGGTTTATAAGATACAAATAAATGCAAATAAAGCAAGTAAGATAGTTTTGAATTAAATCAAAGAGATGAAATGTTTATCTAGATATTTTACCCTCGGTATTGGATGTAAATTAGATATTAAGCCCTGATTGAATAATTATGTGTGTAGTTATCTAATAGGTTCACTAAGAGTTCTCTCGGATAAACACGCAAATACAATAACAAGATCAAGGGTTCCCTTTTCACTATAGTTCTTGTATTTGTAATCAAATAACTATAAGTATGCTAATCACCTAAATCGACTCGTCAAGAGTTCTCTTTAGCAAGTACTCAAACTAGAATTACTAAGCGAGGGTTCCCTATAACTTAGACCTTTTCGTTTGTGACTAGTTGATCAACAAGATCAAAGACTTGAATAACAATTGTCTTTGCGTTCGCTCTACACAATTCATTCCTATTTTGTTTAACCGTTTTAATCTAGTTTACCCCCTTGGTCCGGTTTAGCAAACAATCAATCTAAGACAAGTTGATTGTAAATCAATATGATACATCAACAAGAGTTCTCTTTATCAACAACATATCAATTAACTAGATACAAATGGTTTTAACAACAATAAGCATGGTTCTTAATTCAAGCTTCAATCTATCACGCATAATACATTCAATCAATAAGATTACATCCAATACCTTGGTTATTAATCTAGACAAACATTATAGAAACTAGCCAACAATCATGGTAACAGATAACAATACAATCAAATTATTAACTGAAATCATTGCCGAGAACAAGTAAATAACCTACAAGAACAAGAGTTCTTGGATGAAGAAGATGTTGATGGATGATGCCTTGATGTTGAGCCTCTTCAAAGAGGTTGGAATTCTCCAAATAGCTCCTGAAAATCGCCTCTAAAACTCTCTGGTGCGTAACTCTTATGAAACAGTCCCAAAAATGAAGTTTTAAAGTGGAGAAATTAGGTAAAAAGCAGAAAAGTCGGGTACACCTACTACGGGACGTCGTCCCAAAAGGCAGGACGGCGTCCCGATAAACAGACCTAGACGGCGTCCCGACTGTCCAAGACGGCGTCCCACATCAAAGGGCAGGACGGCGTCCTGCTTAGCTAAAGGGCACTGTTTCGTTTTCTTTTTAATATTAGCTTATTTGGACGAAGCCTAACATATCGGAAGCCTTGTTTTATCATTTTAGAGTGCTACCTTTGTAACGACCCGCACTTTTCCGATCATTCTATACTTATGAGATTAATATTTACATAAATTAAACCTTACCAACATGATAAGCAATCCAAATTGTTGAGACTTATGTTTTTGAAAAGAGTTTTACACAACGTTTGACCATCTAGTTTGACCGATGATATCACGAACTATACAATATATGATAATTATACATACATATTTAACATGATCTAGGATGTTTTAATATCTCATTTTGTATTAATAACAAAAAGTCATAAGTATATTTTGAAACTACTAACTTATGTTTTCAAAACAATAACCTACGTAACGTTATTTGACATAAATACTGATGATTTATAATGTTTATACATATATCGTATAAGTAATGTATTTAATCATTTTTAAAGGGCTTTTATACATAAAACAATATAAGTATATTTACAAAAGATAGTTATATTTGAATTCTCGTTCCGTTTCCTCAATAATCCTATACGTATATCTAGGGTACTATACACAGCTTCTAGAAGTATTTACTATTGGTATATACCAATAGAAATCTTCAATTATTGGAATAATATGTCATTCATGACATAATAAATTTTAACTTATCTTAGATATTTTCACTAAAAACCAAATTTTCAAGCCTATAAATAAGCACCATTTCTAACTCATTTTTACACATTCATTTTCCAAATTTTACTTCCAATTTTCACACACACTTGCAAGAACTCTCTCAACTTTTATTTTACTACTTCTTTCCAGCAACTTTACATTTTAAACTTGAGGTAAAAACTCTACTTCAACTCTTTTTCAATTCATATATTTAAAGCTATATATATAAGAGTTTATAAACTAGAACATAGTTTGAATGATTTCAAACTTGTTCGCAAACTAAATAGATCCTTCTAACTTAACTTTTAAAATACTTCAAGACCTGTAACATATCTTAATTATATGCTAACTTAACAAGGTATAACTTGGTTTTTCAAAGAACACCTTAAAAACTGAATTTACGACGTCGGAGTGCAACCGGGGGCTGTTTTGGGTTGGATAATTAAAAACCATCTTAAACTTTGAATTGGAGGTTTATTTTCTGGAAAAATGATTTTTACTATGAATATGATAACACATAAAAATTTCATGATTTAACTCAAAGTATAAGTATTTTTAGAAAAATAATCATTTGAGGTTGTTTACATGATGGAAAATGATTAACTTCATAAGTTTCACTAAAGTTTGACCTATGCCGTGTGATTTTGAATACAAACTAAGGTATTTACAGTTCATAGTCTTAAAGAGGGACTCGATCCAAGGAGATGGCAAGTTGAATCAACGAAAACGGAGTTGTAACGAAGAAACTATGACCGAAACAAAATCGGATATCCAAGACTAGTTTAGCCACGAAAATAATTGGGAAAAAATTAAATAAATCACATCTTTTTAAGTTAACATGATATTTTATATATATGTACTTATAATTCAATTTTATATGGTTCAGGATCACCCGTAAACAACACGAGAAGATTAATCATAAGATCCCATGATTGTACGCAACACGTCATTTGACAACACCGGTACTTTATGTACGCAACACGTCATTTGACAACACCGGTACCATGGGTCAAGATTAATCTCGACCAATACATATACGATGGGGTTTTATTTATTTCGTTGGGGGTTTTATTTATTTCATTGCGGGTATATTAAACATCTAAAAATGAACCATTAAAAATTGAATTACTAACAACGAACTGCTAACTACGGACTAAGGAATTATTCAAAGTATTAAAAAGTATAACAAGTATATATATGTGACGTTTGTTTAAAAAGAAAAGGTATTGATATATTATATATGGATAGGTTCGTGATATCAACCGGAGACCAAGTCAAATTATATATATATCTTCAAGACGAAAGTGAGTATATAGTCCCACTTTTAAACTCTAAATATTTCGGGATGAGAATACATGTATTTATTGTTTTATGTTATGGACACAAGTAACTGAAAAATATATTCTACGTTGAGTTGTACCACTGGCATACTTCCCTGTAGCTTGGTAACTGTTATTTACAGCGGTATTGTAAACGCGAATCCTGTTGATAGATCTATCGGGCCTGACAACCCCAACCGGACTGGACGACCAGTATTCAACGGTTGCACAGTACTTCGTTTCGTGACTACACTTGGTACGGTGTAGTAAGATTTCATAATAAAGGGAATATGCGACGTGATTAAATGTTAAGTATGGTTACCAAGTGCTCAACCACTTAGAATATTTTTATTAAACTGTTTATATACGAAATCTTGTGGTCTATATATATATATTGCTGCCGGCATTAAACCTATATCTCACCAACTTTATGTTGACCTTTTAAAACATGTCTATTCTCAGGTGATTACTAAAGCTTCCGCTGCATTATGTTGAATTTGAGCAGGATCTTGCGTACGCATATTTGTGTCAAAAATAAAACTGCATACCCAAGGATTTGTGTTGTAAAATATGCTCGAAATCGTGTTGTCATCATTATATGTAAAGTTTGTAAGTCGAAGATTATCACTAAACGATAATCATCTTTTTATTGTCTAAAGCTTGTAACAAAAATAAGAGTTATGGTTTGTAATGTATAATATATGCAGTTTCTCTTTTAAAAATGTCGCATATAGAGGTCAATACCTCGCAATGAAATCATACGTTATCTAACACGTTCTTATGGTTAAGGACGGGTTATGACATGTGGTATCAGAGCGGTGGTCTTAGCGAACCAGGTTTGCATTAGTGTGTCTAACCGATAAGTCGTTAGGATACATTAGTAAGTCTGGACTTTGACCGGGTCTGATTTAAAAACCATTGCTTATCATTGTTGGTTAAAATTTATATGTAAATATTATGTAGTACTAATGGGTTAGTTGTTGTATGATAGATGTCGGGCTCAAAACTTGTTATCACATTCAGCGACTCTGAACCAGAATCTTCAGATGGTGTTCCAGTCATTAACCTATCCGATGACGAAAATAATATCTTTGGGGAAGACTCACAAATTCCGGATGAACCGACTATAGAGAACCCGGAAAGTGAACCCGAGGAGGAAAGTGAACCCGAGGAGGAAAGTGAACCCGAGGAGGAAAGTGAACCCGAGGAGGAAAGTGAACCCGAGGAAGAAATACAGGAAATTACAAAAGACGAGTTCGAACTAGGAAAGAAACGAAAGGCTAATGAATTAGAAAATTCAAATCCCGAGTTTAGTAAGGATGATGTGGCACCAACTCCACTAGACACTACCACCCCTATTCCCGCTATTCCTATTCGTGCTGTCCCGGCATCCAGTTCTTCAGCCCCACAGCCAAAATATAGGCAGACAGCTAGGATAAGCGTTAGGCCATTCCTTGAACCTAAACGTCCTAGAAAATAGACCAAACGATGCGCTGCCGTATTAAACCATGGGATCATATAATGTTTTGTATAATATTATTAGTGTGGTTTGCTTAATGTTCGATATAAGATAAGCATATGTAAAATAGTGAAGTGTGAAATGCAATAATTTTCCATGGTTAAGTATTATTTAGATGGTAGTAATTGATTCTGTACTAAGCTATTAAGTATGGACATTAACGGGTAGGTACTACCCTAGATATAATTATAAAACGCTAATAAGAAGAAAAGGCTTTTATAATAATACCTAGTTCATATTATTAATAAGCTATAATGTACTGTAAATATACACTACATCTATAATATTCCATGTGAATAATTATTTTCTTTTCATTCTTATAGAAGAATATGGCGCGATTGAACCGAATGACGGAACAAGAAATCCAGGAACTCATCAATCAACGAGTAAACGACAGAATGTTATGGGTCGAGGCTGCAAGAGGTGCTGCAGTTAACCCAAATCCTCGTGTGGGGTGCACTTACAAAACTTTTCAAGCTTGCAAGCCCTCATCATTCAGTGGAACAGAAGGACCAATCGGTTTAACCCGGTGGATAGAAAAGATGGAGACTGTGTTTAAAATCAGTGGTTGTGTTGAAAAGGACATGACCAAGTATGCATCGTGCACTTTACAAGATAGTGCACTCACGTGGTGGAAAAATTATGTGAAGGCTGTAGGAGGAGATGTAGCTTATGATACTCCGTGGGAAGAATTCAAAACAATGTTAATCAACGAATATTGTCTAAGGAACGAGGTTAGGAAGTTGGAAGATGAGTTACGAAGTCTGAAGGTTATTGGTACTGAAATCACCAACTACAATCAGCGATTCATGGAATTAGTTTTGCTATGTCCTGAATTGGTTCCAACCGAAGAACGGAAGATTGAAATGTACAAAGATGGTTTGCCCAAAAAGGTCAAGGCAAACGTTACAGCATCGAAACCTAAGACAATTCATGAAGCTATAACCATGGCAAACGAGCTAATGGATCAGGTCATCATGGATAAGAAAGCATCCAATACTGATGTGAAGGTATCAGGTAACAAAAGAAAGTGGAATGGAAATTATGATCGAGGTAACCAACAACAATCTTTTAAGAAACAAGAAACCATACAAGGTGCAGGTAGTGGTTCAAGCTTTGGTTACAAAGGACAAAATCCTTTATGCAACCGATGCCACAAACATCACTCTGGCTACTGTAATGTGGTATGCAACAAATGTAATCGAAAGGGTCATCTTGCTGAAGATTGTAGGGCTCTCATTACAAATACAAATGGTACCAAGACTCCTGCCACCAATGCAAATAGAACTGCTTTGGCTACCATTACTTGTTATGGGTGTGGAAAACAAGGTCACTATAAGAGCCAGTGTCCGAATCCAGAGAAGAATAATGGATCTGCACGTGGAAGAGCATTTGTTATTAATGCTAGAGAGGCGTGTGAAGACCCGGAGCTTGTTACGGGTACGTTTACCATTAATAACTTATCCGCATCTATTATATTTGATACTGGTGCCGATAGAAGTTACGTGAGTAGAGGCTTTTACGCTAAATTGAATTGTTCATCATTACCTCTAGATGCTAAGTACATGATTGAGTTAGCTAATGGTAAACTAATTAAAGCCGATAAAATTTGCTGTGATTGTAAAATAAATTTAGCCGGAGAAACATTTAAAATTGACTTAATACCCGTAGAATTAGGAAGTTTTGATGTAATAGTCGGCATGGACTGGATGTCCAAAGTAGGAGCTGAAGTTGTGTGTGCCAAGAAGGCAATTCGCATTCCTTGTAAGGATAGAATGCCGGTGATGATTTATGGAGAGAAGGGTAACTCAAAGCTAAAACTCATTAGTTATTTGAAAGCTCAAAAGTGCTTGAAGAAAGGGTGCTATGCTATCTTAGCACATGTTAATAAAGTCGAAAAGAAAGAAAAAGAGAAGTGCATCAACGACGTGCCTGTGGCAAGAGATTTTCCTGAAGTTTTTCCGGAAGAGTTGCCGGGATTACCTCCATTTAGATCTGTAGAATTTCAAATAGATTTAGTACCAGGAGCCGCACCAGTGGCTCGTGCTCCATATAGACTTGCACCGTCCGAGTTAAAAGAACTTCAGAGTCAGTTAAAAGAATTACTGGATCATGGATTCATACGACCAAGTACTTCACCGTGGGGAGCTCCGATTCTATTTGTTAAAAAGAAAGATGGATCTTTTAGGATGTGTATAGATTATCGTGAATTAAATAAGTTAACTATCAAGAATCGGTATCCACTACCGAGAATTGACGACTTATTTGATCAACTCCAGGGATCATGTGTTTATTCGAAAATCGACCTAAGATCGGGCTATCATCAACTACGTGTCAAAGAAGAGGACATTCCGAAAACTGCTTTTCGGACACGTTATGGTCATTACGAATTTTTGGTCATGCCGTTTGGATTGACGAATGCGCCAGCTGTATTCATGGACCTCATGAATCGAGTTTGTAGTCCGTATTTAGATAAGTTTGTTATCATTTTCATTGATGACATTCTTATCTATTCCAAGAGTGAGCAAGAGCATGAGCAGCATTTAAGGTTGATATTAGAGTTGTTGAGAAAAGGACAGCTATACGCTAAATTTTCTAAGTGTGCTTTCTGGTTGAAAGAAGTGCAATTTCTTGGCCACGTTGTTAGTAGCAAAGGAATTCAGGTTGATCCAGCAAAAATTGAAGCCATTGAAAAATGGGAGACTCCTAAAACACCAATGCAGATACGCCAATTTTTGGGTTTAGCCGGTTATTATAGAAGGTTTATTCAAGATTTTTCCCGAATAGCTAAGCCGTTGACAGCATTAACGCAAAAAGGGAAGAAATACGAATGGACCTCGGAGCAGGAGAACGCATTTCAATTACTGAAGAAGAAGTTAACTACGGCGCCTATTTTATCGTTACCTGAAGGGAACGATGATTTTGAAATATATTGTGACGCTTCGCGACAAGGTTTTGGTTGTGTTCTTATGCAACGAAAGAAAGTTATTGCATACGCATCTCGACAATTGAAGATTCACGAGCGGAATTATACGACGCATGATCTAGAACTGGGAGCAGTCGTGTTTGCGTTAAAGATATGGAGACACTACTTGTATGGGGTTAAATGCACTGTGTTTACTGATCATAAAAGCCTTCAACATATTTTCGATCAAAAACAGCTGAACATGAGGCAACGTAGGTGGGTTGAGTTAATAAATGACTATGATTGTGAAATTCGTTATCATCCCGGGAAAGCGAACGTGGTGGCCGACGCTCTAAGCAGAAAGGAACGAGAACCAATTCGAGTACGAGCGATGAACATAAAAATTCGCATGAATCTCAACTCACAAATCAAAGAAGTTCAACGAGAAGCACTTACCAAAGAAAATATAGGAAATGAAATAATGAAGAAGTATGAGAAGCAACTCGTTATGCGGGAAGATGGAATTCGATATTTTGCAAATCGTATTTGGGTACCGAAGTTGGGTGGATTAAGGAAGTTGATATTGAACGAGGCACATAAGACAAGATATTCGATACATCCTGGAGTTGGAAAGATGTAT
This sequence comes from Rutidosis leptorrhynchoides, assembly GCF_046630445.1. Taxonomy (NCBI): domain Eukaryota; kingdom Viridiplantae; phylum Streptophyta; class Magnoliopsida; order Asterales; family Asteraceae; genus Rutidosis; species Rutidosis leptorrhynchoides. Next base: position 569,572,553 of record NC_092334.1, read on the forward strand.
CAAGATCTTAAGACACATTATTGGTGGCCTAACTTAAAGACAGACGTTGCAACATATGTTGGGGAGTGTTTAACTTGTTCCAAGGTCAAGGCAGAACACCAGAAACCATCAGGGTTACTTCAACAACCAGAAATCCCAGAATGGAAATGGGATGGTATTACCATGGATTTCATCACGAAGTTACCAAAGACTGCCTGGGGTTACGACACCATTTGGGTGATTGTTGATCGTCTCACCAAGTCTGCACATTTCTTGCCTATAAAGGAAACGGATAGAATGGAGAAACTATTACGATTGTATATAAAGGAAGTTGTTTCAAGGCATGGAATACCTATTTCCATTATATCTAATCGTGATAGTAGATTTACCTCAAAGTTCTGGCAATCACTACAGGAGGCACTAGGAACTCGTTTGGATATGAGTACCGCATATCATCCGCAAACCGACGGGCAGAGTGAAAGAACAATTCAGACTCTTGAAGACATGCTCAGGGCATGTGTGATCGATTTTGGAAATGGATGGGATAAGTATCTACCGTTAGCAGAATTTTCGTATAATAATAGTTATTATGCAAGCATTAAAGCTGCACCATTCGAAGCATTGTATGGAAGGAAGTGTAGATCTCCTATCTGTTGGAATGAAGTAGGAGATCGACAATTAACTGGTCCCGAGATCATACACGAAACGACTGAGAAGATAGTACAAATCAAGGAGAGATTGAAAACAGCCCGAAGTCGCCAAAAGAGCTACGCCGATGTCCGAAGGAAACCATTAGAGTTTCAGATTGGGGACATGGTTATGCTAAAGGTGTCACCTTGGAAAGGTGTAATACGTTTCGGTAAAAGAGGTAAACTGAACCCAAGATATGTAGGCCCGTTCAAGATCATCGAACGCATTGGACCGGTAGCTTATCGACTCGAGTTACCGCAACAACTCGCCGGAGTACACAATACCTTTCACGTCTCAAACCTTAAGAAGTGTCTTGCAAAGGAAGACCTCACCATTCCTCTTGAAGAAATCCATGTCGATGAGAAACTACAATTCATCGAAGAACCAATCGAAATCATGGATTGTGAAGTTAAACAGCTCAAGCAGAGCAACATACCAATCGTTAAGGTTCGTTGGAATGCTCGAAGAGGTCCTGAGTTTACTTGGGAACGAGAGGATCAGATGAAACAAAAGTATCCACACTTGTTTCTCGATGACGCAAAATAGGTACAATTTTAAAATTTCGGGACGAAATTTATTTAACGGGTAGGTACTGTAACGACCCGCACTTTTCCGATCATTCTATACTTATGAGATTAATATTTACATAAATTAAACCTTACCAACATGATAAGCAATCCAAATTGTTGAGACTTATGTTTTTGAAAAGAGTTTTACACAACGTTTGACCGTCTAGTTTGACCGATGATATCACGAACTATACAATATATGATAATTATACATACATATTTAACATGATCTAGGATGTTTTAATATCTCATTTTGTATTAATAACAAAAAGTCATAAGTATATTTTGAAACTACTAACTTAAGTTTTCAAAACAATAACCTACGTAACGTTATTTGACATAAATACTGATGATTTATAATGTTTATACATATATCGTATAAGTAATGTATTTAATCATTTTTAAAGGGCTTTTATACATAAAACAATATAAGTATATTTACAAAAGATAGTTATATTTGAATTCTCGTTCCGTTTCCTCAATAATCCTATACGTATATCTAGGGTACTATACACAGCTTCTAGAAGTATTTACTATTGGTATATACCAATAGAAATCTTCAATTATTGGAATAATATGTCATTCATGACATAATAAATTTTAACTTATCTTAGATATTTTCACTAAAAACCAAATTTTCAAGCCTATAAATAAGCACCATTTCTAACTCATTTTTACACATTCATTTTCCAAATTTTACTTCCAATTTTCACACACACTTGCAAGAACTCTCTCAACTTTTATTTTACTACTTCTTTCCAGCAACTTTACATTTTAAATTTGAGGTAAAAACTCTACTTCAACTCTTTTTCAATTCATATATTTAAAGCTATATATATAAGAGTTTATAAACTAGAACATAGTTTGAATGATTTCAAACTTGTTCGCAAACTAAATAGATCCTTCTAACTTAACTTTTAAAATACTTCAAGACCTGTAACATATCTTAATTATATGCTAACTTAACAAGGTATAACTTGGTTTTTCAAAGAACACCTTAAAAACTGAATTTACGACGTCGGAGTGCAACCGGGGGCTGTTTTGGGTTGGATAATTAAAAACCATCTTAAACTTTGAATTGGAGGTTTATTTTCTGGAAAAATGATTTTTACTATGAATATGATAACACATAAAAATTTCATGATTTAACTCAAAGTATAAGTATTTTTAGAAAAATAATCATTTGAGGTTGTTTACATGATGGAAAATGATTAACTTCATAAGTTTCACTAAAGTTTGACCTATGCCGTGTGATTTTGAATACAAACTAAGGTATTTACAGTTCATAGTCTTAAAGAGGGACTCGATCCAAGGAGATGGCAAGTTGAATCAACGAAAACGGAGTTGTAACGAAGAAACTATGACCGAAACAAAATCGGATATCCAAGACTAGTTTAGCCACGAAAATAATTGGGAAAAAATTAAATAAATCACATCTTTTTAAGTTAACTGTTGGGAATTAACAAGTTTAATAATACTTAAAACCTTTTAAGAATCATTATGAACGGAAGCGTGAAACTATCAAATTTACTTGTTATCTTTAAACCAATTTAAAGTTAAGTCCCACATGGATCAAGTTGCTAAATATACTTACAAATTAAAGAGAAGGAAAGAGTTTATACCTCCTTAAACTAAGTTTAAGGGCTGAATTTGATGAGCAATGAAGAAGAAATAATGCACCAACACTACCCTTTCACTTGGCTACACCTTAGAACTTTAATAAGCTAATTAACCAAGCTTTAAGACCACCTTATTAGGCTTCCAAAAACCGAACAGCAGCTGTCCAAAATGAGCAGGAAGTTTATGAAGATGATGACTTGAAAAAGCTTCTAACTTGAAGCCTCAAGTGTTGCATACCCCAAGCAATAACCCCAACACCTATATCTTTGGTTAGGATTTAATTAGACACTTGAATTAGCTAGTAAACCAAGCAAGAACCCTTCTCTATCCAGCCCCAACAATTCGGCCAGAATAACATCAAGAGAGAAAGAGAAGTTTTTCAAAACATGTCCTAGAAAGAATGAGTCAAAACCTTGGTTTAATGGTTAAGCATGCATATTTGAAGTTGTGTTATCTTAAAAGTAACAAAATGAGCATGTGAAGCTCCCCTTGGAGACCACAAAACCGTCCCCCATGGGACTTATATAAAACAATTGGATTTTTTTATAAAACTTGTTAATAAATCATGCATTTGTTAAGCTACTTTTATTTTATAAACCATTTTATAAAATATAACACAATTTAATTATTTAAAACCTATAAATAATTAAATCTTCATCATATAAATTATCCAAGTAATTTATCTCAAGTGATAATAATTTAGAAAACCGATTTTCTAAATTTCAAGTGTCGCGTATTTATTTAACGAACCAATCGATAAGATAAACACATATAAGGTGTCGGTAAGCTTGTTATTGGGTATGACCCGACTTGGATCATAACACGTTAGCCACATTAATTTAATATGTCTCTCGGGCATACGAAGTACCTTCAATCTCCCACTTGCACGAGAAACACAAGAAATTAATGCAAGTGATGGATACAGCCTAACACACCGTCCATCACTCCTAATATGTTATGACTTTGTGCCATTCAATAACATCATCCCTTTCGAGTTCCCATCTCGAATATGATTAGGTGAATCTTTCATTATTTCCTTTTATCCTAGATGTCATGTTAAATCCAAGAGATACAGAGTGATCACTCTCTTATAGATTTAACTTTTCAGGCCTTAGACATCTGACTCTCAACGAATAAGAGGGACAAATTCCATCTTGACTACATACGTTCTAGATATACACTTTGTAATATACCTGAGTTCTTCCTTATGTACTACCATGTTTCAGAATAGCGAAGGAAAGAATCAAGGCATAGTACTTGGTGAATATCCGAACCCAATATGTATCTCAGGTCAGAGGATACAATGATATTCGCCTTTACTCAAGATTACATGTGATCAACCACAAAGGCTCTATACAGTAATTCTTGAGAGCGGGTCTTCCAATATTTGTTTCCAACAAATATCTATGAACTTTGGTTGCAACCTTGCCCCATATTCAACCTATGAATGTATACCAATCCGAGTTCATAATAGTCCAAACCTCACACTTGTTCCCACAAATGTGATCGACTACGGAAATTTAGAATAATTGCTTATTCATGGATGAAATATGCAAAACAGGAACATAACTCAAATAAATTAACACCATAGTTATATTAATGAGTTTGAATAATTTCGTTCCGGTACAATACATAAAATAGATCAATTCCAATCACTAGAATATCGAAGCCCTAACGCACAAACATGTCCCTCATGTTTTGGTCCATGTAAAAGCTTCGTGAGTGGATCCGCAACATTTTGATCTGTGTGAACTTTGTGAATACATATCTTTCCCTTTTCAACCTCATCCCTGATGTAGTTGAATCTCCGCTCAATGTGACGAGTCTTTTGATGAGCACGGGGTTCCTTGATTTGAGCAATCGCACCCTCGTTGTCACAAAGGATCTCAAGAGGGTCCTGAATGGAAGGGACCACTCCTAAGTCGTCGATGAATTTCTTCATCCATGCAGCCTCCTGAGCTGCCAGTGAGGCGGCAATGTACTCCGACTCTGTAGTGGATAACGCAACAACTTCCTGTTTCGCACTCTTCCAAGAGACCGCACCACCATTTAACATGAATACATAACCGGATTGTGATCGGGAGTCATCTCGATCAGTTTGGAAACTCGCGTCCACGTAACCTTTTACAACGAGTTCCTCCTCACCAGACCCATATATAAGAAACATATCCTTAGTCCTTCTAAGGTATTTCAATATACATTTAACCGCAGTCCAATGACTATTTCCTGGGTTATTCTGGTATCTACTTGTCAAGCTTAGAGCGCATGACACATCCGGTCTAGTACATATCATTGCATACATGATAGACCCAATAGCAGATGCGTATGGGACTTTCTTCATTCTCTCTTGTTCATCTTTCGTGGCAGGACACTGAGATGAACTGAGAACGGTTCCCTTTTGAATAGGTACCAAACCTCTTTTAGAGTTTTCCATCTTGAACCTTTTCAAGATTTTATCAATGTATGTACTTTGACTTAAACCTATCAATCTCTTGGATCTATTCCTATAGATCCCTATCCCCAATATGTATTGTGCATCTCCAAGATCCTTAATGGAGAAGCAACTCTTTAGCCAAGTTTTGACTCCTTGCATTGTGGTAATATCATTCCCAAATAATAATATATCATCCACATATAGTACAAGGAACATGATAGTGCTCCCACTAGCTTTCTTATATACACAAGCTTCATCACCATTTTTAATGAAGCCAAATTTCTCGGCTTCCTCATTAAAACGATGATTCCACATTCTAGATGCTTGTTTCAATCCGTAGATTGACTTATTTAACTTGCATACCTTTTTAGGATATTTCGGATCAACAAAACCTTCAGGCTGAACCATATAGACATCTTCCATAAGATATCCATTTAGGAAGGCGGTCTTGACATCCATTTGCCATATTTCGTAATCATAGTGAGCAGCAATGGCAAATAATATCCTAATAGACTTTAGCATTGCCACAGGCGAGAAAGTTTCATCATAATCAACCCCTTGAGTTTGAGTGAAACCTTTTGCAACAAGTCTAGCTTTATATGTATCCAAGTTTCCATGTATGTCGGTTTTCATTTTGAAAAGCCATTTGCAATCAACTAGCTTAGAGCTAGGAGGTTGCTCAACAAGTTCCCACACTTGGTTTTCATACATGGATTGCATCTCGGCGTCCATGGCATCCTGCCATTTATCTTTATCAATCCTTGATAAAGCATCTTGGTAGTTTGTTGGTTCATCCAAATCAACCGTATAGCAACCATCTATGAGAAACCCATATCTCTCAGGAGGATTGCTAATCCTACCAGATCTACGAATGTCTTGTGTATTTTGATCATCCATTTGATCACTATCAACATTTTCATGTTGAGTGCTAGTGTTAACCAATTGTGTATCATCTACTTGATCTTGAACCTCTTCAAGATCTATCTTCCTTTCACTATTTCCTTCCATTAGGAACTTAGTTTCAAGGAATTCCGCCTTCCGAGCAACAAATACATTTTGCTCGGATGGATCATAGAAATAATATCCCATATCATCCTTGGGATATCCTATGAAGATACACTTCGTGGATCGAGCATTCAACTTATTAGGGACGTAACGCTTAGGATAAGCTTCACATCCCCATACCTTTAAGTATGATAGAGATGGAGGTTTACCAAACCACATCTCGTGAGGAGTTCGTTCCACTTTCTTGGTTGGGGCCATATTTAAAATACGAGCCGCGGAGCTTAGACAATAACCCCAAAATGATAGAGGCAATGAGCTTCTTGCCATCATAGATCGAACCATATCCATTAGGGTTCGGTTCCTCCTTTCGGAAACTCCATTAAGTTGGGGTGTTCCGGGTGGAGTAAGTTGTGAGATAATCCCACAACTCCTAAGATGATCTTGGAAGGCATCGCTTAGGTATTCACCTCCTCTATCGGTACGAAGTACCTTAATTTTCCTATTGAGTTGATTTTGTACTTCGTTTTGATATTCTTTGAATGCTTCAAACGTTTCGTCCTTGTGTCTTAATAAGTAGACATATCCGAAACGACTAAAGTCATCAATGAAAGTAACAAAGTATCTTTCACCATTCCTAGTCATGGGTTTAAAGGGTCCACATACATCCGAATGTATTAATCCCAATAAATCTTTAGCCCTTTCATAAGTCCCTTTGAAAGGTGCTTTAGTCATCTTGCCTTGTAAACAAGATTCACATACATCAAACGAATCCATTTCATTTGATTTCAAAAGTCCATCCTTTTGAAGTGTATGCATTCGGTTCTTGTTTATGTGACCAAGGCGACAATGCCATAAATAGGAATCACTCAAATCTCTTTTGAGTTTCTTGGTGCTTGTATGGTACATTGAGCTACTAGATGATGTGTCATCATGAACCAATTCATAAATTCCATTTGAAGGTGAAGCCTTGAAATAGAATACATTATCTAAATAAATATGGATATCATCATTAACAAAATTAAGATAAAAACCACATTGTTTCAAACGGGAAATGGAAATAATGTTTCGACATAAATCGGGTGCATACAAAACATCTTTCAAAATAAGTTCCAAACCACTTGGAAGCTTTAACACAAAGTCTCCTTGAGCCTTCACTTGCACTTTGGCTCCATTACCCATGTAGAGACTTGATGTTCCCGTTTGCTTGCTACTTCTTTTGAACCCCTGCAATGAATTGCAAATGTGAGTTCCACATCCAGTGTCTAATACCCATGTATTAGAAGAAGTAATACTAAGCTCTATATATACCATATATATATTACCTGAGGTCTGCCCTGCATCCCTCTTGTCCTTCAACTCCTTAAGATAGACCGGACAGTTTCGTTTCCAATGACCCATTTCACCGCAACCGAAACATGGGTCTTCCTTGGGGTTTGCCTTCTCGGTTACCTTTTGCTTCTTAGCCTTGTTCTTGGTTGAGGTAACCATCTTCCCCTTCCCTTTGCCTTGATGGGCGGGTCCTTTCCTCTTAGCCACCTTTGGCTTAGAGGTGTTACCTTTGGATCCACCTTGATCGATTGCTAACACGGGTAAAGTCCTTTTACCCATGCTAGTTTCCGCCGTCCTAAGCATACCATGAAGCTCACCTATGCTCTTATCCATCCCATTCATGTTGTAATTAATTACAAATTGATCAAACCTCTTTGATAGGGAGTTAAGGATAAGATCGGTGGCTAACTCATTAGATATGTTAAGGTTAAGACGGTTAGCACGATCGATAAGGCTCTTCATCTTAAGTACATAAGATGAAACCGATTGGGTATCGTCCATACGACAAGCATGAAGCGCCCGAACCGTTTCGAAACGCTCAACACGTGCTTGTTGGAGAAACATCTCCTTCAATTGTGTTATCATGTCGTATGCGCTATGATGCTCGAAATCCTTTTGGAGTTCGGGTATCATAGTCCCAAGCATTAAGCATGAGACTTGAAGGGAGTCGTGGCAATACTTATCGTAAGAGGCCATTGCCTCCACATCACTCTCATCCGGTTGATCGGGAATGGGGTCCTCAAGCACATACATTTTATCCTCTTGTTTGAGGACAATCCGAAGATTGCGGAACCAATCCATAAAGTTTGTATGGTTGAGTTTGTCTTTCTCTAAGAGAGACCTTAATGATAGGTGGTTCAGGTTAAGTGGTGCGTTTGGAATGTTGTTGTTGTTATTGGCGGCCATCTACAAAATTTAACAAAGTTCGTTTAAGTATCGATTTTAATTTAACATTCAATACCCTTTTAAATTTTAATTGACTTATTAAATATTAGAATCCAACGGTAAATCAAATTTTGGTTAGGTGACCTTTATCCCGTTATTTGATTTAGCTAGGTAGTCATTATATGACAATTGCAATCCTTTTGCAATTTCTAAGTTATGGGATCATGCAATCCTTTTGCATGGCATATTTATCCCATCAACGCCTATTTGTTCATCATGCTTCGGTGACCCTAAGTTCATGATTCCCAAATCAAGTCGTCCTACTTGTGTAAACATGTAGACTTAACATACAAGTGGTTAGGTGACCTTTATCCCACATGTATTCGAAGTGTACCTTATTCATATTAGTTCGCTCATGACAGTTAGGTGACCTTTATCCCATCAAGAGTTTCCTAAATACGTCTAAGTGTTTCCACAAAAGGATGGCGTTTAACTTGTTTGCCTTGTTAATAAGGGATTTTAAGTCTTCATTAATTCTAGTTTGAGAAAACTTTTGCACCATACACCAACATGCATTTAGTGTATGGTTTAATTGAAAATCCATTTTCATGTTATGTAATTAAACCAATTACTTGATATAAACCATTTTATATGTATGATCCTTATCATGTTCTTAATAACCATTTATTAAGGTTCTCGGTGCCTTTTAAATTTAACCATTTAAATTGCCGTTTTGCATGTACTTAGCACGTCTAATTTAACCAATTAAAATGTCGTTTTGTTAGTTGTTATCTTGTGATTAATTGTATCAACCAAACATACAAAACAATAATCATACAAACAACCACACATGCAAAATAAGTATGTTCACAATCTAGCCATTTTGGTGGACATTTGTTTAGCCGAAAACAAATGTCACCGGGTAAGGGTTAATCATACAAAGTAGGAGATTACAATCTCCCACTTAACCTTGCATCCATATGCTCCTTGTGTTCTTGAAGTCTTCATGATCTTGTTCTTCATTTTTACAAAATATGTATCCTAATACATTTTTATCTAGAAAATGAAATACAACCTATTCTATTTTACATACCAAATGTAAAACAAATTACATAGCCAAAATAATAATTATTACATGCCAATTGAATGAATAATATTACATACCAAATGAATATAACAAATCAACCAAATATAGCATGCAATCAACACAAGGTCAAGGCTAGGATTGTGAACTTTAACATGCAACCAAAATGACCAAAATGACAAGTTCCAAACCCCTTTTGGAACATCAAAATTTCGGCCATCATATCAAACCCACCCAAACCCAACAATTTTTGTATTCCATTTTCATGCATGTACTTGGAATGCAAATATAGTGGGTTTAAAGACAACAATTCGAAGCATATTTCAACAACTTCGGCTCTAGATACCATTGTTGGGAATTAACAAGTTTAATAATACTTAAAACCTTTTAAGAATCATTATGAACGGAAGCGTGAAACTATCAAATTTACTTGTTATCTTTAAACCAATTTAAAGTTAAGTCCCACATGGATCAAGTTGCTAAATATACTTACAAATTAAAGAGAAGGAAAGAGTTTATACCTCCTTAAACTAAGTTTAAGGGCTGAATTTGATGAGCAATGAAGAAGAAATAATGCACCAACACTACCCTTTCACTTGGCTACACCTTAGAACTTTAATAAGCTAATTAACCAAGCTTTAAGACCACCTTATTAGGCTTCCAAAAACCGAACAGCAGCTGTCCAAAATGAGCAGGAAGTTTATGAAGATGATGACTTGAAAAAGCTTCTAACTTGAAGCCTCAAGTGTTGCATACCCCAAGCAATAACCCCAACACCTATATCTTTGGTTAGGATTTAATTAGACACTTGAATTAGCTAGTAAACCAAGCAAGAACCCTTCTCTATCCAGCCCCAACAATTCGGCCAGAATAACATCAAGAGAGAAAGAGAAGTTTTTCAAAACATGTCCTAGAAAGAATGAGTCAAAACCTTGGTTTAATGGTTAAGCATGCATATGTGAAGTTGTGTTATCTTAAAAGTAACAAAATGAGCATGTGAAGCTCCCCTTGGAGACCACAAAACCGTCCCCCATGGGACTTATATAAAACAATTGGATTTTTTTATAAAACTTGTTAATAAATCATGCATTTGTTAAGCTACTTTTATTTTATAAACCATTTTATAAAATATAACACAATTTAATTATTTAAAACCTATAAATAATTAAATCTTCATCATATAAATTATCCAAGTAATTTATCTCAAGTGATAATAATTTAGAAAACCGATTTTCTAAATTTCAAGTGTCGCGTATTTATTTAACGAACCAATCGATAAGATAAACACATATAAGGTGTCGGTAAGCTTGTTATTGGGTATGACCCGACTTGGATCATAACACGTTAGCCACATTAATTTAATATGTCTCTCGGGCATACGAAGTACCTTCATTAACATGATATTTTATATATATGTACTTATAATTCAATTTTATATGGTTCAGGATCACCCGTAAACAACACGAGAAGATTAATCATAAGATCCCATGATTGTACGCAACACGTCATTTGACAACACCGGTACTTTATGTACGCAACACGTCATTTGACAACACCGGTACCATGGGTCAAGATTAATCTCGACCAATACATATACGATGGGGTTTTATTTATTTCGTTGGGGGTTTTATTTATTTCATTGCGGGTATATTAAACATCTAAAAATGAACCATTAAAAATTGAATTACTAACAACGAACTGCTAACTACGGACTAAGGAATTATTCAAAGTATTAAAAAGTATAACAAGTATATATATGTGACGTTTGTTTAAAAAGAAAAGGTATTGATATATTATATATGGATAGGTTCGTGATATCAACCGGAGACCAAGTCAAATTATATATATATCTTCAAGACGAAAGTGAGTATATAGTCCCACTTTTAAACTCTAAATATTTCGGGATGAGAATACATGTATTTATTGTTTTACGTTATGGACACAAGTAACTGAAAAATATATTCTACGTTGAGTTGTACCACTGGCATACTTCCCTGTAGCTTGGTAACTGTTATTTACAGCGGTATTGTAAACGCGAATCCTGTTGATAGATCTATCGGGCCTGACAACCCCAACCGGACTGGACGACCAGTATTCAACGGTTGCACAGTACTTCGTTTCGTGACTACACTTGGTACGGTGTAGTAAGATTTCATAATAAAGGGAATATGCGACGTGATTAAATGTTAAGTATGGTTACCAAGTGCTCAACCACTTAGAATATTTTTATTAAACTGTTTATATACGAAATCTTGTGGTCTATATATATATATTGCTGCCGGCATTAAACCTATATCTCACCAACTTTATGTTGACCTTTTAAAACATGTCTATTCTCAGGTGATTACTAAAGCTTCCGCTGCATTATGTTGAATTTGAGCAGGATCTTGCGTACGCATATTTGTGTCAAAAATAAAACTGCATACCCAAGGATTTGTGTTGTAAAATATGCTCGAAATCGTGTTGTCATCATTATATGTAAAGTTTGTAAGTCGAAGATTATCGCTAAACGATAATCATCTTTTTATTGTCTAAAGCTTGTAACAAAAATAAGGGTTATGGTTTGTAATGTATAATATATGCAGTTTCTCTTTTAAAAATGTCGCATATAGAGGTCAATACCTCGCAATGAAATCATACGTTATCTAACACGTTCTTATGGTTAAGGACGGGTTATGACAACCTTGACCCTAACTCGTATCGGGATTGACCAATGTCATAAATCAGCAAAATTCTTTGCAAATCATTCTTCCGATACAAATTCGAGCATCTTGGCTTATCACTTGTAGATCACCTTCATTATCTTCGATTCTAGAGCGTTTTAAGTGATATTGCGATAGATATATATGATGTTAATGAGCAATATCAAAACACCCCACACTTAAACCTTGCTTGTCCTCAAGCAATTCTTTCGTTACAAAGTAGAACAATATTAAACACAATCACACAATATAGATTACAAATATTACATGAATCACTCGAAGCACACGAAACACACACGTTGAAATGAAACACAACTCACACTATATGAAACACACGCTTTAAGTAACACACTCACGCTATATACACTATGGAAACACACGCTTTAAGTATAGCACACTTTTATTGAAATCACACGCACGCTATATTCACAATGGAAACACACACACACATTTTTGGTAGATTAGAGCCAAATATCCGAAAAATTTGATCCTAGGGAAATCAGGACCTTGATGAAAACGTTTTATGGTTTTGAAAATATCATCCTAGTTTTTAATACTAGACACGTTTTCCGATTTTGTCGGGTTTTCTGAATTTTGAAAAATGAGTGCGGGTTTCCCGCTATTGGTCAAGCCAATCCCTCCCACGGTACCTAACATCATGAGATGTCGGTAGAAAATAATGTGCTTAGGAGGATACACATTACGTCCGGATATCATTGACAATTATGAGGTAATCATCTAATCCGTTAAGTCAATCATAAAGATTGAAGTTTATCAGGCTTAAAAGCTGATATATTACCTTTCCGGAGGTTATCCACTGGGAATCTGATCAATCACTGACAATTTGTGTATCATGGTGCGCTTCCCATTTGGCTAGCAAATCTCCCTCATTGAGATAAACTTTGACTACCAGTTTCCCTGTTTGATGTTGAGGCCTGGTAGATTTCCAGTCGATTTTAGCAATGACTTTTCAAGACTTTTCGTCACCCTACAACTGGTCTGGACTACAACTTCTGAAATAAATCAGCAAGTGTGTCGTTCGGGAGACTTGACTCCCTTTAGGATGGAATGGATACATCCTGTATGGTCATATAAGTGGTCGGACACAACATTGTCCTTGTTAGGAGAAACAATGAGGATCGTCCTTAGGGTTTTCGATCTGGCGCGAGATCCGGTTTCCGACCACGCTATACAATCACCGCTCTCTCACGGTTTACACTCGTTTTTGGTACAAGTGACCTACAAGTTAGCTTACTAAACTAGTAGGATTTTCACTCAAATAATTGAATGATGGAGCAACTTCAAAGACTATTAATAATTTAAAATGTAAACCAACATTTATTTTCTAGATTTTAAGACCATAATGTGTATAACGTGGTTTTTGGGCTTTTAATCGTTTTTAAGGCTACTTGAAAATTTTAAAATTTTTTTAAATAAGCTTATAATCAATTAAGTTTATAAAATATCTTTTAAAAATTTATATTTATAACGGAAATTCGGTTGTTAAACCTGATCTTAATCCGTCGATAAATTTTAAAATCAATTTTATAAAATTTAACCTTTTACAAGTTATGTTGCCTTGAACGCCTTAATTTTAGTAAAACGAGTTCCCGATAAATTTCTACTCCCCACCCCACACTTGAGATCATGCAAGGCCCCCATTGCATGAAATTAGAAAAAGGATTAAATTTAGAGGGCAAAGTGATAGTGTGATTGTAGAAATTTCCAATTTTTAACCTGTAAATCGTGGAACAAGTAGACAGATGCCGCTGAACTTACTGCCAGCATAAGAACATCGTCTAGTCCGCGATTATCATCATACACACATCATAATATCAAATGTTGCTGAACTTAATGCCAGTCTTTGAAGTTCAATCATGCTGCACAAATAAACAAACCACACAAAGCATATAAAAATAACGGTGTTTTTACAACCACATCCGTTTATCAAACCACACATTAGTATATTATTACAAACCGAAATTGTATCAAAATACATCACACAAATAAAATAGTCTAAAAACAAGGTACAAAATGATCCAATAGGCACGCAGGCCTAGTTATCAAACGGCCAAAAATAATTACCCGAACCATCTCTGTACGGGCGTCCCTGTGGATATTCTCTCTCAAATCTTTCCCGAGCTTCTTGCATCGCAGCTGAAGAGTTATAAATCGGGTGAGGCAGAGGTGGGTTTTGAGGATTCGTGTAATATTGGGGTGTCAGACGTGTCGTCCCATAGTACTGCTCGGGGTTGGAATAAAACAACTCTGAGTTATGGTTATTCCAATCAATACCATAAATCATCCATCCCTGATCGTGCACTTGAGCAATCTGTCGTTGCTCCATTCGCTGCTGACTATCCCACATTCGATCGTTGTGCATCCTTTGTTCGTTCGGGATCAACCTCATGTTGTTAACACTACCAACCAAACTGTCCCAATTCGCTTGGGACGGATGCCACGGAACCTGTTCACCAACATTGGTCTGTGCCTCCATTTCTGCCTCCTCTTCCTGCTGTTGTTCCTGTTGAACACCACTGCTACTCGGGCCACCTGCACCTGCTGCCACAAAGGGTACCAAATGCCCATTCCTGTCTTTCATAATGATTTCGGCATTAATATAAAAAACCTTTTTCAATGGTTTCATGATACTCGTAAGTTCCTGTAATCTGTCGAAATCAATGTTAAAGTGTCAGGCAAATCGGGTTATGTAGTGCCCCCCAGAAGTGGCTTCTGTAGCCTTGTCTCGGTAGCAATGGAAAGAAAATAGTTACCGATCAACCCAGGAATGTCGGTATAGGCCCCCCGCTTGATTTGATCCATAATCCACAAATCTAATGTTTTCACCTTCTCATGTCCCTCAATCCTTGCATTAAAAGTACATGCGATGAGTCGGTGAAGCAGCTTATCATCCCGGGCTGCGATTTCGTTGTACCGGTGTTTGCTTGATCGAAAATGTGCAGGCGCATTATTTGGTTTACAAATTCTGCGCCAATAAGAAGTGTCATCAAACTGATGTCTGCCAACATAATCAGAAGCCCTCAAGTATTCACCTAACTGTGTGTCGGTGAGTTCCTCAAAAATACCCAGAATTTGACAAAGCTGAAAACTGCTCAAACCCCTGTCTTGGCCTCCTAGACGAAACCGTAGAAACTCAGTTGACAAATAATCACTTACATTGCTAAACCGCATAGTAGAGTAGAATTCTTTAAGAAGCACCGGGTAGATTGGTTCATTGATGCTAAAAACATGTTCCCAGGCGTGGGCTACTACTCTACCGTAAGGAATGGCGAGTAAATTAGTAACATGTCGGCGCATGCCCGCCTCCTCCAATGGCCCCCAAATAAAATACCAAGTAGCATTAATGGGCCTGCGGTTTATTCTCTCAAAAGTTTCGGTGTAGTCTTCGTCATTCTGCACCTGTGTTAACCAAACCCGAGGATCATTTAGATCCTCCTCCTCTTCTTCTCCGGAAGAAGACGATGAATGATGTTGTTGTGGTGGTGGTGGTGGTGGTTGTCTTGGTGGAGCCAAACCTGATGGCCTTCCTCTTTTAGCCGGTCCTCCTCTGCTTGGTTGTCCCTGCAAAACATTATACACAAAACCAAAAGAACATAGAAACCGTTGTGTTAATGTTAGCTAAAACATAACCGAGTAGCAGGAGAACTTAATCATTCAATTCCTAGTTCAAAAGTATTATGATTCATTTACACCAAAGTGCATGTTCACAAGTTTATACCAGAGTCAACCAAAGTCAACTTGAATTCATTAACACACTTTCAAATAATGAAAATCATAACATCACAAAGTAGCACAAACTTAGGACTTAAAGGATTCAAGTATGTTGTGTCATAGGTCATAACATTTAACTTTGCATTCTAATCATATTCATCACAAATCATAATACAATTTTCACAACTTTTAGCTCAAATGACCTTATAACATCATACATTATGGCATTCCATTCCCTTATTTGATTCAACATGACCTTACAAATGAAAAACAAGCATACACATTTCATAAATTCATTACAATTCACAATATGCTTAGAAATTCACTAACTTTCAAAAACGACCCGGCCAAGTTGACATCAACATCACCAACACAATCAAATACTTCACAAGAATCATAAACATCAAACATAAACCCAACATCATAAATTAAGCACTCAAAATTCGGATTTAAATTCTACAAACCCTAGCATCATGAACAAACCCCTTAAGAACAATTAATCTTTGCAAAATAAACACATAAGGGCAATTTAAACAATCTAAGGTATGTTAATCTTAACAATAATCAAGCAAATCAAACACCCCACACTTATCTTTAACCAATTGATAGATATATACAATTTAAGTAATTGATAAAGAAAAGTGAAGAAATGGAGTATTCATACCCAAAAGCTCATGATTTCAAGCTTGAAATTGAAGAGGAAATCGCGAATTTGAAGTAGAAATTAGGGTTTTTGGAGTGTGGTTCGGGTTAGGGCAGAGAAAAATAGAGAAGAATGTGTTTTGTGGATAAGAAATAAGTGGGTAAGGGTATAAAACACGTGTTATTTTTCTGAAACAGGGGTTTGAGACGACGTCTCGGAGTACAGGACGGCGTCCTGATCTTTATAGTGGGACGTCGTCTAGGTCATGGGGACGGCGTCCCGGTTTGTTTTGTGGGACGGCGTCTAGCTTCATGGGACGGCGTCCCGTTACACTAAAACTCACTGATCAGTTTTTCTGAGTCGTTCGCGTTTCGAGGTCATATGTTAATCATTTTGTACCAAACTAAAATTTATCGCGCACACAATACAAACCTAATTACAAATGTGAACTCTTTTTTTTTATGAGTCGTTCACCAAACTCGTCCCCGTTTTGATTTAGGCGTTTTTCTTGAAGTTGAGGCTAACCTCATCCTCAATTTCCAGGGGACCATCAACGTAGTGTTTGACCCGGTGGCCATTCACTTTAAAAATATCACCTTTCCAGTTTACCATTTCAATCGTTCCATAAGGGTACACCCTTCTCACCACAAATGGTCCCGTCCATCGGGACTTAAGCTTTCTGGGTGATAACTTGAAACGGGAGTTGTAAACAAGGACACGATCTCCTTCCATGAATTCTTTTGGATGTTTCAATCTCTTGTCGTGCCATTGTTTAGTTTTTTCCTTGTAAATTAGAGAGTTGTCATAGGCTTCAAGCCTTAACTCGTCTAATTCATTTAGTTGGGTCAAACGTAACCGACCCGCTTCTTGGTAATCCAAATTGCATGCCCTTAGCGCCCAATGTGCTTTATGTTCAATCTCCAACGGGAGATGGCATGCTTTTCCGTATACCATACGGAAAGGAGTTGTTCCAATCGGTGTTTTGTAGGCCGTGCGAAATGCCCACAATGCATCATATAACTTGTTTGACCACTCTTTTGGATTAGCACCAACGGTCTTTTCTAGTATGCGTTTTAATGACCGGTTGGTGTTTTCTACTTGCCCACTTGTCTGGGGATGATAGGATGTCGAAATTTTATGGATTACTCCTTATCTTTTCAACACCTTTTCCATTTGCTTATTGCAAAAGTGGGTGCCCCGATCACTTATAAGGGCTTTTGGCGTGCCAAATCTAGAGAAAAGCTCCATCAAAAAATTTACCACTACTCGGCCATCATTTGTTGGTAGAGGCTTTGCCTCCGCCCATTTAGAAACATAATCTATGGCGACAAGTATGTAGAGGTAAGAGTGAGATTTTGGAAAGGGGCCCATAAAGTCAATTCCCCAAACATCGAACACCTCGCATACTTGGATGCTTTGTTGAGGCATTTCATCCCGTTTAGTTATTTGACCGGTCCGTTGGCACGCGTCACAAGCCTTACAAACAGCGTAGGCATCTTTGAATATGGTAGGCCAATAGAAACCGGCCTCGTAAACTTTCTTCCCCGTGATTTGGGGACCAAAGTGCCCACCTGTTGGACCAAGGTGACAGTCAAGCAGAATTTCGGTGCATTCCTTCCCCGAAACACACCGACGGATTATCCCATCGGGACACTGTTTAAAGAGATATGGGTGTTCCTAAAAATAGTATTTTAAGTCACTAAAGAATTTCTTTCTTTTCTGGTGTGACATACCGGTTTCTAGGAATCCACCCGCAAGATAGTTGGCAATGTCTACAAACCATGGATCATTAATTTTCTCAACTCTCATGAGATTTTCATCAGGAAAATTATCTTGGATAACGGTCTCATGTAGAACCCCAAGATTCGGGTTCTCAAGTCGAGAAAGGTGATCGGCAGCTAGGTTTTCGGCACCCTTTTTATCTTTTATATCGATGTCGAATTCTTGCAAAAGCAAGACCCAACGTATTAAACGGGGTTTAGCATCTTGCTTAGAAAGCAAGTACTTTAATGCCGAGTGGTCTGTGTAGACAACCGTCTTTGCTAGCACTAAATAGGATCGGAATTTGTCAAACGAAAAGACGATTGCAAGGAGTTCCTTCTCGGTGGTAGTGTAATTAAGTTGGGCTCCTTGCAGTGTCTTACTAGCATAGTAAATGGGCTTGAAATGTTTTTCTATTCTTTGCCCCAAGACGGCACCAATAGCAAAGTCACTGGCGTCACACATAAGTTCGAATGGTATTGACCAATTCGGCGATATGAGAATCGGTGACTGCGTGAGCTTTGCTTTAAGAAGATTAAAGGCGGTAAGACACTCGTTCGTAAAGACAAATGGAGCGTCCTTCTCAAGAAGTTTGTTCATGGGAGTTGCAATTTTGGAAAAATCTTTAATGAACCGCCGGTAAAAATCGGCGTGCCCCAGAAAACTTCTAACACCTTTCACATTCGTTGGTGGTGGTAATTTGGCTATTACTTCCACTTTAGCCCGATCCACCTCAAGACCTGCACAAGAAATTTTATGACCCAATACAATTCCCTCTTTTACCATAAAATGGCATTTTTCCCAGTTTAGTACAAGATTTGATTCTTCACACCTAATCAACATAAGCTCAAGATTTTTAAGACATGAGTCAAAAGAATCACCGAAGACTGAGAAGTCATCCATGAATACTTCCATAAAGTCTTCAATCATGTCATGAAAAATAGCTACCATACACCTTTGAAAGGTAGCAGGAGCATTGCATAAGCCAAAAGGCATACGCCGATAGGAGAAAGTACCATAAGGACATGTAAAGGTCGTTTTCTCTTGGTCCTCGGGTGCTATAGGGATTTGGAAATATCCCGAGAAACCGTCAAGAAAACAATAAAAATTCTTTCCCGCTAATCTTTCCAACATTTGATCAATGTAAGGAAGGGGAAAATGGTCTTTTCGGGTAGCATCATTTAATTTCCTGTAATCAATGCATACCCTCCAACCCGTGATAGTCCTGGTAGAAATTAATTGGTCGTCTTCATTTGTGACAACGGTCATGCCACCCTTTTTGGGCACGCATTGGACCGGACTCACCCAAGGACTATCCGAAATTGGATAAATAAGACCCGCATCTAGGAGTTTTACAATCTCCTTCTTAACAACTTCTTGCATATTGGGGTTGAGTCGCCTTTGTCTTTGTACACACGGCTTATAGTTATCTTCCATTAATATCTTATGTGTACAATAAGAGGGACTTATACCCTTGATGTCATGAATTTTCCATGCTAGAGCCGTTTTATGGGCTTTTAACATGGAAACAAGCTTAGATTTCTCACTTACAGAGAGTTCGGATGAAATGATCACCGGGAGAGTAGAACCTTCTTGTAGGTAAGCATATTCCAAGTGACTTGGAAGTGGCTTTAGTTCCAAAACGGGAGGTTCTTCAATCGATGTTTTACATCGGTATTCATTCCCTAAATCCAACTTTCTGTACTCTTCATCATTTGGCTCACACCCGTTAGCCATCAAAGTGGTCAACATCTCCACTTCTTCCACCATTGCTTCATCATCACCTTCCGCAAAAATGCATTCTCCTGTACCGTGCAATTCTGGAAATTCCTGCAATAACTCCGAATACGTGTCTACGGTTTGCAAATAATAACATTGATCATCAGTAGACTCGGGGTATTGCAAGGCATGGTCAACGGAAAAGGTAACCTTCATATCCTCAATACTAAGGGTCAATTTCTGCCCATGAACATCTATCATAGCTCTAGCGGTATTGAGGAAAGGTCGACCTAATATAAGAGGCACACGTGTGTCCTCTTCCATGTCTAGAATTACAAAATCAGCCGGAAATACTAGGGTACCGACTTTTACTAACATATTCTCTAAAATTCCACGAGGGAATTTAACAGAGCGGTCTGCTAGTTGGATTGCCATTCGAGTTGGTTTCAGTTCCCCGGGGTTTAGCTTAACATATAATGAATAAGGCATTAAATTTATGCTAGCCCCTAAATCCGCTAATGCTTTAATGCATTCCAAATCTCCCAGGAGACATGGTATGGTAAAACTTCCAGGATCAGCTAACTTTTTCGGTATTTTGTTCATCAAAATTGCTGAACAATTTGCATTCATGGTGACGGATGAAAGTTCCTCCATTTTCTTCCGATTAGTAAGTAAGTCTTTTAAAAACTTAGCATACTTGGGCATACCTGAGATTACATCAATGAAAGGCATGTTTATGTTAATTTGTTTAAACATATCTAGGAATTTTGACCTTTCGGCCTCTAGCCTCTCTTGTTGTTGTTTTCTTGGGTATGGGAGCGGTGGTTGATATGGTTTCACTACGGGTTTTTCCCGTTCTTCCTTTTCAACCACTTTTTCCGGCTCCTTAACCGGTTCATCATTTTGGTTCAATGGAACCCTGAAATCAGAATTTTCGGGCATTTTTGGAGCATCGTATGCTAGACCACTCCGTGTGGTGATAACATTTGCGTGCTCGTTTCGTGGGTTTTTACTGGTATCGCCCGGTAAACTACCTGGTTTCCTCTCGCTCAGTAAATTGGCTAAACCACTCATTTGTTTTTCTAAATTTTGAATTGATGCTTGTTGGTTTCTAAATTGATGTTCGTTTTTCTCGTTGGTTTGGTTTATATTTGTGACAAGTTGAGTTTGTGATGTAATTAACTTTTCCAACATACTCTCTAAATTTGACTTTTTCTCTTCCTGTTGGGGTTTTTGGTAAAAACCCGGAGTTTGTTGTTGGAACCCACTACCTGACCCTTGTTGAAAATTGGAAGTTTGACCTTGAGGGTTGTAGGGGTTGTTAAAGTTCCGGTTAAATTGGGCTCTTCCCTGAAACTGGTTATTATTTCTTTGGCTTATGAAAGCCACTTCTTCTTTTTGAGCCATGGTTAACCCGGCATCACAATCTTTTCCTAAGTGGAGACCTCCACAGTATTCACAACCTACTTTCATACTATGGATTTCCTTGGTGATTTTGTCCATGTTTCGGACAACACCATCTATTTTCACACCTAGGGAGCTTAAGTCATCATAAGCACCGGCGCTTTGGACTTGAGCATTTCGAGTAATTGGGCGTTCTTGATGCCACTCATGAGAATAATCGGCTAGTTTCTCGATTATCTCATAAGCCTCTTGCTCGGTTTTGTCCATAAGAGAACCACCGGCCGCTTGGTCAATTGAAATTCGGGTTGCTACATCACAACCTTTGTAAAAGATTTGGACCTTTTGAAAGGTATCCAAACCATGGTTTGGACAACCTCTTAGCATTTTGGAAAATCGATTCCATGCTTCGTACAGGGTTTCCATCGGCTTTTGACAGAATTGGGTAATTTCGTGTTGGAGTCTCGCGGACTTGGATGCTGGAAAATATTTCTTAAGAAATTTTTCCAACATACCATCCCACGTTTCTATCGTAGCCTCGGCCAATGAATCTAACCAACTTCGTGCTTCCCCTTGGAGTGTCCAAGGGAAAAGTCTTAATAATATGGCCTGGTCAGTTTCTGGTTTAAGTTTAAATACAAGACATATCTCTTGAAAGAGACGAATATGTTCGTTTGCATCTTCATTCGGACCACCACCAAATTGACACCTGTTATTAATCATTTGAAGAATAGGTCCTTTTATTTCAAAAGTTACCTCACCAGTAGGTGGAGTAATAGCACTACCTTGTCCGGTCTGGGTTGCTTTCATCTTTGCTGCCATTGATTGTAGTGGTACCAACGGTCTTTCTCCTTCCATTTCAAAATTTGGGGGTTGAACGGGTTTACCAAAGTCTGAATATCGAGGCTTGGTCGTACTTGATTCTGAATCAAAGGTTTCTTGCTTTGATGAAGATTCAAAAATTTCAAGTACTTCTTTTGAAATCCTACCAAGCTTTCTATCCGGTTCTGTCAATGGTGTAAATAATGGAGATTCTGAACTTCGGGTATGTGGCATATGCGACCTATAAACTGTCAATCACACAACTAACAAAAATTATTAAACATACCGATTCTATAAGTTTAAAAATCAAAGATTATTAAAAATTTAAAATAATTAAGAAACTACTTAATCACAAATCAGTTAATAATTCTATTTTGACACAAAACTGTCCCCGGCAGCGGCGCCAAAAACTTGATGTGTGAAAAGTGTCGTATAAAATTGTCTTGTAAATAATATGGAAAAATACCGATTTAAGAATGCTACACACTAACGGGCAGTGTACCCGATCGTGTAGTAGTATAGAAACTGGTTTAGTTCCGTGTATCGTTCCAAGGACAGTTATATCAGTCAAACTAGAATTAGAAACTATATTATGATTAACTAAGTGAATTAAAGTAAAAGTACAAGTTTTATGTTTTGTGGCTGTTTTAACGATTTAGCCAAATCAAAGAAGGTTAAATGTAAAAACAATATTTTTAGTCTTTTGGTTTATAAGATACAAATAAATGCAAATAAAGCAAGTAAGATAGTTTTGAATTAAATCAAAGAGATGAAATGTTTATCTAGATATTTTACCCTCGGTATTGGATGTAAATTAGATATTAAGCCCTGATTGAATAATTATGTGTGTAGTTATCTAATAGGTTCACTAAGAGTTCTCTCGGATAAACACGCAAATACAATAACAAGATCAAGGGTTCCCTTTTCACTATAGTTCTTGTATTTGTAATCAAATAACTATAAGTATGCTAATCACCTAAATCGACTCGCCAAGAGTTCTCTTTAGCAAGTACTCAAACTAGAATTACTAAGCGAGGGTTCCCTATAACTTAGACCTTTTCGTTTGTGACTAGTTGATCAACAAGATCAAAGACTTGAATAACAATTGTCTTTGCGTTCGCTCTACACAATTCATTCCTATTTTGTTTAACCGTTTTAATCTAGTTTACCCCCTTGGTCCGGTTTAGCAAACAATCAATCTAAGACAAGTTGATTGTAAATCAATATGATACATCAACAAGAGTTCTCTTTATCAACAACATATCAATTAACTAGATACAAATGGTTTTAACAACAATAAGCATGGTTCTTAATTCAAGCTTCAATCTATCACGCATAATACATTCAATCAATAAGATTACATCCAATACCTTGGTTATTAATCTAGACAAACATTATAGAAACTAGCCAACAATCATGGTAACAGATAACAATACAATCAAATTATTAACTGAAATCATTGCCGAGAACAAGTAAATAACCTACAAGAACAAGAGTTCTTGGATGAAGAAGATGTTGATGGATGATGCCTTGATGTTGAGCCTCTTCAAAGAGGTTGGAATTCTCCAAATAGCTCCTGAAAATCGCCTCTAAAACTCTCTGGTGCGTAACTCTTATGAAACAGTCCCAAAAATGAAGTTTTAAAGTGGAGAAATTAGGTAAAACGCAGAAAAGTCGGGTACACCTACTACGGGACGTCGTCCCAAAAGGCAGGACGGCGTCCCGATAAACAGACCTAGACGGCGTCCCGACTGTCCAAGACGGCGTCCCACATCAAAGGGCAGGACGGCGTCCCCATTCCCTGGACGGCGTCCTGCTTAGCTAAAGGGCACTGTTTCGTTTTCTTTTTAATATTAGCTCATTTGGACGAAGCCTAACATATCGGAAGCCTTGTTTTATCATTTTAGAGTGCTACCTTGACCCTAACTCATATCGGGATCGACCAATGTCATAAATCATCAAAATTCTTTGCAAATCATTCTTCCGATACAAATTCGCGCATCTTGGCTTATCACTTGTAGATCACCTTCATTATCTTCGATTCTAGAGCATTTTAAGTGATATTGCGATAGATATATATGATGTTAATGAGCAATATCAACACTACATGTATATACATTTTAACTGAGTCGTTAAGTCATCGTTAGTCGTTACATGTAAGTGTTGTTTTGAAACCTTTAGGTTAACGATCTTGTTAAATGTTGTTAACCCAATGTTTATAATATCAAATGAGATTTTAAATTATTATATTATCATGATATTATCATGTATGAACATCTCTTAATATGATATATATACATTAAATGTCTTTACAACGATAATCGTTACATATATGTCTCGTTTAAAAATCATTAAGTTAGTAGTCTTGTTTTTACATATGTAGTTCATTGTTAATATACTTAATGATATGTTTACTTATCATAGTATCATGTTAACTATATATATATCCATATATATGTCATCATATAGTTTTTACAAGTTTTAACGTTCGTGAATCACCGGTCAACTTGGGTGGTCAATTGTCTATATGAAACCTATTTCAATTAATCAAGTCTTAACAAGTTTGATTGCTTAACATGTTGGAAACATTTAATCATGTAAATATCAATCTCAATTAATATATATAAACATGGAAAAGTTCGGGTCACTACACACTCAAGCTAGAATTTATCGGCTTAGGGTTCCCTCTCACCAAAGACCTTGTTGTTTGTGACTAAGTAATTAACTAATTCAGAGATTTAGATTAAATTGGTTACGCATTCGCCCCGCACAATTCACCCCTATTTTGTTCAACATATGTTACCCACTTTACCCCCTTGGTCCAGTAAGCACTCAATTAATTAAGACAAATCAATTGAAAATTAATGCACTAAATTGAAACAGGGTTCCCTTTGTCCAAACAAGTACACTAACCAATCTCATAACATACATCAACACCCAAAGTGTGGTTCTTTATCCAAACTCTAATTTATCATGCAAAAAAACATATAACTATAAGAGAAATCATCCAACACCAAGGTTATTAATCTAGATGAACATAAAGTATTTAGTCCATGACTATAATATGAATTGAATACAAACACAAATCAATATTGCATAAATAATTCATCATTCGCATAGACACAAATAATTAAATTACCCAACAATAAAAATTATGTTCATAAACAAATATAAAGTACGAGTATGAGATTTTCGACAAATATAAAAATTATGTTCACCAACTACTCTTGTACAAGATTTTCGCCCGATAAGTTTAATTGGCCTTCAATATAAGATCATCGCTAAATTGCTCGCTACTCGTTTAGCATCTATCATCGATGACATCATTTGTCTAGACCAGACGGCTTTCATAAAAGGGAGACAAATTCTAGATGGCCCTTTGATGATTAACGAAATAATTAGTTGGTGTAAGAAAAAAAAGAAGAAAGCTATGTTTTTTAAAGTCTATTTCGAAAAGGCTTTTGACTCCATTCATTGGAATTATATTTACTCCATGATGAATCATATGGGTTTTCACTCTAAGTGGATTGGATGGATTCGGGCGTGCCTAGTTTCTTCTCATGCTTCGCTTCTTCTTAACGGATCTCCTTCGTCTGAATTCAAAATTGGTAGAGGTTTGAGACAAGGAGACCCGTTGTCTCCGTTTCTTTTCATTATTGGTATGGAGGGTTTACAAGCGGCTATTAAAGACGCGTCTGATGCTATGTTATATCGGGGCTTTCGGATTGGTTCACTTTCATCTTCGGTGAATTTTTCATTGAATATGTATGCAGACGACGTGTTATTCGTTGGCAAATGGTGTGATTCGAATGTTATAAATCTTATTGTTATTCTCGGTTGTTTCTTCGCCATATCGGGTCTAAAAATCAACCTTCTAAAATCGTCATTGTTTGGTGTGGGAATTAATCAACAAGAAGTCATCCGACTTGCTTCGATGTTAGGTTGTGCTGCTGGTTCCTTCCCATGTCAGTTTCTTGGTATCCCGATTGGCCAGAATATGAATCGCATATCTAGCTGGGATGGTATATTAGAGAAGGTCAAAAAGCGTCTTTCGTCCTGGAAGGCTAATATGATTTCGATTGGTGGTAGACTCACTCTAGTTAAGTCCGTGTTGGGATCCTTAGGAACGTATTATTTCTCTTCTTTCATCGCGCCTAAAAAAGTGATTGACAAACTCGAATCTTTGAGATCGAACTTCTTTTGGGGTGGTAACGACCAATCTCATAAAATACACTGGATAAAGTGGCGTACTGTTTTAAATCCTCATGAGGATGGTGGTTTGAATGTTGCAAGTCTTCGAGCGTTGAATCTTGCGCTTATATACAAATGGAGGTGGAGATTTTTTTACCAATAAGGAGTCGAAATGGGCTAGCATCATTATCGCTATTCACGGTTCTTACCATGGTAATAATCTTCCTACAAACAAATTGATTGCAGGCCCTTGGTCTAACATTGCTAAATGTATAAGTAAAATTCATGAGGAGCAACTTATTCCTTCTCACAGCCTGCGCATATGTCTTGGTGATGGTCTCATGTCCAATTTTTGGCACGACAATTGGTTAGGAGATTACCCTCTGGCCACCCGCTTCAACCGGTTATTTATGCTCGATACTAATCACTCTAGTACTGTTGCCTCACGGTTCGATGGCATCTCTTGGAATTGGTTTTGGAGAAGAACGCCTCGTGGCGGCATTGAATCATCCCAACTTTCTAACTCTATCACCCTCTCAGATGTTCCCGATTACTGGGAATGGACTGCGGATTCTTCTGGGATTTTTTCGGTTTCAGGTGCTAGAATATTGATCGACAAATTGATCCTTCTGTTAGAGCAATGATGTGGTGGCAGCTTGTTCCGATAAAAATTAATGTCTTTACGTGGCGTTTAAACTCCCTTTGTCTTCCTACTAAAATTAATATCCTTCTTCGTGGCATCGAGATGGAGAGCACGGCTTGTTGTTTTTGCGAGCAGCATGATGAAGACGAGGTCCACATTTTCTGTGATTGCACTATTGCTACACAGATATGGGATAAAATCAGTCAATGGACCAATGTCTAGATTCCTCATTGGCCTTCTATCAATGATATTTGGTTATGGGTCGACGGCATCCCTATCAATTCCAGGCATCGAATCATTTTAAGAGTCATCATCATAGCATCTTTATGGAACATATGGCGCCTTCGCAACAGCTTTATCTTCAAAGATTCGAAGTTTAAAAAATTCCATGTTTTTGATAGTATAGTCGTGTCGGCTTTTAATTGGCTTTACTCTCGTCTTCGTAAGAGTTGTATTAATTGGACGGTGTGGTTGCAAGACCCACTGAATGCTTTGTAATTTTTTCTTTTCTTTTCTAGCTCCTGGCTAGTATTTTTTATAAAATTTTTGCCTTCTGCCGTTCTAAAAAAAAAAAAAGTATGAATTCTGACTTATGAATATAATGAATTATTAAAAGCCAATAATACCACTTCTCCTCTTTGTCCTTTGGGAGTCCAAACCCTTTAGCTCTCCGGGCCAACAATTTAATTAAATGAATTGGCCTTCTAATTGCTTGTTTCTTTGTGTTGATCGAGCAAAAACAATCTCACATGAGGTGGGTCCCAATCACTGCAACCACTAGCCTTTCTCTTGTATTGTGTCGACAGAAAACAAAGACCCGGGGGTCCCACGCGGCTGCAATACACGAACAATGAATTAACAAATTGGCCTTCGTTTTTTTCTGCTTATGTGATGTCGACAAAACCCCAAGATGGGGACCCACCTGCGGCACCAATACCCTCGCCAAAACCTACTGTCTTCTTTTTTTTTTTTCCCATCAATTATATGTATAGACTTAAACAACTTGGGCTCAAACTTGTACATTTGGGTCTTAAAATTAATAAGAGTCCAACATTATAAGTCCAACTTATAATAAGCCTCTTTAAAATCTGCAGCCCAAATTTATTCTCAAGTGGACTTTTTATTATTCTGCAGTCCAACTATAATTAATTTCCTGTCCAGCTGCGCAAGCGGCACTTTCTGTCTGACTCGAACCAAGACCAATATTTACGACCTTTAAGCTTTGAAACTCTCAAAATCATCAAAAATATCTTCGAGTAACACCTCAACACAAAAGGCGTAAATCCTCTATAATACCTGCTTTAAGCTTCCTCTTAGCTCTCGAACTCATTTCTTCGCAAATACCATCAAATCGCCTCCAAACCGCATCCAAAGGACCAAAATATGAAAGATATTGCTAAGATAAATGTATGTAAGATATGCAATATCATCAAGCGTCTTGTTCATCAAGTCACGTCTTGTTCATTTGATCAAATTCTTCATACCTTCAACAAAGAATCACTAAGATCACTGGTTCTCACTAAGACCCACTAATAATTTGGATCACTAAGATTGTTAGAAAGTAAGAAGAAGGATATTACCTCAATAGGATGGTTGACCTTGGATCAGAAGGAAAGTAAGCTTCATCATTTCCACATTTAGATGGGTCACAAGGTAACATAAAACTGAGCATTCTGAAGCATACAACGGCTAACACAAGCAACATATTTCCATATTGATTAAAGGGGTTCCAAAGTTAGCTTGGATCTAAACCTCTTGTAGAAATAGTTGTTAGGTTATTTTTGTATAAAAAGGCTTCAGTAGCCATTGTAAATTCAATTCAATGAAATATAACTGAATATAACATTCAATAAACAGATTTAAATATTCAAATTTATTTGTTAACATGGTATTGGAGCTTACGGTATCGATCCTTTGATCAAGATATTCGTTTCTCAAATAATTTACCATTCGATTGGGGGTTACAATGTCTAGAGAAGACAGTAGCCATACCCAACCTGCTAAATCAACAAATCACGATTTAGCAACTCAGTTAAGCAATGTGTTCATAACCAACCTTCAATTCCACTCTAAACTTTCTGATAGTCGGAAAATAAACCTTGCCCTTAATAATCAAAATTATGCGTTATGGGCAAGGATGATTAGAGTTGTGATAGGGGGAAATCTAAAGCCCTTCCCAACCACTTGACCACTGCCCACCAGAAACAAGTAATGAAGGGTATGAGCAATGGGAACATGACGATCTAGTTGTGTTCTCATGGCTCATACAAAATATTGAACGCAATATGGCCAGCAACCTTACTGAATATCCCACAGCAAAAGCACTACGGGATGCACTGGTGCTTAACAGCAGTGGAAAAGATAAACTACAAACCTTTGATTTACATGTTAAACAAACGACTTGAAACATGCTCACATGTAGAGACTTGTGGATCACCTTTCAAGGGATATGGGGTGAAATTGAGAGAAGGGATCCAAATCAAATAAAGTGTTCGACCGACATTCAAGCCTACAACAACATTAGAGTCGAATAAAAGCTTTTTCAATTATTATATGCACTGGACAGACAACATGATCAAATCAAGAGGGAGTTACTTCGATTAAATCCTCTACCAACTGCTGAAGAAGCTTATGCAAGTGTACGGAAGGAGAAAGCACACCAACAGATACTCAACGGTGGGAACCCATATTCTAATTCACAAGGGATTGGAACTGGTCTCTCTACCCCCGATGGTTCTGGGTTAAGTGCAAAGGTCCAACGAAATATTCCAAAATCAATACCGAATACCTCCACATTTGCTTCGAAAATTGACAAATCAAAGCTTAAATGTTATGAATGTGGCAAAAGTCGACACACAAAGGAGCAGTGCTTCAGGAAAGTGGGGTATCTGGAATGGTGGAACAATGCACCCGAAAATTCTGGCAAAATGGCAACGGCAGTACGCAACGATGATGAAGCCAACAACCACCAAGAGGAGCTAGGGTTTGGTGGTATCGCAACTACTGACAGCCACCATGAGAAGTTCTCATCTGGTATGAACCCTATCTCGAATCCTTTTAAAACCTATAAGTCGTTTTCTATTTTAGGAGATGATTACAAGCCCAATAATATATCTGGTGGGTTGGTTAATCTATTTAAAGATTTAAATGATAAAACAAGGTGGATTAAGCCCAGTTCGGGTGAGATAAATAATATTTGGTCAGTCAAGGGAAAACCTAAATCTGATAAGCCCATGGTTAATAAACCCAATAATAAATCTGATGGGCCTGTTACTATTGGGTTTCAAACAAAAGAAGAAAAAATTAATACTTTAAAATCTAAGGATAAATTGTCTAAAAATTTAATTGGACAAGCTAATAATGTTTCCAACGTTTTAAAATCTAACTCATTGATATTCGATTGTGGTGCAACGAATACCATGACCTTTGATAAATCTGACATAATTTTTTAAAAAAAAAAATCCAAGGAAACAACGAATCCAAATGGCCAATGGAGGAATTGTTCAAGTCAAAGGGGGTGGAACTATTGAGATCTCACCAACCGTAAAACTTCCAAACTATTTGTATATCCCAGCTTTATCTCATAAGCTATTATCTGTCAGTCATGTCACAAAAGAATTAATTTGTAAGGTCCTCATATATCCGACATTCTGCATCTTGCAGGATATCGTGACGAGATCCGTAATTGGTCGTGGCATTGAGAGGAGTGGGGTTATACTATGTGGATGAAGTTATCCAATAAGGTACTGTGATGCTTGCTCACAGAACACATGATAGGGAAGCTTGGTTGTGGTATCGTAGACTTGGACATCTTTCGGCTGGCTATTTGCATTTATTATTTCCTAGTCTTTTTTCATCTAACACGGTCTTAAACTGTGAGACTTGTGTTTTGACGAAAAGCCATAGAAGTACTTTCAAACCATGTAATATTAGGAAAAATATTCCTTTTTCATTGATTCATTCTGATGTGTGGGGTCCTTCTCAAATTAACCAGGGGGATCTACGATATTTTGTACTATTTATTGACGATTGCACGCGAATGACCTATACTTATTATGACAAACAAATCCGAAGTATTTGAGAAATTTTCTCTTTTTTTACAAAATGATTCAATCACAAATTAATAAAAACATACAAATTTTAAGGTCCGACAATGGGGAGATTTTGTCAATTCCTCCATGAAAAGTTTTTGTCAAGAAAAAAGAAATTATTCACCAAACCTCGTGTGCTCATACCCCAGAACAAAATGGGGTAGCAGAAAGGAAAAATCGTTTACTTTTAGAAATGACCCGTGCTCAACTTATCGAGTCCAAGGTTCTGAGGAGTTTTTTATCGGAAGCACTTCCGACCGCTACTTATCTTATAAACCGATTACCGACTAAAGTTCTTGATTTTAAGAGTCCTATTCAAACCCTAAAAGAATTTTTTGAACTTTCTTCAACACTTACTCTAAATCCATGAATCTTCGGGTGTTCAGTCTTTGTTCACATACCAAAAATTGGGGTGTTCAGTCTTTGTTCACATACCAAAAATTGAACGCTTCAAATTAGACCGATGTGCTGAGAAATGTGTGTTTGTTGGTTACGGGGTCAATCAAAAGGGGTATAGATGTTATAGTCCAAAGAAACCTTTTATATATACAACTATGAATTGTAACTTCCTCAAAACCGAATATTTTTATAACACCCAACACATTGAGGGGGAGAAAGATTGTAACGACACAGACACAGTGAGTTGGATGGACTGGATACCTATATCTACTAATAGCGATATTCCGACTCCTACAAATACTATACCTCCTGTTGTTAACTTTGAACCTAGTGGTACCAACGAATCTAGTGGTACCAACAAGATTTCCGAAGAAAGTAGTTTGCAAGATGAAACTACTAACCATGAAAACGCACAAGACGTTACTGAGAATGATATAATCATAGCCGAACAAGCTATGATTAAAGCCCGGCTAGTTGCCAAGGGTTACACTCAAAACTACGTAATAGATTATTCCGAAACCTTCTCACGTGTGGCGAACATTGACACTATTCGAGTCCTCTTTTCTGTTGTCGCAAACGAAGAATGGCCTCTTCATCAATTTGACGTAAAGAATGCCTTTCTACATGGCGAGCTAAAGGAAGAGGTTTATATGGAATCTCCTCCAGGATTCACAAGAAACTTCGAAATAGGGGAAGTCTGTCGCCTTAAAAAATCGTTATATGGGTTTAAGCAATCCCTACGTGGTTTGGGAGATTTACACTAGTTATGAAATAATACGGTTTTAAACGTAGTAACTCAGACCATACTCTTTTTCTCAAACAAATAGGTAACCTCATTACATGTTTAATTATATATGTCGATGACATGATAATTACGGGAAATGGTAAAGAGGAAATCTCAACTTAAAAACTAACTTATTCAATGAATTTGAAATGAAAGACTTAAGAAGACTTAAATACTTCTTGGGGATTGAAGTACTACGATCCCAACTAGGAATATTTATCTGTAAAAAGAAATATATTCTTAATTTACTTGGAGAAACATGGATTATCGATTGTAAACCAGCCGAGACTCCAATGATCCCGAACCAAAAATTGTATATGAAAAATGAAGCTGATCTAGCTGATAAAGGGCAATATTATAGAATCGTAGGAAAACTCATCTACCTTTCCCACACTCAACCCGATATAGCACATGCAGTGGGAGTAGTAAGTCAGTTGATGCATCAACCGCAGGTTCACCAAATGGAAGCTGCAATGAGGATTATCAGATATCTAAGGAAAATAACTGGATATGGAATTAATGTTTAAAAAGAACGGACACCTTAAGACCCAGATATATACACAGATGCAAGTTGGGCTAGAGAAAAGTGAAATGTCCCGTTCTTATTGATTAAAAACGTTCCATATTAATTGATTTCGTTGCGAGGTTTTGATCTCTATATGAGACGTTTTTCAAAGACTGCATTCATTTTAAAACAAACCATAACCTTTATTTCATCAATAAAGGTTTAAAAAGCTTTACGTAGATTATCAAATAATGATAATCTAAAATATCCTGTTTACACACGACCATTACATAATGGTTTACAATACAAATATGTTACAACAAAATAAGTTTCTTGAATGCAGTTTTTACACAATATCATACAAGCATGAACTCCAAATCTTGTCCTTATTTAAGTATGCGACAGCGGAAGCTCTTAATAATCACCTGAGAATAAACATGCTTAAAACGTCAACAAAAATGTTGGTGAGTTATAGGTTTAACCTATATATATCAAATCATAATAATAGACCACAAGATTTCATATTTCAATACACATCCCATACATAGAGATAAAAATCATTCATATGGTGAACACCTGGTAACCGACATTAACAAGATGCATATATAAGGATATCCCCATCATTCCGGGACACCCTTCGGATATGATATAAATTTCGAAGTACTAAAGCATCCGGTACTTTGGATGGGGCTTGTTGGGCCCGATAGATCTATCTTTAGGATTCGCGTCAATTAGGGTGTCTGTTCCCTAATTCTTAGATTACCAGACTTAATAAAAAGGGGCATATTCGATTTCGATAATTCAACCATAGAATGTAGTTTCACGTACTTGTGTCTATTTTGTAAATCATTTATAAAACCTGCATGTATTCTCATCCCAAAAATATTAGATTTTAAAAGTGGGACTATAACTCACTTTCACAGATTTTTACTTCGTCGGGAAGTAAGACTTGGCCACTGGTTGATTCACGAACCTATAACAATATATACATATATATCAAAGTATGTTCAAAATATATTTACAACACTTTTAATATATTTTGATGTTTTAAGTTTATTAAGTCAGCTGTCCTCGTTAGTAACCTACAACTAGTTGTCCACAGTTAGATGTACAGAAATAAATCGATAAATATTATCTTGAATCAATCCACGACCCAGTGTATACGTATCTCAGTATTGATCACAACTCAAACTATATATATTTTGGAATCAACCTCAACCCTGTATAGCTAACTCCAACATTCACATATAGAGTGTCTATGGTTGTTCCGAAATATATATAGATGTGTCGACATGATAGGTCGAAACATTGTATACGTGTCTATGGTATCTCAAGATTACATAATATACAATACAAGTTGATTAAGTTATGGTTGGAATAGATTTGTTACCAATTTTCATGTAGCTAAAATGAGAAAAATTATCCAATCTTGTTTTACCCATAACTTCTTCATTTTAAATCCGTTTTGAGTGAATCAAATTGCTATGGTTTCATATTGAACTCTATTTTATGAATCTAAACAGAAAAGTATAGGTTTATAGTCGGAAAAATAAGTTACAAGTCGTTTTTGTAAAGGTAGTCATTTCAGTCGAAAGAACGACGTCTAGATGACCATTTTAGAAAACATACTTCCACTTTGAGTTTAATCATAATTTTTGGATATAGTTTCATGTTCATAATAAAAATCATTTTCTCAGAATAACAACTTTAAAATCAAAGTTATCATAGTTTTTAATTAACTAACCCAAAACAGCCCGCGGTGTTACTACGACGGCGTAAATCCGGTTTTACGGTGTTTTTCGTGTTTCCAGGTTTTAAATCATTAAGTTAGCATATTATATAGATATAGAACATGTGTTTAGTTGATTTTAAAAGTCAAGTTAGAAGGATTAACTTTTGTTTGAGAACAAGTTTAGAATTAACTAAACTATGTTCTAGTGATTACAAGTTTAAACCTTCGAATAAGATAGCTTTATATGTATGAATCGAATGATGTTATGAACATCATTACTACCTTAAGTTCCTTGGATAAACCTACTGGAAAAGAGAAAAATGGATCTAGCTTCAATGGATCCTTGGATGGCTCGAAGTTCTTGAAGCAGAATCATGACACGAAAACAAGTTCAAGTAAGATCATCACTTGAAATAAGATTGTTATAGTTATAGAAATTGAACCAAAGTTTGAATATGATTATTACCTTGTATTAGAATGATAACCTACTGTAAGAAACAAAGATTTCTTGAGGTTGGATGATCACCTTACAAGATTGGAAGTGAGCTAGCAAACTTGAAAGTATTCTTGATTTTATGAAACTAGAACTTTTGGAATTTATGAAGAACACTTAGAACTTGAAGATAGAACTTGAGAGAGATCAATTAGATGAAGAAAATTGAAGAATGAAAGTGTTTGTAGGTGTTTTTGGTCGTTGGTGTATGGATTAGATATAAAGGATATGTAATTTTGTTTTCATGTAAATAAGTCATGAATGATTACTCATATTTTTGTAATTTTATGAGATATTTCATGCTAGTTGCCAAATGATGGTACCCACATGTGTTAGGTGACTCACATGGGCTGCTAAGAGCTAATCATTGGAGTGTATATACCAATAGTACATACATCTAAAAGCTGTGTATTGTACGAGTACGAATACGGGTGCATACGAGTAGAATTGTTGATGAAACTGAACGAGGATGTAATTGTAAGCATTTTTGTTAAGTAGAAGTATTTTGATAAGTGTATTGAAGTCTTTCAAAAGTGTATAAATACATATTAAAACACTACATGTATATACATTTTAACTGAGTCGTTAAGTCATCGTTAGTCGTTACATGTAAGTGTTGTTTTGAAACCTTTAGGTTAACGATCTTGTTAAATGTTGTTAACCCAATATTTATAATATCAAATGAGATTTTAAATTATTATATTATCATGATATTATCATGTATGAATATCTCTTAATATGATATATATACATTAAATGTCTTTACAACGATAATCGTTACATATATGTCTCGTTTAAAAATCATTAAGTTAGTAGTCTTGTTTTTACATATGTAGTTCATTGTTAATATACTTAATGATATGTTTACTTATCATAGTATCATGTTAACTATATATATATATCCATATATATGTCATCATATAGTTTTTACAAGTTTTAACGTTCGTGAATCACCGGTCAACTTGGGTGGTCAATTGTCTATATGAAACATATTTCAATTAATCAAGTCTTAACAAGTTTGATTGCTTAACATGTTGGAAACATTTAATCATGTAAATATCAATCTCAATTAATATATATAAACATGGAAAAGTTCAGGTCACTACAGTACCTACCCGTTAAATAAATTTCGTCCCGAAATTTTAAGCTGTTGAAGGTGTTGACGAATCTTCTGGAAATAGATGCGGGTATTTCTTCTTCATCTGATCTTCACGCTCCCAGGTGAACTCGGGTCCTCTACGAGCATTCCATCGAACCTTAACAATTGGTATCTTGTTTTGCTTAAGTCTTTTAACCTCACGATCCATTATTTCGACGGGTTCTTCGATGAATTGAAGTTTTTCGTTGATTTGGATTTCATCTAACGGATTAGTGAGATCTTCTTTAGCAAAACATTTCTTTAAATTCGAGACGTGGAAAGTGTTATGTACAGCCGCGAGTTGTTGAGGTAACTCTAGTCGGTAAGCTACTGGTCCGATACGATCAATAATCTTGAATGGTCCAATATACCTTGGATTTAATTTCCCTCGTTTACCAAATCGAACAACGCCTTTCCAAGGTGCAACTTTAAGCATGACCATCTCTCCAATTTCAAATTCTATATCTTTTCTTTTAATGTCAGCGTAGCTCTTTTGTCGACTTTGGGCGGTTTTCAACCGTTGTTGAATTTGGATGATCTTCTCGGTAGTTTCTTGTTTAATCTCCGGACCCGTAATCTGTCTATCCCCCACTTCACTCCAAAAAATCGGAGACCTGCACTTTCTACCATAAAGTGCTTCAAACGGCGCCATCTCAATGCTTGAATGGTAGCTGTTGTTGTAGGAAAATTCTGCTAACGGTAGATGTCGATCCCAACTGTTTCCGAAATCAATAACACATGATCGTAGCATGTCTTCAAGCATTTGTATCGTCCTTTCGCTCTGCCCATCAGTTTGTGGATGATAGGCAGTACTCATGTCTAGACGAGTTCCTAATGCTTGCTGTAATGTCTGCCAGAATCTTGAAATAAATCTGCCATCCCTATCAGAGATAATAGAGATTGGTATTCCATGTCTGGAGATGACTTCCTTCAAATACAGTCGTGCTAACTTCTCCATCTTGTCATCTTCTCTTATTGGCAAGAAGTGTGCTGATTTGGTGAGACGGTCAACTATTACCCAAATAGTATCAAAACCACTTGCAGTCCTTGGTAATTTAGTGATGAAATCCATAGTAATGTTTTCCCATTTCCATTCCGGGATTTTGGGTTATTGAAGTAGACCTGATGGTTTTTGATGCTCAGCTTTGACCTTAGAACACGTCAAACATTCTCCTACGTATTTAGCAACATCGGCTTTCATACCCGGCCACCAAAAATGTTTCTTGAGATCCTTGTACATCTTCCCCGTTCCAGGATGTATTGAGTATCTGGTTTTATGAGCTTCTCTAAGTACCATTTCTCTCATATCTCCAAATTTTGGTACCCAAATCCTTTCAGCCCTATACCGGGTTCCGTCTTCCCGAATATTAAGATGCTTCTTCGATCCTTTGGGTATTTCATCCTTTAAATTTCCCTCTTTTAAAACTCCTTGTTGCGCCTCCTTTATTTGAGTAGTAATGTTATTATGAATCATTATATTCTTAGATTTTACTCGAATGGGTTCTCTGTCCTTCCTGCTCAAGGCATCAGCTACCACATTTGCCTTTCCCGGGTGGTAACGAATCTCAAAGTCGTAATCATTCAATAATTCAATCCACCTACGCTGCCTCATATTCAGTTGTTTCTGATTAAATATGTGTTGAAGACTTTTGTGGTCGGTATATATAATACTTTTGACCCCATATAAGTAGTGCCTCCAAGTCTTTAATGCAAAAACAACCGCGCCTAATTCCAAATCATGCGTCGTATAATTTTGTTCGTGAATCTTCAATTGTCTAGACGCATAAGCAATCACCTTCGTTCGTTGCATTAATACACAACCGAGACCTTGCTTTGATGCATCACAATAAATCACAAAATCATCATTCCCTTCAGGCAATGACAATATAGGTGCCGTAGTTAGCTTTTTCTTCAATAACTGAAACGCTTTCTCTTGTTCATCATTCCATTCAAATTTCTTCCCTTTATGCGTTAATGCAGTCAAGGGTTTTGCTATTCTGGAAAAGTCTTGGATGAACCTTCTGTAGTAACCAGCTAGTCCTAAAAACTGGCGTATGTGTTTCGGAGTTTTCGGGGTTTCCCACTTTTCAACAGTTTCTATCTTTGCCGGATCCACCTTAATACCTTCTTTGTTCACTATGTGACCGAGGAATTGAACTTCTTCCAACCAAAATGCACACTTTGAAAACTTAGCGTACAATTCTTCCTTCCTCAATACTTCTAACACCTTTCTCAAATGTTCACCGTGTTCTTGGTCATTCTTTGAGTAAATAAGTATGTCATCAATGAAAACAATGACAAACTTGTCAAGGTATGGTCCACACACTCGGTTCATAAGGTCCATGAACACAGCTGGTGCATTAGTTAAACCAAACGGCATGACCATAAACTCGTAATGACCGTAACGTGTTCTGAAAGCAGTCTTTGGAATATCATCTTCTTTCACCCGCATTTGATGATACCCGGAACGTAAGTCAATCTTTGAATAAACAGACGAGCCTTGTAGTTGATCAAATAAGTCATCGATTCTCGGTAGTGGGTAGCGGTTCTTGATGGTAAGTTTGTTCAACTCTCGGTAGTCGATACACAACCTGAATGTACCATCTTTCTTCTTGACAAACAAAACAGGAGCTCCCCACGGTGATGTGCTTGGTCGAATGAAACCACGCTCTAAAAGTTCTTGTAATTGGCTTTGTAGTTCTTTCATCTCGCTGGGTGCGAGTCTGTAAGGAGCACGAGCTATTGGTGCAGCTCCTGGTACAAGATCTATTTGAAATTCAACGGATCGATGTGGGGGTAATCCCGGTAATTCTTTCGGAAATACATCAGGAAATTCTTTTACGACGGGAACATCATTGATGCTCTTTTCTTCAGTTTGTACTTTCTCGACGTGTGCTAGAACAGCATAGCAACCTTTTCTTATTAGTTTTTGTGCCTTCAAATTACTAATAAGATGTAGCTTCGTGTTGCCCTTTTCTCCGTACACCATTAAGGGTTTTCCTTTTTCTCGTATAATGCGAATTTCATTTTTGTAACAAATGATCTCCGCTTTCACTTCTTTCAACCAGTCCATACCGATTATCACATCAAAACTCCCTAACTCTACTGGTATCAAATCAATCTTAAATGTTTCGCTAACCAGTTTAATTTCTCGATTCCGACATATATTATCTGCTGAAATTAATTTACCATTTGCTAATTCGAGTAAAAATTTACTATCCAAAGGCGTCAATGGACAACTTAATTTAGCACAAAAATCACTACTCATATAGCTTCTATCCTCACCCGAATCAAATAAAACGTAAGCAGATTTATTGTCAATAAGAAACGTACCCGTAACAAGCTCCGGGTCTTCCTGTGCCTCTGCCGCATTAATATTGAAAACTCTTCCAAGGCCTTGTCCATTCGTGTTCTCCTGGTTCGGGCAATTTCTAATAATGTGGCCCGGTTTTCCACATTTATAACAAACTACATTGTCATAACTTGCTCCGACACTACTTGCTCCGCCATTACTCGTTCCGACACCATTTGTTCCTTTCGTTCTATTAACCCCTGGTCCGTAGACCTCACACTTAGCCGCGCTATGACCATTTCTTTTACACTTGTTGCAAAATTTGGTGCAGAACCCCGAGTGATTCTTTTCACACCTTTGGCATAGCTGCTTCTGATTGTTGTTATTGTTGCGATTATTATTGTTGTTGGGATGATTGTTGTAGTTGCTGTTGTTGTTGTTGTTGTTGTTGTTGTTGTTGTTGTTGTTGGGCCGTTTGTTGTAGTTGCGATTTATGTTGCGATTGTTGGGATAATTGTTGCGATTATTGTTGTAATTGCTGTTGTTGTTATATTGGTGATTCTTATCACCGTTTTCCTCCCACTTTCTTTTGACTTGCTTCACATTGGCCTCTTCAGCAGTCTGTTCTTTAATTCTTTCTTCAATCTGGTTCACTAGTTTGTGAGCCATTCTACATGCCTGTTGTATAGAGGCGGGCTCGTGTGAACTTATATCTTCTTGGATTCTTTCCGGTAATCCTTTCACAAATGCGTCGATCTTCTCTTCCTCATCTTCGAATGCTCCCGGACACAATAGGCACAATTCTGTAAATCGTCTTTCGTATGTGGTAATATCAAATCCTTGGGTTCGTAACCCTCTAAGTTCTGTCTTGAGCTTATTGACCTCGGTTCTGGGACGGTACTTCTCGTTCATCAAGTGCTTGAATGCTGACCACGGTAGTGCGTACGCATCATCTTGTCCCACTTGCTCTAGATAGGTATTCCACCATGTTAACGCAGAACCTGTGAAGGTATGCGTAGCGTACTTCACTTTGTCCTCTTCAGTACACTTACTTATGGCAAACACCGATTCGACCTTCTCGGTCCACCGTTTCAATCCGATCGGTCCTTCGGTTCCATCAAATTCCAAAGGTTTGCAGGCAGTGAATTCTTTGTAGGTGCATCCTACACGATTTCCTGTACTGCTAGATCCAAGGTTATTGTTGGTATGTAGCGCAGCCTGTACTGCGGCTATGTTTGAAGCTAGAAAAGTACGGAATTCCTCTTCATTCATATTCACGGTGTGTCGAGTAGTCGGTGCCATTTCCTTCAAAATAGTCCAATGGAACAAGTTAATCATACAGAATATTAAGAGTAGTTAATAGTATTTCGTAGCATAATATGAACTCATTTATAAAAGCTTTTTCTTCATATTAGCGTTTTATAAGTTTAAATTCGGGTTGTACCTACCCATTAAGTTCATACTTAGTAGCTAATATACAATTCAACTACTACAATTCTATATGAAAAACTGATTATAATAATATTTCGCGTTCAAACTTTTACACAATATTTTACAAACTTACAATACCGCTTATTTTACATATAGCATGAAATATAGCACACAATAAATTTGATACAAGATGGTTGTGAAGATAATTCTAGCTAGTACACAAGTCGTTCAGCAAAGACAATAAAGACACGTAATTCATACGTCCAGAAACAAGTCATGCATTCTGGTTTTACTAGGATTACTTCCCATCCTTGGTCTTGTGGAACATAACCGTTATGGCCGTTGATAAGATAGCGTGTTGTAACGTCGTCAAAAGGACGAGGGTTACGTAATGTCCAACAGTCTCGTAACAATCTAAAAACCTCATTTCTTACCCCAATTACCGACTCCGTCACTTGTGGAAACGTTTTGTTTAATAGTTGTAGCCCGATGTTCTTGTTCTCACTTTGGTGAGAAGCGAACATTACTAATCCGTAAGCATAACATGCTTCTTTATGTTGCATGTTAGGCGCTTTTTCTAAATCACGAAGTCCAATATTCGGATATATTGAGTCAAAATAATTTCTTAACCCGTTGCGTAAAATAGCATTTGGGTTCCCCGCAATATATGCGTCAAAGTAAACACATCGTAACTTATGAGTTTCCCAATGTGATATCCCCCATCTTTCAAACGAAAGTCTCTTATAAACCAAGACATTCTTGGAACGTTCTTCGAATGTCTTACAAACTGATCTCGCCTTAAATAGTTGTGCCGAGGAATTCTGGCCGACTCTAGACAAGATTTCATCAATCATGTCTCCAGGTAGGTCTCTTAAAATATTGGGTTGTCTATCCATTTTGTGTTTTTAAACTGTAAAATAGACAAGAGTTAGATTCATAAAAAAATACTTATTAATACAAGAAATTTTTACATATATCATAAAGCATAAGAACACTATATTACATATATTACACCACACGAATACAACTATCTTATTCCGACTCGCTCGTTTCTTCTTCTTCGGTTTTGGTTCGTTTTGCCAAGTTTCTAGGGATATATGATGTTCCCCTAATACGAGCCATCGTTGTCCACATTGGTTTAGAAAAACCTGGTGGTTTAGAGGTTCCCGGGTCATTGTTACAACTTAAGGACTTCGGGCGTTGACAATACATATAAAGTTCATCGGGGTTGGAATTAGATTTCTCTATTTTTATGCCCTTTCCCTTATTATTTTCTTTTATCTTTTTAAATTCAGTTGGGGTAATTTCTATAACATCATCGGAATTCTCTTCGGAATCCGATTCATCGGAGAATTGGTAATCCTCCCAATATTTTGCTTCCTTGGCGGAAACACCATTGACCATAATTAACCTTGGTCGGTTGGTTGAGGATTTTCTTTTACTTAACCGTTTTATTATTTCCCCCACCTGTTCTATTTCTTCATCCGGTTCCGATTCTTCTTCCGGTTCCGATTCTTCTTCCGGTTCCGACTCTTCTTCCGGTTCCTCTTCGGGAACTTGTGAATCAGTCCACGAATCATTCCAATTTACATTTGACTCTTCATTATTATTAGGTGAGTCAATGGGACTTGTTCTCGAGGTAGACATCTATCACATAATATCAAACGCGTTAAGAGGTTAATATATCACATAATATTCACATGTTAAAAATATATAGTTTCCAACAAAATTTGTTAAGCAATCATTTTTCAAGTACACGGTCGAAGTCCAGACTCACTAATGCATCCTAACAAACTCGATAAGACACACTAATGCAAAATTCTGGTTCTCTAAGACCAACGCTCGGATACCAACTGAAATGTCCCGTTCTTATTGATTAAAAACGTTCCATATTAATTGATTTCGTTGCGAGGTTTTGACCTCTATATGAGACGTTTTTCAAAGACTGCATTCATTTTAAAACAAACCATAACCTTTATTTCATCAATAAAGGTTTAAAAAGCTTTACGTAGATTATCAAATAATGATAATCTAAAATATCCTGTTTACACACGACCATTACATAATGGTTTACAATACAAATATGTTACAACAAAATAAGTTTCTTGAATGCAGTTTTTACACAATATCATACAAGCATGAACTCCAAATCTCGTCCTTATTTAAGTATGCGACAGCGGAAGCTCTTAATAATCACCTGAGAATAAACATGCTTAAAACGTCAACAAAAATGTTGGTGAGTTATAGGTTAAACCTATATATATCAAATCATAATAATAGACCACAAGATTTCATATTTCAATACACATCCCATACATAGAGATAAAAATCATTCATATGGTGAACACCCTTCGGATATGATATAAATTTCTAAGTACTAAAGCATCCGGTACTTTGGATGGGGCTTGTTGGGCCCGATAGATCTATCTTTAGGATTCGCGTCAATTAGGGTGTCTGTTCCCTAATTCTTAGATTACCAGACTTAATAAAAAGGGGCATATTCGATTTCAATAATTCAACCATAGAATGTAGTTTCACGTACTTGTGTCTATTTTGTAAATCATTTATAAAACCTGCATGTATTCTCATCCCAAAAATATTAGATTTTAAAAGTGGGACTATAACTCACTTTCACAGATTTTTACTTCGTCGGGAAGTAAGACTTGGCCACTGGTTGATTCACGAACCTATAACAATATATACATATATATCAAAGTATGTTCAAAATATATTTACAACACTTTTAATATAT
Source organism: Rutidosis leptorrhynchoides (assembly GCF_046630445.1). Classification (NCBI taxonomy): domain Eukaryota; kingdom Viridiplantae; phylum Streptophyta; class Magnoliopsida; order Asterales; family Asteraceae; genus Rutidosis; species Rutidosis leptorrhynchoides. Next base: position 569,616,379 of record NC_092334.1, read on the forward strand.
TTTGATGTTTTAAGTTATTAAGTCATCTGTCCTCGTTAGTAACCTACAACTAGTTGTCCACAGTTAGATGTACAGAAATAAATTGATAAATATTATATTGAATCAATCCACGACCCAGTGTATACGTATCTCAGTATTGATCACAACTCAAACTATATATATTTTGAAATCAACCTCAACCCTGTATAGCTAACTCCAACATTCACATATAGAGTGTCTATGGTTGTTCCGAAATATATATAGATGTGTCGACATGATAGGTCGAAACATTGTATACGTGTCTATGGTATCTCAAGATTACATAATATACAATACAAGTTGATTAAGTTATGGTTGGAATAGATTTGTTACCAATTTTCATGTAGCTAAAATGAGAAAAATTATCCAATCTTGTTTTACCCATAACTTCTTCATTTTAAATCCGTTTTGAGTGAATAAAATTGCTATGGTTTCATATTGAACTCTATTTTATGAATCTAAACAGAAAAGTATAGGTTTATAGTCGGAAAAATAAGTTACAAGTCGTTTTTGTAAAGGTAGTCATTTCAGTCGAAAGAACGACGTCTAGATGACCATTTTAGAAAACATACTTCCACTTTGAGTTTAATCATAATTTTTGGATATAGTTTCATGTTCATAATAAAAATCATTTTCTCAGAATAACAACTTTAAAAGTCATTAAGTTAGCATATCATATAGATATAGAACATGTGTTTAGTTGATTTTAAAAGTCAAGTTAGAAGGATTAACTTTTGTTTGCGAACAAGTTTAGAATTAACTAAACTATGTTCTAGTGATTACAAGTTTAAACCTTCGAATAAGATAGCTTTATATGTATGAATCGAATGATGTTATGAACATCATTACTACCTTAAGTTCCTTGGATAAACCTACTGGAAAAGAGAAAAATGGATCTAGCTTCAATGGATCCTTGGATGGCTCGAAGTTCTTGAAGCAGAATCATGACACGAAAACAAGTTCAAGTAAGATTATCACTTGAAATAAGATTGTTATAGTTATAGAAATTGAACCAAAGTTTGAATATGATTATTACCTTGTATTAGAATGATAACCTACTGTAAGAAACAAAGATTTCTTGAGGTTGGATGATCACCTTACAAGATTGGAAGTGAGCTAGCAAACTTGAAAGTATTCTTGATTTTATGAAACTAGAACTTTTGGAATTTATGAAGAACACTTAGAACTTGAAGATAGAACTTGAGAGAGATCAATTAGATGAAGAAAATTGAAGAATGAAAGTTTTTGTAGGTGTTTTTGGTCGTTGGTGTATGGATTAGATATAAAGGATATGTAATTTTGTTTTCATGTAAATAAGTCATGAATGATTACTCATATTTTTGTAATTTTATGAGATATTTCATGCTAGTTGCCAAATGATGGTTCCCACATGTGTTAGGTGACTCACATGGGCTGCTAAGAGCTAATCATTGGAGTGTATATACCAATAGTACATATATCTAAAAGCTGTGTATTGTACGAGTACGAATACGGGTGCATACGAGTAGAATTGTTGATGAAACTGAACGAGGATGTAATTGTAAGCATTTTTGTTAAGTAGAAGTATTTTGATAAGTGTATTGAAGTCTTTCAAAAGTGTATAAATACATATTAAAACACTACATGTATATACATTTTAACTGAGTCGTTAAGTCATCGTTAGTCGTTACATGTAAGTGTTGTTTTGAAACCTTTAGGTTAACGATCTTGTTAAATGTTGTTAACCCAATGTTTATAATATCAAATGAGATTTTAAATTATTATATTATCATGATATTATCATGTATGAATATCTCTTAATATGATATATATATACATTAAATGTCTTTACAACGATAATCGTTACATATATGTCTCGTTTAAAAATCATTAAGTTAGTAGTCTTGTTTTTACATATGTAGTTCATTGTTAATATACTTAATGATATGTTTACTTATCATAGTATCATGTTAACTATATATATATCCATATATATGTCATCATATAGTTTTTACAAGTTTTAACGTTCGTGAATCACCGGTCAACTTGGGTGGTCAATTGTCTATATGAAACATATTTCAATTAATCAAGTCTTAACAAGTTTGATTGCTTAACATGTTGGAAACATTTAATCATGTAAATATCAATCTCAATTAATATATATAAACATGGAAAAGTTCGGGTCACTACAAAAAGGGGGATAGAATATCTACATCGGGGTTCTTCACCCTTGTTGGAGGAAACTTAGTTGCATTGAGAAGCAAAAAACAAAATGTAGTATCCCTTTCAAGCATCAAATCCGAGTTTAGAGGAATAGAAAAAGGAGTAGTCGAGGCTTTATGGATCCAGATGCTATTAACAGAGATTGGATTCAGACAAGAAGAGTCTAGTAAAATTTTATGCGACAATGAAGCGGCTATTGCCATCTACGAAAATCCAGTTCAACATGACCGAACTAAACATGTTAAAGTAGATAGACACTTTATTGGAAAAAAATTAGATGCAGAAATAATTTCTCTTCCGTCTGTCAGATCAGAAGACCAGCTAGCTGACGATCTTACAAAATCAGTCAACGGAAGATTTTTTAACGATGTTCTAGTCAAGTTGAATATCGGAAACCCAATTATTCAACTTGAGGGGAGTGTTAGAAAGTAAAAAGAAGAATATTACCTCAATTGGATGGCTGACCTTGGATCAGAAGGAAAGTAACATTCATCAATTCCACATTTAGATGGATCACAAGGCAACATAAAACTGAGCATTCTGCAACATACAATGCCTAACACAAGCAGCATATTTTCTTATTGATTAAAGGGGTTCCAAAGTTAGTTTGGATCCAAACCTATTATAGAAATAGCCGTTAGGTTATTTTTGTATAAAAAGGCTTCAATAACCATTGTAAATTCAATTCAATGAAATATAACTAAATATAACATTCAATAAACAGATTTCAACCTTCAAATTTACTCATTAACAAAGATCACTCGTTCTGACTAAGAGATACACTCACTGAGAGTAGTTTGGTGATATCATTATGAACACCTCTCACTTTCAGTTTCCAGTTATGAGTGAGTCTCTAGAATTTTCACTAAGAATATGGAAATGGATTTTCTCAACAAGAACCTCTTACTCACTATCTTCTCCTTTCTTATGAAGATGTTGATTCTTTTCACACACACACAAACACACACACACTCTCTCTCTCTCTCTCTCTCTCTCTCTCTCTTTATAGTTTACTATCAACTTGTGATACTGAGTAGTAGTTTACGATAAATATCAATGAGAGAGTTCGCAATAATTCTAACAAAGTAGAATTCTCTTGCTATGATCACTCCAAAGATGGTTACTTTTGCGTTTAAAGGCTAGTAAATAATGACGCAAGAGGTTGATCTTCAAGTTTGGCTGAATGTTGTATTTTATAGCCCCGTGTAATTTTTGTGTGTGGCTAAAATAACGATAACATTAACAAAGTCTTTTCATCAACAAATGAAAAAGACGAACAAGGATACAAACGAAAGAGAAGTTGCAAGGCTCGGAAGTCCCTAACACAAATCAAAGAGCAAAAACTAACTAAACCCGAGCCTTGAGCAACACGATCGCAAAACCGATCCTGAAACACAAACAAAAACAATAACCAATACAATAAGCAAACACTAACAATAAAAGACAACCAAAGGAACCAACAAACCGATCACAAACTAATCGACGAACTCTTTACCTTTCCGAGTCTTTATGATCGGCTAAATAATCACACCATCCACCTTCAATCGATTAAATAACTAGTCCGCCCGATTTTTAATCTCATATGAGGAAGCTTTTGTCCAGTGGCAAAGCCAGAATTTTGTGTCAGTGGTGTCAAAAAATAAATATCAATTTTTTTCCAATGAAAACTTTTAAACATCATTAATTAAATAAAAAGTTTTGTTTTTAAATGTAGTGATTTTGCTTATTGTTAAGAGTTGATTAGAATCTCGAATTAATTAATGAAAAGCAATGGAGATTGAAATTTAAAAGAGCACTCCACAAAGTTGGTGGGATTATAGCCAAAATGCCCATTCCCACTCCAATTTTTGCGCTGGAGCCCAAAAAAAAATAAAAATTGCCAGATTGCCCTCGCAAGACGCAAGGTCCCTTGCGAGTTGCCCTCGCAAGACGCAAGTTTGCGTCCTTGCGTCTTGCGAGCTTGCGGCCTTATCTGATCTGAAATACGATTTTGTGGATAAGATTTCGTCAGATATTCTAGATTTTTATGGATAATATTTTGTCCCTATATATAGATTGACCCTGAGACTATTTAATCACAGTCTCATAAAAATTTCAAAAGTTATCAATGCAGAGCTTATACCCACTTTAAGGTACTATTTTAACCATTTTTTCACAAATTTTTGTCATTATGAATTGTGTTAATGATGATAAATTTGTTGTTAATATATGTTGTGGTGGTTCTTTTGAGTACATTAACAACATACCCGTATATATGCCACGAGATTGTTTTAGAATTCGGTTAAGACTCCCAATTGCGCCCGTAAAACCAATGAATCGTAGAATATTGTTAAAAAATGTTCTTAAAAAGATTCAATTCCCACCGAATGCAGCTGTTTCAATGAGATACGTTTTTAATAATCAAGTTTTTGATATTACTGATGATGATGAAAATTTTCTAGAATTTTTACAATATGCAATTGCAAATGCTCCTATTGATATTTATATTGTCGATAGAGTAATAATGCATCAGCCACAACGTATTCCAGAAACAAAATACTCGACAAACCAGCCATTTTTACAACAAAACCAAGAAATACCCACACCAAAATCACCAAAGTCACCAAAACCACCAAAACACCAACCACAACAATTATTACTACAAAATGATACCGAAGAAAACCTTGCAAGTAACAATTTGGAAGCGGAAGAACCTGAGTTGCCACTTCCTAACACAAAAGAGTTTGATTTGCATAACTATGGTCTTGAAAACGTATGTAAAAATAAAGAATTAGACCACCCGTTTGAGGTACCTGTTGTCGAAGATAGTGATTCAGATGGAGGAAAAGATGGAGACGCAGAATTCCAATATGAAGAAGAAAAGCAAGATCCGTTCTGGAATATGCCAACTCTTTTGAGTCAACATGAGGAAGAGCGCGAACAGACGACTGAAATAGCAACGACGTATAGGGTGTCAGATATAATTAAAGTCCGTCAAACTTTCTTGAACAAAGAAGAGTTTATAAACACCCTATTTACAAAATGTCTTGAAGAAAATTTCCAAATAAAGCCTGTAAAATCAGACAAATCTCGATACACCGCTAAATGTGTGTTGCCAAACTGTGAGTGGAAATGTAGTGCTTACAGAATACGATTCACTGAAAACTTTATGGTAAAGAAACTGCATGACGTACATACATGCTCACGCACACTAATTATGGAAAACAACAAACATGCAACCAAAAAAGTGTTGGGTAGTATGCTTGTGGAATCATTCAAATATGCAAACCGGGAATATAAAGCAAATGATATACGTGCTGATATAGGCAGTCGATTTGGTGTGAGCATATCTTACAATCAAGCATGGAGGGCCAAATGTCATACATTACAGATGCTTCGTGGGAGTAGTGAAGAGTCGTACCAAATGCTTCCAATTTACCTACATAACATTAAGATTCATAACCCCGGAAGCGTAACGAATTTGATCACAGACAAAGAAAATAGATTCCTGATGTGTTATTATTCCCTTGGCGTAGTTGTAAGTATCACTATTACAATTTAACATAAATTTTAATTTTTGCATTCCTAACGTATCGATTAAAAAATTAAAAACATATTTGTTAACATTGTTCATTCCTGCAGATTCGATCATTTGTTCAACATTGTCGCCCGATAATCATCGTTGATGGAGCGCATTTGAAGGCAGGATATTTGGGTACAAATCTAGTTGCTGTTGCGATGGATGGCAATAATGGAATTTTGCCATTAGCTTATGGAATTGCTGGAGGCTAGACAAACGAGTCTTTGGATTGGTTTTTGGGCAACCTGCGAGACCATCTGATGACTTGGGGAATGGGTGATCGTATGTCAGAGCTTACTTTTATTTTTTGATCGAGGTTTGCCAATAGCACATGGTGTTTCAACCGTGTTCCCCGAAGTGTTTCACTGTTTCTGCGCTCGTCATTTGTTTGCAAGCATTAAAAGTAAATCCAACAAATTCAAATATTTTGAATGGCATTATTGGAAAATGGTCAAAGCTTATCGTGCGTCGGATTTTGAGGATCATCTCGATGTATTTCGAAGAAGATTGAAAGCGTCTTACAAAATTTTAATTGATGTCGGGGTCCACAAATGGTCTAGAAGTAGAGCGGAACATGTTAGGTATTCATACCTTACCAGCAACAGTGTAGAGTCTGTTAATGCACTATCCGTACATGCTCGAAAACTACCTGTTTGCATGTTATTGGAATTTTTTCGTGCTTCGGTACAAGATTGGTATTTCAAACATCGCAACCAATCGGTTAGTCTTACTTCAACTGTTACTCCATATGCTGAACATAAACTAGCCAAGAGGACGCAAAAATCAAGAAGATGGCAAGCAATTCCATCGACAAACAATCTAGTAGAAGTGCGCGATGGACGAAAAAATGGGCTCGTTAATCTAGCAGATAAAGTTTGTTCATGTGGGCAGTGGCAGTTATCCGGGATACCTTGCGGACATGTTATTGCAGCAGCACAACTGTTTGGAGTAGCTGATGTTACTCAATTTGTATCTCATTGGTTCACGACAGAAACTTATATAAGTATGTATATGGAACACATCCTTCCTTTGCCCCATCGGTCTGAATGGTCGGATCCGGGGCCCAACGTCCTACCAATTGTAAACCCTCCCATTAAGACGAAAAGAGCTCCCAGACGCCCAAAATCCACAAAACGGCATCCGTCAACGGGTGAAGACACTGAAAAAACAGTAAGAACATGTACTCGTTGCAAAGAACCAGGTCATGGTAGGGATACTTGCAAATCTTCAGTTGATCGAACTAGTGAACCAACCACGAAAAGGGTAGTAAAAACATCGGCCTCAACTTCAAAGTCGAAGAAGGGTAAGGAGAAACTCAGTGACAAAGAAGCGTTTCGTGCTTATCAGTCTCAGTTTTATGCAACATGTAATCTAGCAAGCGATAATTAGTATCTACAAAGTCTCCAAGTTTCGGTTTATTTTCCTATTGTATGCTTTTTATGTCATATCGTCTCGTTGTAATAAATTCACGAAGTTTAGCTATGTTATGTGTAATAATCTATATTTTGGTTTATCTATGTTATAATTAAACCTTGAGTCCAACCATGTAAGCATACGCAAGGTCGCAAGATATACCTTGCGAACCATTTTACTACACGCAAGGTCGCAAATCAGACCTTGCGAACTGATTTGCAAGACGCAAGGTCGCAAGCAACACCTTGCGAACGTTTTTGCCATACGCAAGGTCGCAAGATAGACCTTGCGACCTCATTTACTCAGACGCAAGGTCTAGTCCATCTGTCTTCCAAACCCAGTCAAATCACAAGATAGTCCAACTTTCTGCATGCTGCTACTCTTACAGAATACTTCTATCCCATTAATACAGACCTACTAGGAAGTACTTGTATCATATTAATTACAAACAACAATTTCAACTACAAAAATATACATATCACACAAGGGAACAGTCATACCACCTTTGCAGCCTTTTTAGCATCCCTTGTCTCATCTTTTTTCTCTGGTGGTGGTGGTTGTGTATCAAAACGTGCACGGAAGAATGTCCTTGCCATTCTGTTCCTATATTCATGTGCAGCCTTTTTTGGATCTCCAATGTCATCAACCCACTCCTGTGCAAACACCAGTCTCTCCATATGGATGCACACCCAAACACCACAGTCACCGGTCTCACCTGCCTGCACTGGCACATTACGCCCAGCTTCAATCATCAACTCCATACTCTCATTGTTTTGGTAATAATCTTCAAGCTGAGAGTCTGGCGTCTTGTTATAGTAGTCAATCGCGTGCAAGTAGACGGGCAAGTTTTCACACAACATTGTGACAACATGTTGTAGCTGTTCACTTGCAACACCCGGTAAACTGTCGTACACATAAACTTTCATTTCCTCTAACTTTAATGATAGCAGCAAGAAATGTTCTGGGACTCTAAAGTGTACTGGGATCAAGATCTGAAACAGAAATAACATTTAGTCAGAAAACAACACATACGCAAGGACGCAAACAGAACCTTGCGTCCACATCTAACGAAGACGCAAGGTCGCAAAATCAACCTTGCGTCCATGTACAACAGCAGACGCAAGGTCGCAAGATATACCTTGCGCCTGTTCCAGTTTACATGTAACCTGAACTGATCATGCAATTTTAAACAACACCAGACCAGATATTTTATGAGAATGCTTACCTGATCACATGAAGACCAAGCTGGATACATTTCTTCACTACCATCCCCAAGAGCAATTATATATGTGAAATTTGGTTCCCTAAAGGTAGTGAATCCTTCATTCTCTTTAAAATTAGGATCTTTGGCCTTGGCCAGCTTCAACTTCTCATCCTTCTGCTTCAACCTCTCCTCCTTCTCATCCTGACTTAATCCCCAAAATTCTTTAAAGTTTGCAAGCTGAGCCAGGAATCCAGATGGCATAATAATCCAGAATCCCCAAAATTCTAAACCATATGTCATCTTGCTCCTCGGGGTACTTGTCATCATCAATTCCTTCCGGACGTTCAGTTTTACGTTGGAGCATTGCATGTACAAGTCCGGGATCGTTTCCCATGTATTTAAGATCTAACCATACACCAAAACACGTTTGCCTAAATATTTTAATTTGATTTTCTGTCATTACTTTCTTCACATCAGCTATAATATTTATTTTATTCTTCATGGTTAGTTTACCTTCAACACATCCCTGTAAAATTAACAATAACAACATCAGCATATGATACGCAAATACGCAAGATTGGTATTGCGTCCAGAAAAACATGTACACAAGGTCGCAAATAAGGTCTTGCGACTTTATTCTGTCCGGTACGCAAGGACGCAAAACCACCATGAAGACTATACAAATCTAGACAAAGTTAATTTGACCAGCAACAAAATTGTTGTTTCACCAAAAAACTATACAAATCTAGACATAATAGAAACCATTATTAAAAATAAATGCAAGAATACGGTTTAAAAATAATGATTTTCACAGAGACATTTCATCGAACACTTGGTGTGCACATTTTCAGATTTATATATTAACAAACGAAATTGATATAAACCTCTCATATAAGTAACATATAAAGTGAAGGAGAACTAACCTGTTGATTTGCCATCGTTATTAGGTTGAATGCTTGTTTTAATTCGTAGTAATATGATGGAGACGAAGACTATGGTGACGTAATTGGTGATGTAGACGCTGGTACGTGGTGGTGGTGGTGAATACGATGGATGAACAGGTGGTGGTCCAGGTGGTGATGGTGGTTACGATCTACTGTTTCAACGGGAGAGAAGATGAATGAGCTTTGCGTATTTGCGATTGGCTAGGTTTCTCGTTTTTGCTTCTCTGTGTACGGCGTAGTGTGTGTGTGTCAAGTTAATTTTATTTAAGTTTATAACCTAATCACAAAAAACGCAAGACGCAAGGACGCAAGAACCATGTACTTTGCGTCTTGCGTCTCGCAAGGTAGGTTTTGCGTTTTTGCGTAATGTGTGATTAGTAATTTATATTGCTGCTGTTTGATTTTTTTTTATTTGCTTAACTTCTGTTTATTTGCATTGTAATTTATGTTGCTGCTGTTCGATACGCTAAAATTAAAATACCATTTCATTAACGAGTAGTACAAAAGGCCCTAAGACCTATTTTATTACATGATCAACCAAGATTAAAAGCTTAATTAATTGGAGCAGCATACATAATCTGAGCATCCAACACCTCTCGATCTGTAGGATAGACCAACTCATCTTCATCATCAAAGAAATTGTTCAGCAACATGCCATATGGCAAACCTCTCTCACCAGCTGCAGGCAATCCTGCCATCCGATTAGCCACAACATATGCCAGATTAATTGGGATTTGTTCAAGCAAACACATCAAAATCAGAACTTCGGTTACATACAGCTCCACATCTGGATCATCACGAAACATGACATTCTTCTTGATGATATTCATCATCTGTTGATACTCGTCCTTAATATGTTCTTCCCGGATAATGACACGACCACGGTTTGGCATGTTAAAACCAGGCTTACATAGTTCCATAACAAAACCAGAAGGTGAGAAAGAATTTCCTGTTGCTGACCGCCTCGGGGCATCATTCAAATCCTTGCTAAGACTGAAAAATTTGAAATCTCCATCTGGAATACCGAGTTTCTCAGCAAACTCCTCTAACGTCCAATCGTAGGAATAACCAAACATGTTAACATGAACACATTTCAATTTACGACAATCAAACACGTAGTTAGCATAGAATTCCCTTACAAGTTTGGGATAGTAATGATTAACTCGAGGATATAGAAAAGCTAAAGCATCTATTCCCCGCCAGAACGCGGAAAAACCACCTCGAGGAACAACGTAAATACCAGGAAGAATGGGACGGTCGGATAATAGTCGCCGTCTTTCAGCAACTTGTTGTGATGATTCTCCTTGTGATGATCGGTGTGAAGCTCTACCTCTTCTGTCCATGGTTCTTCACTGAAAGGTACTGTAAATAACAGACTAATTAAAAAGTAATCATCATACAAACAAATAATAATAATAAATACTATAATCAGTAAAGAAAAATGCTTAAATTAGTACCTTAAATCACACAAGGATTGAATGGTTAAGAGACTGTGAAAACAAAGCTCCAGGCTCGTGGCTTAAATAGGGTAAAATCTTATCCGACAAAAATCTATAAAATCTTAAAGAATCTAACGACCCGGATTTTTCCGCTATATATTTATAAGGTTAATATTAACATAATTAATGTTTTCAACATATTAAGCAATCAAACTCATTAAGACTTAGTTATTTGAAATGAATTTTATACAAACGTTTGGCCACCCAATCTGTCTGACGATTCACGAACGTCATAATTTGAAATAATTATATAATGATGTATATATGGATATATATATATATATATACTTATGATTTGTTAAAATGATATTTAAGTATCTCATTATATATAATAACAATTGGTTATATACATAAAATGAGGTTACTAACTTAAAGACTTCAAGACTATATACATATATATAACGATTAACGTTGTAATAACTTCTAAATTAAAATGTATATATATGTATTGTATTAATATGAATTAATACACTTTTAAAGGACTTAAGTACATATATACTAACATACTTATACTCAACAAAGATAGCTATATTCATATTCCCATTCAATTCCATCAAGAATTCGATACGTATTCATTCGGTATTCACACCCGTATCATACCCAGCTTCCATACTTAAATACTATGAGTATATACCAATATGAAATACCAATTATTACCTCCTTAGCAGCCCTATGAGTCACAAGACAAGAATAAACATGATGGAACCAACATTTTAACTTCTAGTATGCATTATTATGCTATATTCCAAATTTTGATAAAGTTATTATGCTATATTCCAAATTTTGATAAAGTCTCTTAACCATATGCATGACCAACGAATTTTAACCCTCTTTTTACTCATCCATATCATCTATTTAACCCACCTTCACTCTCATAATATTCACACACAAGAACTCCAAGTATTCTCTTCATTTCTTACTCATTAAACACTCTTTAAACACACATACTTCAAGTCTATACTTTCAATCTTTTGAATCCATTTCAAGAACTCTTTGAAGATCAAGAACATCACTTTTATCTCAGCAACTTTGTTCAATTGATTTGAGGTAGTCACCTTATTCATAATCTTATTCGATTCATATTCATATAGATATCTTATTTTGAGTTTATAACTAATAACAACAAGAACATAGTTTAGATCATTTCTAAACTTGTTCGCAAACAAACTTAATCCTTCTAACTTGACTTTTAAAATACTTCAACACATGTATTATGATAGTATGTCAAGCTAACATAAGGATATAAAACTTGTAAACACAAAGAACACCTTAAAACTGAACATACGCCGTCATAGATCATCGGGGGCTGTTTTGGGTTTGATTTTAAAAACCTATCCTAAACTTTGAATTAAAAGATTTCCTTTGGTGAAAAATCTTATTTTATATGGATATGAAATATATCCAAAATCCATGGTTAAACTCTAATTGGAAGTATGTTTTTCAAAAGAGTCATCAAGATGTCGTTCTTACGACGGATATGACTATCTTCTTGTATTTGTCACCTAAACTGTATTTTCGACTATAAACATACTGTTTTTCTGTTTAGATTAGTAAATAACTTTTTGATACAAAACTATGGCAAGTCGAATCACTCAAAACGGATTTGTAACGAAGAAATTATGGGTAAAATAAAATTGGATATTTTTGTTTGTTTTTAGCTACGGTTTTGATTAATAAAAATGGATGCTAACCTTATCCTAGCTAACTTACCTTGTATCCTACATGTATTTATACATGTCCTGATCCTGAACTTATGGAAGTACAATTTATAATAGTCGTGATTAAGTTCTACGACAATATATTATAGTCTTAATAAAGATCGTAAGGCACCATATATATATATGACTTGATCACCGTGGATCCGTATACAGCGTTTTGACATATCATATCGACCCATCTATATATATATTTCGGAACAACCATAGGCACTCTATATGTGAAGGTGGGAGTTGGCTATACAGGGTTGAGGTTGATTCCAAAAAATATATATATACTTTGAGTTGTGATCGAGCCTGAGACATGTATACAATGGGTCGCGGATTGCTTCAGACAATATACATATTATGTGTCTTACTATATTAAGACAATATATTATAGTGTTAGTGAATTCTAACACAATATACGCATTTATATTTATATATATATTTATACTGTTGGACTATCGGACTATTGGACTATCGGACTGTTGGACTACTAACAAAGGATAATTAAAATTATCACAAGTATCATAAGTATGGAATATTAATTATATATATATCTTGACACAAGAATATTATTATTAGGTTCGTGAATTTGTCAAAGGCCAAGTCTTATTACCATCTATTCGGAAATCATCACAAGTGAGTTATAGTCCCATTTTTACTATCTAAATTATTTTGGGATGAGAATACATGCAAATTTATAAATGTTTTACAAAATAAGCACAAGTTCATGAAACTACATTCTACGATTGTTTTGTTATACCGGATATCTGTACTTATTATTATTATGCTTGGTAATCTAATAATTAGTGAAAAACACTAATTGACGCGAATCCTAAAGGTAGATCTACGGGCACCAACCACCCCCATTTTCGAATAGTGGAAATGCTTTAGTACTTCGAAGGGTCCTTGTCATACATTTGAATAGTGGAATGTATGATGCCAGATATCTTAAGCGCTCTATGTTAAGGTCGGTTACCAGGCGACTCATCGCATGAATGATTTTTGCAGTTGTAATGATCCTGCACATTTAATTAAATGAAATCTTGTGGCTTATTAAATGTTATGATTGTTATATAGAAACTAAACCTATAACTCACCAACAATTTTGTTGACTTTTTAAGCATGTTTATTCTCAGGTGATTATTAGAAAGCTTCCGCTGTTGCATGTTTAATCAACGTCAAGATTTGGAGTCATCATGCTTTTCTAAATAAATAAACTTGCATTCGAAAACTGTATTTGTAATATATTGTTGGCAAGTATGTAATGGTGTGTGTAAAATACATGTATTTCGAGGAGATTGTCTTTGATCGACAATCAAAACTTATGTCTATAAACCTTTATTCAATAATAAAGGTTATGGTTATTTTAAAATGGATGCAAGCTTTGAAAACGTCTCATATAGAGGTCAAAACCTCGCAAGGAAATCAATTAATATGAAACGTTTATAATTAATATGAACGGGGCATTTCAGTTGGTATCAGAGCGTTGGTCTTAGAGAATTAGAAAATTTTTCATTAGTGTGTCTAACTGATTTTTGATGCATTAGTGAGTCTGGACTTCGACCGTAATTGTTTTAAAAATGATTGCTTAATATAATTGTTGGAAACATAAGATTATTAACATATAAATATTATAGGATATATCTTTCTCTTAACGTGCCTGCTGTTATGTAATAGATGACTTCATCCGATCATATAAGCATCTCTAGTGACTCAGATTTCATTTACTTATCAAGTGATTCGGAGACTGAGTCAAAGCATACGACTTATGAACCAATGGAAAAGTTAACTGTTGGTATTACCATTAAAGTGGAAAATTGTTGGGAAAATTGGGAAGATTCACAATTTCCCGAAGAGGATCCGGAAGAAGATCCAGAGGAGGAACCCGAAGAAGAGACTCCTGAAAAAGTTGTGGAAATTACCGAACCACAACGTGATTTGGGAAAATCTTTGGCTGTTATACCCGATCCCAAACTAGATGAACCTATTATGACCCAAAATGTTTGTGACCATCCACATGAACCATCTAAGAAACCAGGTTATAAAATGACCGCTCGTATAACGACTGGTGGTTTTGTTCCCAAACAATTAACCGAAAGAACCAATTTGGAGGAATTGGAAAAAGAACTATCCAAACGAAAATCCAAACGTTTGGCCGAGAAAGAAACAACATCAACATCTAAGAAATCTCGCCGTTCTTGAACCATCGGCAGCCACCCTATATTCCATGCATTGTATAATATGTATTATATTATGTGTTTAAGTTTGTAAGAAAATCCGTAATGTATCTTTCCTTATGATTGTATAATAATAAGAATAAGCATGGAAGGTTTATTATTATTATTACAATCTATAATTACGTAGTAACGTAATAACTTACCATAGTTTTTCATATTAGAATTTTAGTAGTTAAATTGTGTGTTAGCTGCCAAGTATGAACATTATTACAGTTATAAAACGCTAATATGAAGAAAAGGCTTTTATAATAATAAGTTCATATTAAGCTATAAAAATACTTTTTGACTACTTCTAAAAATTCTATGTGATTAACTCATACCGCTATTTTTGAAGGAAATGGCTCCTCCTGTTACTAGACAACGGCAAATGAACACAGAAGAACTTCAAGCTTTCGTTGAAAATATGGCTGCAGTGATGAACGCAATGAACAACAACAACCAATCGAGTTCTAGCAGTGGAGGAAACAATGGCAATCGGGTAGGATGTTCCTACAAAGCTTTTATGGCCTGCAAACCCAATGAGTTTGAAGGAACCGAAGGACCCGTTGGACTAAAGCGGTGGACAGAAAAGGTTGAAGCTGTGTTCGCAATCAGCAACTGCGCAGAAGAGGATAAAGTTAAGTATGCCACACATACTTTCAGGGGTACTGCTTTGACATGGTGGAATACCTACATGGATTACGTAGGACAGAATACCGCCTACGCACTTCCATGGTCCGCTTTCAAGCACATGATGAAGGAAGAGTACCGTCCCAGAACTGAAATCAACAAGCTCAAGGAAGAGCTTAAAGCACTGACAACCCAAGGGTTAGACGTCATTACCTATGAGCGACGTTTCAACGAACTGGTTTTAATGTGTCCTGGAGTATTTGAGGATGAAGAGGCAAAAATTGAAGCGTTCATAAAAGGGTTGCCGGAACGAATCCAAGAGCATGTAGGTGCTAACGACCCTGCAACAATGCAGAAAGCGAGTCGTATAGCCCATAAATTGATAGGCCAAATTACAGGAAGGATAAAGAAAGAGGCGGCCGAGGAGGCCATAGTGAAACAGGGAAAGAGAAAATGGGAGGGAAGTGGTGACCAGGGTCACCAGTACAACAACAGTCAAAACAACAACTACAGCAACAATCGCAACCACCCCAACAACAACAACAACCACAACAATAACCGCAACAACCATCCCAATAATAATTACAACAACAACAACCGCAACCAAAACTACAACAACAACAACAACCCCAATCCAAACAATAACAACAACAAACGCCTCAACAACAATAACCCTAACAAGAACAACAATAACAACGACAACAAAAAGCAAAAGACTATATGCCCAAGGTGTGATAAGTTTCATCCGGAATGGTTTTGTAAAGAATTATGTACCAAGTGCAATAGGCATGGTCATATTGCGGCAAAATGTGAAGTCTACGGACCAAATAGAAACGGAGGAGCAAATAATGCCGGAACAAATAATAACGGCGTTGTTTGCTATGGATGTGGACAACCGGGCCATACCATAAACCGGTGCAGGAACGGAAATAGGCAAGGCCGTGGGAGAGCCTTCAACATTAATGGGAAAGAAGCACAGGAAGACCCGGAGCTTGTTACGGGTACGTTTCTTATCAACAATACATCTGCTTATGTTTTATTTGATTCGGGTGCCGATAGAAGTTATATGAGTAGAGAATTTTGTGCCAAATTAAATTGCCCGTTAACGCCTTTGGATAAAAAGTGTATAGTTGAAGTAGCAAATGGTAAACTAATTAGGGTTGATAAAATTTGCCGAAATCGAAAAATTAGCTTAGTTAGCGAAACGTTTACAATTGATTTAATACCGGTGGAATTGGGAAGCTTCGACGTGATTATTGGAATGGACTGGATGTCCAAGGTGAAAGTAGAAGTTGTTTGTCATGAGAAGGCGATTCGCATTCCGAGAAAAGATGGATTACCCTTAATGGTGTATGGAGAAAAGGGTAATGCCAAATTAAATTTTATTAGTAGTTTGAAGGCGCGCAAACTAATAAGAAAAGGTTGCTATGCCGTACTAGCACACATTGAGAAGGTTGAAAAAGAAGAAAAGAAAATCGACGACGTTCCCGTTGCAAGAGAATTTCCTGAGGTATTTCTGGACGAATTACCGGGGCTACCTCCACATCGATCCGTTGAATTCCAAATAGATCTTGTACCAGGAGCCGCACCAATAGCTCGTGCTCCATATAGACTTGCGCCCACCGAAATGAAAGAATTACAAAGTCAACTACAAGAATTATTAGAACGTGGTTTTATCTGACCGAGTACGTCACCATGGGGAGCTCCAATTTTGTTCGTTAAAAAGAAAGATGGGTCTTTTCGCATGTGTATCGATTACCGTGAGTTGAACAAAGTCACCATTAAAAACCGATACCCTTTACCCCGAATCGATGACCTATTCGACCAACTCCAAGGTTCGAGCGTATACTCCAAAATCGACCTAAGGTCAGGTTATCATCAACTAAGGGTTAAAGAAGCTGATATACCAAAAACAGCCTTCAGAACTCGTTATGGCCACTACGAATTCATGGTTATGCCATTCGGTTTAACCAATGCACCCGCAGTTTTCATGGATCTCATGCACCGAGTATGTAGTCCATATTTAGATAAGTTTGTTATTGTCTTTATTGATGACATCCTTATCTATTCGAAGAATAACCAAGAACACGAACAACACTTGAGACTTGTGTTAGAGTTGTTAAGAAAAGAAAAACTTTATGCTAAGTTCTCTAAATGTGCTTTTTGGTTAAACGAAGTACAATTTCTTGGCCACGTAGTCAGTAGTAATGGAATCAAAGTTGATCCCGCCAAGATTGAAGCCATCAAAAATTGGGAAACCCCGAAAACTCCAACGCAAATACGTCAATTTTTGGGTTTAGCCGGTTACTATAGGAGATTTATTCAAGATTTCTCCCGAGTAGCCAAACCTTTAACTGCCTTGACACATAAGGGGAAGAAGTATAAATGGACTTCCGAACAAGAGAGTGCCTTCCAATTGTTGAAAAAGAAATTGACTACGACACCTATTTTATCGTTACCTGACGGAATGGAAGATTTTGTTATCTACTGCGATGCATCAAGAATGGGTTTTGGGTGTGTTCTTATGCAACGGAAGAAGGTGATTGCATATGCTTCTAGATAACTCAAAATTCATGAACAAAACTACACCACACATGATCTGGAATTGGGCGCCGTTGTTTTTGCATTAAAGATGTGGAGACATTATCTATATGGGGTCAAGTTCATCATATACACTGACCACAAAAGTCTCCAACATATTTTAAATCAAAAGCAACTAAACATGAGGCAGCGTAGATGGGTTGAGCTGCTAAATGATTACGATTGTGAAATCCGTTACCACCCGGGGAAAGCAAATGTGGTAGCCGATGCCTTGAGTCGAAAGGAAAGAGAACCTATTCGAGTAAAAGCTATGAACATGATTATTCATACCAATCTTACTACTCGAATAAAAGAGGCACAACAGGAGGTTTTGAAGAAAGGAATTTTTGGAAGAGAAATACCCAAAGGATTAGAAAAACAGCTTAATATTCGGGAAGACGGAACCAGGTATTTAGCTGAAAGAATTTGGGTACCAAAGAATGGAGATTTGAGGAAAGTGGTACTAAATGAAGCACATAAAACCAGATATTCAATACATCCCGAAGCGGGGAAAATGTACCAAGACCTCAAGAGAAACTTTTGGTGGCCAGGAATGAAGGCCGATATAGCCATATATGTAGGAGCATGTTTGACTTGTTCTAAAGTCAAAGCTGAGCATCAGAAACCATCTGGTCTACTCCAACAACCTGAAATCCCAGAATGGAAATGGGAAAACATTACCATGGATTTCATTGCTAAGTTACCGAGAACCGCAGGTGGTTATGATATGATTTGGGTAATAGTCAATCGTCTTACTAAGTCAGCACACTTTCTGCCAATAAAAGAAGAGGATAGTATAGAGAAATTAGCACGATTATACCTGAAAGAAGTTGTTTCTAGACATGGTATACCAATCTCTATTATCTCTGATCGTGATAGCAGATTTACTTCTAGATTCTGGCAGGCATTACACGAAGCATTGGGAACTCGTTTAGATTTAAGTACTGCCTATCATCCACAGACTGATGGGCAGAGTGAAAGGACAATTCAGACACTCGAAGACATGCTACGAGCATGTGTTATTGATTTTGGAAGCAGTTGGGATCGACATCTACCGTTAGCCGAGTTTTCCTACAACAACAGCTATCATTCTAGTATTGAGGCGGCACCATTCGAGGCACTTTATGGAAGGAAGTGCAGGTCCCCAATTTGTTGGAGTGATGTGGGGGAAAAACAGATTACGGGTCCGGAAATTATCCAGGAAACTACCGATAAGGTCATTCAGATTCAACAACGATTGAAAACAGCCCGGAGTCGACAAAAGAGCTACGCGGATGTTAGAAGGAAACCTTTAGAGTTTGAGGAGGGTGATATGGTTATGCTTAAGGTATCACCTTGGAAAGGTGTTATTCATTTTGGAAAGCGAGGGAAATTGAGCCCAAGATACATTGGGCCATTCAAGATCGAAAAACGCATTGGGCCGGTGGCCTATCGACTTGAACTACCTCCACAATTAGAAAAGATTCACAACACCTTTCATGTTTCGAACCTGAAGAAATGCCTAGCTACCGAAGATCTCAGTATCCCTTTAGACGAAATTAAGATTGACGAGAAACTAAATTTCGTCGAAGAACCCGTTGAAATTATGGATCGTGAGGTCAAACGACTTAAACAAAGTAAGATTCCAATCGTTAAGGTTCGATGGAATGCTCGTAGAGGACCAGAATTCACTTGGGAACAAGAAGACCAAATGAAGTTGAAGTATCCACATTTGTTTCCCAATATCGCACATTAACTAGGTACTATTCTAAATTTCAGGACGAAATTTAATTTAACGGGTGTGTAATGTAACGACCCGGATTTTTCCGCTATATATTTATAAGGTTAATATTAACATAATTAATGTTTTCAACATATTAAGCAATCAAACTCATTAAGACTTAGTTATTTGAAATGAATTTTATACAAACGTTTGGCCACCCAATCTGTCTGACGATTCACGAACGTCATAATTTGAAATAATTATATAATGATGTATATATGGATATATATATATATATATACTTATGATTTGTTAAAATGATATTTAAGTATCTCATTATATATAATAACAATTGGTTATATACATAAAATGAGGTTACTAACTTAAAGACTTCAAGACTATATACATATATATAACGATTAACGTTGTAATAACTTCTAAATTAAAATGTATATATATGTATTGTATTAATATGAATTAATACACTTTTAAAGGACTTAAGTACATATATACTAACATACTTATACTCAACAAAGATAGCTATATTCATATTCCCATTCAATTCCATCAAGAATTCGATACGTATTCATTCGGTATTCACACCCGTATCATACCCAGCTTCCATACTTAAATACTATGAGTATATACCAATATGAAATACCAATTATTACCTCCTTAGCAGCCCTATGAGTCACAAGACAAGAATAAACATGATGGAACCAACATTTTAACTTCTAGTATGCATTATTATGCTATATTCCAAATTTTGATAAAGTTATTATGCTATATTCCAAATTTTGATAAAGTCTCTTAACCATATGCATGACCAACGAATTTTAACCCTCTTTTTACTCATCCATATCATCTATTTAACCCACCTTCACTCTCATAATATTCACACACAAGAACTCCAAGTATTCTCTTCATTTCTTACTCATTAAACACTCTTTAAACACACATACTTCAAGTCTATACTTTCAATCTTTTGAATCCATTTCAAGAACTCTTTGAAGATCAAGAACATCACTTTTATCTCAGCAACTTTGTTCAATTGATTTGAGGTAGTCACCTTATTCATAATCTTATTCGATTCATATTCATATAGCTATCTTATTTTGAGTTTATAACTAATAACAACAAGAACATAGTTTAGATCATTTCTAAACTTGTTCGCAAACAAACTTAATCCTTCTAACTTGACTTTTAAAATACTTCAACACATGTATTTTGATAGTATGTCAAGCTAACATAAGGATATAAAACTTGTAAACACAAAGAACACCTTAAAACTGAACATACGTCGTCATAGATCATCGGGGGCTGTTTTGGGTTTGATTTTAAAAACCTATCCTAAACTTTGAATTAAAAGATTTCCTTTGGTGAAAAATCTTATTTTATATGGATATGAAATATATCCAAAATCCATGGTTAAACTCTAATTGGAAGTATGTTTTTCAAAAGAGTCATCAAGATGTCGTTCTTACGATGGATATGACTATCTTCTTGTATTTGTCACCTAAACTGTATTTTCGACTATAAACATACTGTTTTTCTGTTTAGATTAGTAAATAACTTTTTGATACAAAACTATGGCAAGTCGAATCACTCAAAACGGATTTGTAACGAAGAAATTATGGGTAAAATAAAATTGGATATTTTTGTTTGTTTTTAGCTACGGTTTTGATTAATAAAAATGGATGCTAACCTTATCCTAGCTAACTTACCTTGTATCCTACATGTATTTATACATGTCCTGATCCTGAACTTATGGAAGTACAATTTATAATAGTCGTGATTAAGTTCTACGACAATATATTATAGTCTTAATAAAGATCGTAAGGCACCATATATATATATGACTTGATCACCGTGGATCCGTATACAGCGTTTTGACATATCATATCGACCCATCTATATATATATTTCGGAACAACCATAGGCACTCTATATGTGAAGGTGGGAGTTGGCTATACAGGGTTGAGGTTGATTCCAAAATATATATATATACTTTGAGTTGTGATCGAGCCTGAGACATGTATACAATGGGTCGCGGATTGCTTCAGACAATATACATATTATGTGTCTTACTATATTAAGACAATATATTATAGTGTTAGTAAATTCTAACACAATATACGCATTTATATTTATATATATATTTATACTGTTGGACTATCGGACTATTGGACTATCGGACTGTTGGACTACTAACAAAGGATAATTAAAATTATCACAAGTATCATAAGTATGGAATATTAATTATATATATATCTTGACACAAGAATATTATTATTAGGTTCGTGAATTTGTCAAAGGCCAAGTCTTATTACCATCTATTCGGAAATCATCACAAGTGAGTTATAGTCCCATTTTTACTATCTAAATTATTTTGGGATGAGAATACATGCAAATTTATAAATGTTTTACAAAATAAGCACAAGTTCATGAAACTACATTCTACGATTGTTTTGTTATACCGGATATCTGTACTTATTATTATTATGCTTGGTAATCTAATAATTAGTGAAAAACACTAATTGACGCGAATCCTAAAGGTAGATCTACGGGCACCAACCACCCCCATTTTCGAATAGTGGAAATGCTTTAGTACTTCGAAGGGTCCTTGTCATACATTTGAATAGTGGAATGTATGATGCCAGATATCTTAAGCGCTCTATGTTAAGGTCGGTTACCAGGTGACTCATCGTATGAATGATTTTTGCAGTTGTAAAGATCCTGCACATTTAATTAAATGAAATCTTGTGGCTTATTAAATGTTATGATTGTTATATAGAAACTAAACCTATAACTCACCAACAATTTTGTTGACTTTTTAAGCATGTTTATTCTCAGGTGATTATTAGAAAGCTTCCGTTGTTGCATGTTTACTGAACGTCAAGATTTGGAGTCATCATGCTTTTCTAAATAAATAAACTTGCATTCGGAAACTGTATTTGTAATATATTGTTGGCAAGTATGTAATGGTGTGTGTAAAATACATGTATTTTGAGGAGATTGTCTTTGATCGACAATCAAAACTTATGTCTATAAACCTTTATTCAATAATAAAGGTTATGGTTATTTTAAAATGGATGCAAGCTTTGAAAACGTCTCATATAGAGGTCAAAACCTCGCAAGGAAATCAATTAATATGAAACGTTTATAATTAATATGAACGGGGCATTTCAAAATCCATCTGATCAGATAAGGCGCAAGCTCGCAAGACGCAACGACGCAAACTTGCGTCTTGCGAGGGCAACTCGCAAGGGACCTTGCGTCTTGCGAGGGCAATCTGGCAATTTTATTTTTTTTTGGGCTCCAGCGCAAAAATTGGAGTAGGAATGGGCATTTTGGCTATAATCCCCAAAGTTGGTTGCTAAATGTCACTTCAATTTAATTAGACAATGCTTGAGAATATTAATGTAGATAAAGCACTGATGATGTACGGAGCCCATCGGGCTGAGTAATTGGGCTTGGTCCAGGGCCGCGGTCAAGTCTTCTTCCTAAACCCTAATTCCCTCTTATAAATAGAGGGGTAATCTAAGCAATTAGGGCACCCAATCGGGACACATTCTCACTAGGGTTTTTACCTACGACTCCTCGTAGGGTTTTTCCCCTTCGCCACCAATCGGCGCCGCTATTGGCCGGCGGTCAGCCTTAGCCACCCTCCCGAGATCATCATCTCGGCTAGGGTTATCACGGTATCCGGACCGGAGGTTAACACCGCTGAACTAATAAAACCCTCCTCTATTGCACTCAAGCGTGTTTCTATCCTAGGCGAAAATATGCTTGATCAAGTGGTGCTTTCATTGAGAGACGACGCAATATGTCCTACGTTTCAATATCAATCGGGTATTACCCGAATCTGTAAGTTTCTATACGTCTCATTCATTACAAAATCTGCATGAACTCATATACACTGATATTCGCACAATAGGGAATCTTTATTAATCTATTGTTTTAGGAAATGACCATGCTTAATTTATTTATTTTATTCGTTTGTTAAATATCAATTTTTCATATTGATGACGGTCAGTAGAATATACATCTTTGTTTTACGATTCATCAGGATCAATATATGAATCTCTAAAATTCTTTCTACCAAGCGAATTAACGAGTCAGATCTGACTTCTATTATCGTATTTGTAAGTTTATGCTTATTCTGCATGAGAATATAATCTCACTAGGACTTACAGTTTAGCTTATAATGTTCATGTTGCTTGCGAATTAACTGTGATACGTGGCTCTTCGCTTCTTTGCATGCTGAACAAGTAACTAAATCTTGTGAAACTATACTTTTTGTCACAATATAAACAATCGTTATAATATATGGTATAATGATGTACATATTTGCATATATATATATATATATATATATATATATATATATATATATATATATATATATATATATATATATATATATATATATATATATAGTGGTAGGATCAAGAGGGAAGTAACCATTCGGGGAGAAGCGGGGGGAAGCAAAAACTTTTTTGTTTTCGTTTTTTTAAAAAACTTTGTTCACGAACATTATAGATGAGATGAAAATATGAACATTTAGTAGAGACACTTTGTGATAAATGTTTTTATTTTGGCGGGAGTAATATATAACAATTATCTTGTTTTTCGAGCGTATTTTGAGGTTTAGCTATTGGGGTTTAGATATTAGGGTTCAGATATTAGAGTTTATAGGGTTTAGATATTAGGGTTTAGAAATTTAGGGTTTAGGGTTTAGATTTAGGGTTTAGATTTAGGATTTAGATTGAGTTTTTAACACGAACGGTTTAGAGTTTTAGGGTTTAGGGCTTGGTGTTTTGAGTTTATGGAATAAACCCAAAACACCAAACCCTAAACCCTAAAACTCTAAATTGAGCTAAATTTTACTTCACAAAACATGAAATAAAACGTTCATATTCTTCACGAACAATATTATCTTGAATGTTATTTTTGTCGATCGTTTTCCCGCCTAAATAATAACATTCATCACGAAGTGTCTCTTCTAAATGTTCATATTTTCTTGTGATCTTGATGCCGGGAAAAAAAAATTCAAAAAAAACGAAATGTTTTTTTTTTTGCTTCCCCCCGCTTCCCCCCGAATGGTTACTTCCCCATTGATCATTGATCCTGCCCCTATATATATATATATATATATATATATATATATATATATATATATATATATATATATATATATATATATATATATATATATATATATATATATATATATATATATATATATATATATATATATATATATTGGCGATTATATGTATATTCCGTGAGACCCAGAAAGCTTAATGCTTCGCAAATATGGAAATCAATAATTAAATCTGTAATCTTATTGGCTATTACGCATGGAAACAATACCTTTTTTGCTTTGCTTACATTTATCACAGGAAAGAATATCCATGTGGATCAATTACATATATAGTGCGCCATGATGAATTTGATTTAATTATTTAAGAGGATCTCTAAGATCCGGGTTCAATTATATTCGGTTTATCGAATCGTGGCTTATTGTTTTCGTGACTTATCTGTGCTTTCCGCACGTTGCATTTGCACCATGGCGGCTCCACATAAGTCCATGGTCGCAAGATTTTTTGTGCGTTGCGCAACGCTTTACACGTGTTGCGCACACTTTTCGTTTGCACCATGCCGGCTCCGCATAAGTCCATGGTTGCAAGATTTTTTGTGCGATGCGCAACGCTTTACACGTGTTGCACGCACTTTTCGTTTGCACCATGGCGGCTCCGCATAAGTCCATGGTTGCAAGATTTTTTGTGCGATGCGCAACACTTTTCACGTGTTGCGCGCACTTTTCGTTTGCACCATGGCGGCTCCGCATAAGTCCATGGTCGCAAGATTTCTTGTGCGTTGCGCAACACTTTACACGTGTTGCGCGCACTATTCTTTTGCACCATGGCGGCTCCGCATAAGTCCATGGTCGCAAGATTTTTTGTGCGATGCGCAACGCTTTACACGTGTTGCGCGCACTTTTCCTTTGCACCATGGCGGCTTCGCATAAGTCCATGGTCGCAAGTTTTTATGTGCGTTGCGCAACACTTTGCATGTGTTGCGCGCATTTTTCCTTTGCACCATGGCGGCTCCGCTTAAGGCCATGGTTGCATGATTTTTTTTGCATTGCGCAACACTTTGAATGTGTTGTGCGCACTTTGCATTTGCACCATCCGCGTAAGGCCACTGTTGCAATTTATGTGTTTTGCATATTTTCTTTTGGGTACTATACCTTGTACCTTGTACATTTCCATTACTTTATAATGGTAAATCGTAGAATTTTAATTCTTGTTCCATACACGTTCATCGCTCCCAAAGGTGGTGTCAACTTAATTTTAACACCACTAAATACTTTAGTAGTATTGAAATGGGGGCTAGCATTGTGCTAGGTTAGTAGTGGGAAGGATGTGTCCATTGTCATGTGCGGCCGTACAACTTACTTTTGGTGGCCTGTTGCACAATATGTGTTCTTAGGAATATCTCCCCTTTGGGAGGAGCATCATTATGCCTCTACATAACATCGGGTCACTCCTGTTTCATGTTTCGATGTGTCGTCATTGACTATACTAGTTTGTCGGAACTGACGCACTTCATTACCTTTTTTATGGTAAAGGCATAGAGTTATGACGCAAATATTCTGCAACACGCTTCAACAATACACGGTATCTTTCCATACTACTTTTACGCGTTGAGTGTCACTTATGGCATTAATCCCGCATAGCACCATTCACGCTTCTCGCGAGTCTATTGTACGTTGTACATGCTTAGATCAACCTTACATTGCGCCATGGTGGCCTCGCAATAAGCCCATGGCCGCAGTTTTACTTCGCGCACCTTGCATAGTTCTTTGCATAGTTCTTTGAGCGGTTATTTGTGCAGGGTCTTTTGCACAACGCAATGCGCGGTCTTTTCTATGCCCCTTTTGTGCGCCCATTCGAGCGCGGTTCTTTATGTAATGCTTTGCGCAGTTCTTTTCTATTAGAATTTCTATGCGCATTTATGTATCACCCTTGAAGGTGGTGTCAACTTAATGTTGGATTTCAACACCGCAAAATACTTAGTAGTATTGAAATGGGGGCTACCAGGATATATGGATATATGGCTTTAACTGATAGGGAAGATTTGTTTTCTTTGGCGACGACCCTAAGCCTAAGACACTTTTACGCATTTTGTATTACGCCATGGCAGCTCCGCGTAAGACCATGGTCGCAAGATTATTCGTGCGTTGCGTGTTGACACCTATTTTCCTATGAGGTAGGACTTAGTATGTCAGCAAAAGACTAGAAGTGATCTAGCTAAGTATGGGGTGAGTGTTGCCGACTGGATTTTGCCCTCAGGAAGTAATCCCTGCAGACCCGGTTCACAAGTATTTCTACTTGTGGGGTGGCGTTATCAGTCTGTTGTCCGCAGTGCGATTTTAAGTGCTAGCCGGATGACTTCTAGTGAGAGAAAGTAGAGAGAGAAGTAGCTCTGCTCTGGAAATTCTCTGAATGATGTGATGTGTGTAAAATGACGACCCAAGGGGTCTATTTATAGTGTCAGAGGTCCCGGATTATTCGGAGACACGTGTCAGCTGATGATATGTTCTGTTATTCATGTTCCGAAATTTACGCCAAGTGGGGCGGTCTCCGGTCAGGGCTTATGCGCTAGGCGGCCTTCAGGGCTTACGCATGACGGAGCAGCCTGCAGAGCGGAGAATGCCAAACAGATGATTTGCTACTTTTGGCCCTTCTGATGCTGAGAAGGGAATGATATTAATTGCTCTTTCCAATTTTCCAACACTTCTGCCTTTCTCCGTTGTCCGGCCCCCCATTGATGTATCATGCCAACTCCAATGGGTACCAGTTCTTTACCCTTGCCTTCTTTGTCAGTATCGGTGAGATGATTCGTCGTATTATTAGATGGCGCCATTGTTGACACCTATTTTCCTATGTGGTAGGACTTAGTATGTCAGCAAAAGACTAGAAGTGATCTAGCTAAGTATGGGGTGAGTGTTGCCGACTGGATTTTGCCCTCGGGAAGTAATCCCTGCAGACCCGGTTCACAAGTATTTCTACTTATGGGGTGGTGTTATCAGTCTGTTGTCCGTAGTGCGATTTTAAGTGCTAGCCGGATGACTTCTAGTGAGAGAAAGTAGAGAGAGAAGTAGCTCTGCTCTGGAAATTCTCTGAATGATGTGATGTGTGTAAAATGACGACCCAAGGGGTCTATTTATAGTGTCAGAGGTCCCGGATTATTCGGAGACACGTGTCAGCTGATGATATGTTCTGTTATTCATGTTCCGAAATTTACGCCAAGTGGGGCGGTCTCCGGTCAGGGCTTATGCGCTAGGCGGCCTTCAGGGCTTACGCATGACGGAGCAGCCTGCAGAGCGGAGAACGCCAAATAGATGATTTGCTACTTTTGGCCCTTCTGATGCTGATTTCATGCGATAGGATGCACCATTATTGCGCAACACTTTATGTGGACTGCGCGGACTTTACTTTCCACCATGACGGCTCCATGTAAGCCCATGGCGGCATTTCATTTGTGCATTTCGCACGTTGCTTAAGACCATGGTGGCTCTGCGTAAACCCATGGCCACACCTCATTTGGCATGCGGGACATTAAAGAGGTAATATATAGCTAGTTGGACTTGATCACCTAAATTATCAGCTTATGTTCTTTACGACCACGATACACCTCTTCTTCATATGGCTTCTTGCCTACTTCCTTGCCTAGAATCGTCTTCACGATTGGTTTTTGGGTTTTAACCGTATGATTATCTATACGGGTTATTCCCGGTTTGTCGCATGATTACGATCATTCGACGGAGGACACAACATTACGTAGATCATACTCTATCGAATCGATAGTCAAGTTACGTAAACCATCATTATCATCATTTGTGGTTAAGGTTAACAGGAGAGTCTCTCATGACGGTAACCTACAACCTTCACGGGGCCATCGATCAACGAACGTTATCGATGGTGGAATTAACATTTAACCACCCCATTGATATCATCATATCAATCTGGGTTATTCACGGTAGCCGGACCGGAGAGTTAAATTCTAAGATCCTTAAATCCCACATTACTCGCAATCCCGCTAGGATTGTCTACGGTTTACGAACCGAAGAGTGGAATTCTGTTGTCCTCAAAAAATTCTGTTGTTCATGGCAAGATTAAAGGATATAATAACTTTCAAATGCCAATAAATCTCTCGCACATATTTTATCAATAGTTTATTGTGCGGTTCCAGCCTACTTAAGGGGTGTCCTCTAGCCCCCAAGCGGCAGAAGCCTGTTTGGTTACAAGGCTAGAATATAACGGCAGGTGAAGGGAATTGGGTTTCCCCTAGCCAAGCGCCACGCAGACTAGATGGCTGCCAAGTCGACTTAAAATACGAGCATTGGTTTGCTTGTGCATATTAAATTATCCTAAGTATTGGTTTACTTGGGGAAACTCTTAAGTATAAAAACATTGGTTTGTTTTTAGTTAGCATCGCCTTACCACACAACTAAGTGCACCCCTAGTACGTGACAGAGCAAGTGATGCTGTAAGTTATGAGTATAAACTTTTTCCGTGCGGACTCGCACACGGGCTTTTTGTTAAAATATTGGTTTATTTTACGCAGCGCCCCAAATTGTGCATAAGTTTTGGTTAACTTATGCGCACATTGTGTGAATTGTCTTAATTCGCGATGATAGGCAATTACAATCAAAAGCATAAATGTCCATGATTACGCTGCGTAAGCGCATGGTTACTTGATACCCCTCACAAATATGTGGTAGGGGTGCCTCAATATGACTCTGAGATCGGACTCCGCGAGTCTTATATGCCTTGTATACAACTACAAGTTCCGATCAGCTAGTTGTTTCAGGATGTTATTTTGACGTGGTCTTATTTATAGTTCGCCATGACATGTTTTCACATTTCATACCGAACTGGGGGGAGTGATGGTATACTATCAGTATTCCTTCAATTTTGTTTTTGCTACATCGCTGCTTTGTGCATTGCGGATGGTAGTGGAAGTTAGCATGCTCACATCGCTGCATTGCGTTAAGCGCAAGGATGCATCGCGAGTAGTTGTGGTTAACATGCATGCGTCACATTTGGTCGTATCACGCATGATTGCAATGCGTGGGGCTGTGTCGTGCATAGTTATGACGTGTAGGCCGTACTGTGCAGGGTTCCACCCTACGGATCCCCGCTCACCTCATGACTGCATGGCATGCAGAATTATTACATCGCGTCATCACATTACTATGTGGATTCGTTATGCATTTGACTTCGTAGTCGGCGCAGGTTACGTAATGAGTTATTTGCGGTGGCATATTTGTAACTTCGATATGACATTAATATGTCACACCGAACTTGGGGGACTTGATGATGTGCGGAGCCCATCGGGCCGAGTAATTGGGCTTGGTCCATGGGCCGCGGTCAAGTCTTCCTCCTAAACCCTAATTCCCTCTTATAAATAGAGGGGTAATCTAAGCAATTAGGGCACCCAATCGGGACACATTCTCACTAGGGTTTTTACCTACGACTCCTCGTAGGGTTTTTCCCCTTCGCCGCCAATCGGCGCCGCTATTGGCCGGCGGTCAGCCTTAGCCACCCTCCCGAGATCATCATCTCGGCTAGGGTTATCACGGTATCCGGACCGGAGGTTAACGCCGCTGAACTAATAAAACCCTCCTCTATTGCACTCAAGCGTGTTTCTATTGTAGGCGGAAATATGCTTGATCAAGCACAAAACTTTAATAATTATATCGGGCTGTTAGAAAATAAGAGGCCCAACAAAAATAGGAGCATTACTTTGAGAACTTGACTACCAACTCCTCCATAATATAAACTCGATGGATGAGCAAACCTAATAAATTAACATTACGTGATATATTATCGGTGGGGTCATTTGACCCCAATACTCATAACATAGCTTCGCCACTGCTTTTGTCGAAGAATTACCAATCCTAAGCCCCGTAGAATTTGACTGACTTGGACGCAGATCCTTAGCTTGGTTTGTTCAACGATCTTAGTTGCCTTGGACTCCACAATGTGTCCGTTTACTTTGTTTGACTTTGTGAGTTTAGACAGCTATTTATGATGGTGTATCTCCAAGATATATAAGAGAGATACGTGCATACATCATGTATTTTTATATATTATCCTGTTTGTTGGGTTATGTGCTAGTAAGCCCCATCTCTTGTACTCCCTATTTTCACTCTCTGTGAAAAATTTTATATATTATCCTGTTTTTTGCCAAAAAAAAAAAAAAAAAAAAAAAAAAAAAAAAATATCCATTGAGTTGTTGATCTTTATTCACTGAATAAAGGCATGATCTTTAGTGTCAACTTGTTCAAAGGATAAGTGTGGACTTCAAGATGACTTTGTCAAATCTTATATTGAGTCCCAATCTTGGTTTGAACTTTGAAGTCTCAATGACTTGGTTTGGATTCACATGAGTAAGGAACGCTTCCCACCTGGCCGACAAGCTAAACTACAACAACGATGCGATGATCCATTCAAAATAATACAATATTACAATGTATGGGAAACAATGCTTACAAATTCTAATTGTCGGAATATCACCATAGTTTCAGGTACTTCCAATGTTTAAGATCTTTCTTCATATCATGGTGAAATTGATTTAAACTCGAGGGCAAATTCTTTTCAACCGGGAAAGAATGAGATAGTGGAAATCATCAGTTGGACAGACCCGAATTCATGTGGTCAAATATTTTGACCGTAACCCCTTTCTACTTGAGATTCGGATTAGAGAGATCTGGAATAATTTGATCAGTTGAGGGCATTTGTTGAACTGATGGCATGCAGCTCATTAAATTCAGCACTTGATCATTTGCTCTGGTTTTAATGAAATGTAGGATCATATCAATAATACAATTTTAGCAAATATTTGGTTCTGTTACAGAAAATAAAGAATCTAAACTACAGGAGGAAATGGGAGATCCATTTGTGTTTGGTATCAGTAGAGGGAACAAAATATTCACATTCGGTAATGGGTAAAAAAATAGATTTTTTTTTTTTTTTTTTTTTTTTTTTTTGTACAGGTCTGATTTGATTTGCCCAAAATCAACTTTGTAAAACATTTTACATTTTTCATGTACAAGTAGTTTGTCATATATGATAACAAAAATCTATAATATCAAAAACAATTAATGTGTTAGTAATTGAACTAGTCTTCTGAAATATGGTACTTTGGAAGGCTACAGTTTATACTGTTCCTTCTAAGCAGAATTTTAAATTTGGCCGTTTGACGTGCTTTTTTTGAAGCCCCGATCTAATTAGAAAAAGGTAAAAAATTCAAGGTTGGTATCTACACTACTACTACATCTTCTGTTCATCCTCACATCAATACATAACGAATCGAATCATATCATATCATATATCATCATATCTCATATCATATCATATCATATCATATCATATCATATAATATTAAAGATTATTATATGTGCTGAAATTAGCACATAAATGGCAGTTTGGGTAACTGAAACACTTCTTGTCCAACAAGTTAAAAACAATTAGTATCAAGTGTGATCACGCAAATTAACTTTCAATAATAATTAAGTTTTTAATATAATGATTTAAATGTTTTATGCAGTGAAAATCCACTTTGGGTGACTTTTGACCCATTTATTTTTTAGATAAAACATAGCCACCATCAACCCGTTCTTAAGTAGATGGCTGAAAAGCACCTCTAGAAAATACAAATAGAAGTAAAAATTGAAAATCTAAATCCCCAATACCATTAAGTCAAACTTTCAAATTAAAAGGTCGAACTTCATATCTAACAGGGACAATCAGTCAGTGACTCCATACAAGCTACGGAAGAGGAAAATGTAAACTGGTTTATGCAGCAGAGGTTGTGAAGGCCAGATGTACCTAAAACATACATAGCAGGGTAAATCCAGTTTCATACCCATACTATATTAGTATACAAATCAACTTGTTCCAAATTTATGAGCCCTAGCTTCATACCCATACTATATTAGTTATTTATGTAAAACTTGGTTTTAAATCCAGTTTTGCCGTGTGTACATTTAGAATGCGTTGCAAGGATGTGGGTATGGGGATATGTGTGTATGATGAGTAGGAGATACAAAATATCAACAATATGAATGAGGTGAACTTTATGTATGTGTACATATAAGTCCAAACCAAAAGCATTAAGAGAATAAGGTTACATCATTTAAAGAAAAACTATTAACAAAAAGATCACCAATGAGGGAACACCGACACTCCCAACAGCTATCATTGTCTGTTGGGTGAGACCTATTTGAAATAATAATGATTAGAACTTGTTCTAGCTAATTAAATTCAAATAAAAATAACATTAAAGATACATATCAGAGAACCAACACATTTCATAAGAACAATTGAACCAGCCTCCATTACATAATCGCTTGTTGAAGGTTTCCTATCTGCTAAATGTGGTTAATTGACCTCCCAATACCACCATGCATATCAATGATCTTTTTCTCAAATTAAGCCGCCAATGGAAACCACTTAAATGATCTGTTTTTCGGATTCCCTACATAGATCCCATATCTTTAACCCTGTTCAGAACAGAACATGCCCATTACTAGAAATTTGAGACAACTATAAACCATTTACAGATTCATGTTTTGTTTAATTAGTAACTGGTCAAACGAGTAAACTCAATAAATTTAAATAAAGAAATATGTCAAATGCGTTCACCAGGTATCTTACAACTCGAAGAGGTTGGTTATTAATGAAACAAAACAACTACTACATACTTGAGAAGCTAAATACTTAATATAGGACATTAAAGTCTAGGCTCACTCAAATCTCACTATTGAAGTTGCATCAAATAAACCTAATATTATGGACGTACATCTAAACATTCGGTTCGAAAGCCAAAAAGTGCATTTATATCAGCAGCTTCATGGTTCCCACAAATTACATAAACGTTTTGTCGATACTCAACCTACTACAACATCCAATGAATTACAAGATGCATGTGAATCATACTTGTTCCAAAGCCACAATAAACTGTTTTCAAGAGACACAGGTAATACCTTTCAATCTAACAGAAGATTAACGGTTTCCAAGCTGTATTGACCTCAATCAACATAATATCCTAATTAAGAAGAGATTACCGATATCCGATAATTAAAGAACACATTGGTATAAGAACTTGAGGCTTTTAACTTATGATTTTAACTACTTTTATAATGGGATTAATCATGTAAAAGCAAAACACACCACTAAAGTTGTTATCGTGATTTTAAATTGCAGCACTAAGGAAATAATTCTACACACAATCTGAGTTAGGTAGATCATGTACGAGATATTCAGAGGAAATATAAGCCAAACAAAAGTTTAAAATCCAGAAGTAGAAAGAGAAGAGAAATGAATACCTTTACTTTTACTGTTACTCACTGTATATTCCGATGCTGGGGATATGGGAGATGAGGGGCCAGTAGTAGTTGTAGGATCCTCTTCTACTTTTATTTTTACTTTTACTACACATTTTTTCGAGCTTTGGGCATTCATCGATTGTCAAACTGAGAAGTGAAGGAAACGACATTTCCGGTAGATCTTTCATCTTTGGGCAGTTGTGAATGTCAAGATGTTGGAGGGAGGTGAGGTGTTGCGGTCCCTTTGAAATTGTTTCCAATTCATTCAAATTATATATGCTAAGAGAAGTAAGAGATGTTGGAAGCAAGAGATCTTTCATTTTTGGGCAGTCTGCAATCGATAGATGTTGGAGGGAGGTGAGGTGTTGCAGTCCCCTTGAAATTGTTTCCAATTCCTTCATTTTCCATATCACAAGAGAAGTAAGAGATGATGGAAATAAGATATGTTTCATCTTTGGGCAGTCTTTAATTTCAAGATGTTGGAGGGATGTGAGGTGTTGCAGTCCCTTTGATATTGTTTCCATTTCCTTCAAATCTATTATATGGAGAGAGGTGAGAGACGATGGAAGAAGACAATACAAATGGTCATCACTAATAATAATACTCGCATCATCCTCATTTCCTGACGATCCCCCACCACATAAGGTTAGTTCAACAAGTGAGGGTGGGAATTCCTGTGGGCCCCACTCTGATATCGGCTTCTTCAACTTACCTATTGTTAAGTTTTTCAATTTAGGAGGCCAAAGCCCACCAGGAAATGAACCACCCAAACTTGGACACTTGCAAATGACCAGATTTGTTAAGAAGATGAGTTTCGGCAGTTGTACAACAGGTATTGACTCCAGACTTTCACAATCACTTATTATTAAATTGGTGATATGAAGGAAGCAATTCAATTCAACGATGATTTTCTGATGTGGAACATCTCTAATATATAGAGATTCAAGCGATGGCATCCCTGTATTGTTGTTTTTGTTGATAAGCATCTGAGTCTTGTCTCCTACTCCTTCATATCCTCCTCCCAATTCATTTTTCATTACTTTCCTATTACATCCCTGAATATGAAGTGACTTGAGTTTCTGCCCTCCTCCCGATGAGAAAGACACATTTGTAATTGAATCGCATCTCCAAATAATCAATGTCTCAATGTTGTTTGGACAACTACAACGCTCAATACTCTTACATTCCTCTATATTCAACTTTCTAAGAGATGCTAAGTGATTGTTTCCACTCTTGTCATCATCATCCTCCTCCTCCCCTCTCTCACCAAGACTTATCAAATCATCACATTTATATACTTCCAACTTCCTTAAACTCGCAAGAACCACGCTTGCCTTTGCTTCTGATTCCCACAAGTATCTTATCCCATCACATGCCGAGATGATTAAATCTTCAACTTCCCTCAGATGATCTCCAAAACGTCTCATGAACACCTCATCAGTATGACCTGAAATACGATCTAGTATTAGCTCTGTGACCGATGAAGCTGCACAAACCAAACTTGTCAACACATTGTGCTCACACTTGCTTATTACTAGATGTCTTAGTGAAGGCAGTGCATCGATTGATACCTCGACCAGATTTGGACACTTTTTAATAACAAGCTTCTCAAGGCACGGAAACACATTTCCACAACAATTGGTTGACCACAACTTCCACCCCTCCATATTTTCAAAGCTTAGAATTTTAAGTGACGGGAATGACACAACACCAGTATTATTACCAGTAAACTCCAAACCCACATTATTCACCCCATCCAAGCCTTCAATAAACAACTTCTCAAGTGACGGTAGTTGCCCTAGTGGCGGTAAACATGTACAATTTTTACAACCATGTAACGATACCTCTGATAACTTATTAAAATTGGGATCCACAACCCAATTTGGAAGCTCCGCTCCTCTATATGACATTATTTTAAGCTGTTTTAGAGTACCACTGTGAGGCTTCATCCCATCTAATACATCCTTATCATGAAAATCTTTTCGAGAATCATCGACCACATCACTCCATATCAACTTTAACTCGTTAAGCCTCTTCTGCGAAAAGTTTGCATCTCGTGCATCAGTAGCATTTGTCACTTTCTCCAACCCTTCAATACAGATATCCCCGCACAGGTTCTTCAATTCTTTCAGCTCCCTAATTTCAAATCTGTTTTCACCTCCAATAATTATTTTGGACAGTGTTTGGAGGCTTTTTAACTTACCAATCCCTAAGGGCATACTATTCAATTCCAAAGAGCTAGTTTGTCTGATGTCAAAATGCCTCAGATTTTTAAGCATTGAGAAGTCCTTGGGCAACTCAACTAATCTATCACAGCCAAACAGGATAAGTGTTTGTAAATTATAGAGGTTGCAGACACTCTCTGGTAGTTGTTTGATCCAAGTTCGAGATAAATTAAGATACCTCAAGTGCCTCAAGCTACCAATAGTATCTGGGATCTCATTTATCG
Source organism: Rutidosis leptorrhynchoides (assembly GCF_046630445.1). Classification (NCBI taxonomy): domain Eukaryota; kingdom Viridiplantae; phylum Streptophyta; class Magnoliopsida; order Asterales; family Asteraceae; genus Rutidosis; species Rutidosis leptorrhynchoides. The sequence goes on from NC_092334.1 coordinate 569,652,905, forward strand.
CGAAGTTACTTAAATTGAGGACCCTTAACAATGGCAGCATTAGGAAAATGTCAACCAGAATCTTGTTAGATAAGTAGAAACATTGCCATTCCTCTATCACACCGACAGACGTTGCCAAGATTGTTCTTAGACTTCTGGCACTTTTGAATGCCTTGAACTTATCATAGGCTCCATATGTCTCACGAACAAATGACATGTGGCGACACTTTTCCAACGCTTCACTCCCTTTATACTTCTCCGTGCCATTATCTAACCTGACAAAAAAGTCACCAGCAATTGATGTCGCCAAGTCATTCATCAAGTCATGCATCACAAACAACGATGTGTCATTTGGGGCATGTTGAAAAAATGACCTTGACAACATCTCACTAAAACATTGATGACCAAAGTGTTCATCTGTTTCAACAGTCGAATGGTGTAAAAATCCTTCTGCCATCCACAATAGAACTAACTCTCCCTTATCAAATATATAGTCCTTAGGAAAGAATGAGCAATACGCGAACAACCGCTTCAAACACGCTGAAAGATCTTGGTAACTTAGCCTTAGGGCAGGAACAATTTCACCTGCATTTTCTAGTGTCCATATATTACTATCCAACACTTTCTTCCAATATTCTTCTTCATTTTCAGAGGAGGTCCTCAATAACCTCCCAATTGCTATTAAAGCCAAAGGTAACCGGCCACATTTTTCCACGATACCTTCACCATGCGGTTTCAGATTCGGATGTGAATCAAAATTATTTTTACCCAAAGCATTCTGAGCAAATAAAGTCACAGCATCATCATGTGACAGGCTCTCCAGTTGGCCTGTAGTATCACTATAGCCTAGCTGGTTGAGTAATTTCTTCTTCCTTGTTGTCACAATGATTTTACTTCCGGGAGCACATTTATGAAACAGAGCAACTAAGGTTCCCAAATTTTCACTCCATACATCATCTAACACGATCAGAAAGCGTTTTCCTGTGAGTTGTTTTTCAAGAGCTACATGAAGTAGATTAAGATCTCGAAAATCCTTGTTTTCTCCGCCCATATTTTGATAGATAATAGTGCTTATACGAGTGATATCAAACTCATCCGAAACACAAACCCACGCCTTGAGTTCAAAGTGCTCCTTCACTTGTTTGTCATTATACAAAAGTTTGGCCAGAGTAGTTTTACCAACCCCACCCATACCAACTATCGGAATAACGCTAAAGCTTTTATTACCAGGTTCAACCGTCAGTAATTGTTGGAGTAATTCCCCCTTTTTCACTTCACGTCCAACAATAGTAGACACGTCTATTATAGAGGTGGTTTCTATTCTTGTATTTTTATTTTTTGGACTAGCAACTTTCGGAATCAAACCAAGACTAGTTTTTTCAGTTTCTAGATCTTTCAACTCCTTGTAAATCTGATCTAACTTGCTACTCAAACGAGTACTTAGTGAGAAATTTGTGAAGCAAGTTGGGATTTTTACCTTGCTGGTACAGCCAACAGATTTGTCGTTGAACTCTCGGTGCATAGCCTCTGTTGCTAAGCCATCGAGTACATCCTCCATATCGTAAGCCACATGTTGGAGCCTATTCAACCACCGTTTAACTTCATTATCATTTATTTCCTTCTCTGAAGCATCATTAAGTAAATCTTTGATCTCGGAGAATTTTGTCTCAAATTTCTTGAGCTCGGATTGAATTCCCCGAGAGCGACCAATTTTCTTCACAGCTTCAGAGGTTAACTTTTCAAGAACAAATTTGAGTGGCTCAGAAACCAAAGCGTCAGCCATTGTCAATTGGGTAATGAAGAGAGAGTAGAGATTGTAGTAGATAGATGAAATGGGGGTGTTATAATGAAAGTCTTTGTTGTCAAGAACCAACCATCATGCCTTTGTATGAGTTTGTGAGTCGTTGTTGATATGGTCAACATTTAGTCTACCCCACAAAAATCTAATAAAAATCTGTATTGGCCAATAAGAAAAAGGGAGCATAATATTTAGGTTTATCTTTACTGAGTCACCATTATATATATATATATATATATATATATATATATATATATATATATATATATATATATATATATATATACCATTTAGTCTACCTCACAAAAATCTAATAAAAATCTGTATTGGCCAATAAGAAAAAGGGATCATAATATTTAGGTTTATCTTTACTGAGTCACCATTATGCGAATCATATATATATATATATATATATATATATATATATATATATATATATATATATATATATATGATTTTATTTAAATAAGTAAAGATAATAGATAGTTCAAAAAAAAAAAGTTAACATATACCATTGTTCCCATATGATAACCATCATCCGAAACTAGGCTCTGTTTGGCTCACGGAATCCAATGGGATTCCGACGGAATTGTAATTGAATTTAGACACACGTCGTGTCTTAATTCAATTCCAATTCCGCCGGAATCCTATTAGATTCCGTGAGCCAAACGGAGGTTAAGCTGTTTTCCATAAAAAAGCTGTATTAACTTGTTCTAAGAAAATGCTTCCATTTTCTCTGCTATTTTACATTTTTACTTTTACTTTTACTAAAAGAATCATATTTATCATATCATATATTTAGTTTATATTTACATAATTATATACTACGAAATATTTATTATATTTACAACATATAATGAGGATACAAAAGGTTTGATAAACGTGCATAAGGCCCCGGACAAAATACCTCATACCTAAAAAACTCAAACGAAACAACCTACACAACGGAGCTATCTAAGGATGAGCCGAAACACCTAAATCAAAACAAACCAACAACAAAGCTAAGCTAAACTACACAACTGACAAACTCTAACAAACACGCAACAAGGAAAGCCATAAAGAAACAAACCCGAACCACAAAACTACCAAAACCAACTAACAACATAACAACCAAGCAAACTAAACACTAAGCTTTTCAGCCGCCATTGAAGCCTTCCGTCCCGTATTCCCATTCCTGGACAATTTACCCGCAATATGTGGGTACATCACAGCCTTTTCCGATCTTGGGATAATTATAAACAATGGGTGTAGTCGAAGAAGGCACATAACGAAATAAGCACCACCCATTCCTACACCGTCGGTAGGAGCTGGTACCGAACATGAGGCAGCATCAAGCTCAACATCTAACAAATCGATATCCAAATTACCACCAACACACCTCGTCATCCTTATCGTGAACAACTGGAGAACCAACAAAATCCTTCACATTCTTCTTTTTAGGCATCGAACCAAAGCCTCCAACCTTGCCATGAAAAGACGGTGAAATCTGATGGAGGTAGATTAGAGTATTTAATTGCTGAGTACTTACCTATTAAAGACGTTATTATTGTAGAGATGATAAGTAGGGGTTTCGTTTTTTTATGAATCCCTTTTATGTTATAAAAGTTTACGTTTTTGCGCCAAATAAATAATTAAAGCTAGTTAAAAGCCTAAATATCTTTTCACTACATGGCTTATTTCAGTGGTGACAAAAAAAACAAAAGAATAAACTATTTGCTAGTGTTACTAGTTAAAAACTCATTTTTTCCCACTAAATGGCTTATTTCATCGGTAGCATGTGCTAACCAAGTAGGTGCCCTGACATAAAAGACATTTCTTGATGTTGGGGTAGCAAAAGAAGAGATTGATTTGATTGCTCAATACCTTGGTTGTAATGTGGGTTCCTTCCCCTTTACATGGTCTCCCAATTGAGTAAAAATGAAGAAATTGGGGATTGGACACCGGTAGTAGAGAAATTCAAAAGCAGACTTTCGGATCGGAAAGCCCGTTCAGTGTCATTCGGTGGTCGTGTAACCCTTGTCAAGTCAGTCCTAAATAGTTTTCTTTATATTACTTTTCGATATTTCGTGCACCGCCAAGTGTGTTAAAAGAACTTGACGGAATGAGAAGAAATTTCTTTTAGGGTGGCTTCGGGTCGGGAAATAAAATGTGGGTTACATAGGAAAACATCCTCCTACCATATGAGAAGTGTGGTTTAAATCTTGGTTCACTATACTGCAAACTTTAACTCTACTAGGAAAATGGTGGTAAAGGTTTCTAACCGAAAACAATTCTCTATGGGTCAAAGATAAAGTGTCTATGGTGTCCATGGTAACCTTTTTGTCGGGTACTGCCATTCGGCAACCCTCAATAGTGGGGCTATGAAATAATATCATATGTGCAAGTTCTAATATGGACAGCATTGGTATTCCCCTCGGCTCTGCTTTCATCAAGTCAGATGACGACGGGTCGATTAAGGCTTTTTGGAAGGATCCTTGGCTATGTGGTCTAGCAGCATAGAAAGATGCACACCAGTTGGTCTTGGTCTAAAGCTCGCTTTGGACATGTGGTTAGTGAATTTAATTTACTTAGTAATATGGATATGATTGAGTCACATGTATACAGTAGCAGGTCAAAAGATATATGGCAGTGGACACTATCTACAAATGGGATGATCACTATAAAAACTCTCACATATTTGCTGGAAGAAAAGGTACTTAAAGAAGGTCGCGGTCAACCTGAAATTATCAGAAATAACTTCATTCTTAAAAAAATTGAGATGTTCATATGGACAGGAAAAAAAAAAAAAAGACAGAAGATTACCAGTTATACTCGAATTGGACAAGCGAGGAGTGGACCTACATTGTTGTCTAATGCAGTCTATGTGATATGCAATCAATGTGATGATGATATAGAATCTGCTCTAACCTTTTGCAAGCACGCTTTTAATATTTGGGTTCGTGTTTACAAATGGTGGGGCCTCGAGAACGTTACAAACCTTAGCACCAGTGAAGCTTTCCGTGGGAAGACAAGCCGTCATTCTACAGGTATTGGACTGAATATATGGCAGGCGGTAGAGTGGACGTGCAGATATTTATATTGGAAGAAATGTAATTAAAAGGTGTCAGAGAAAATCTGTTTGGAACGGCCCATGGGCAGTGGCGGACCTTAGTGTTACCCAAATGGGGTATCCGCCACACCTAGATTTAACGGGAAAAAAAATTTACACAAAAAAAAAATTACTAGAAAATAAGGTTTTTTAGTGTTTACCCCCACGTCACTAGCTTCACCCCTCTGTAGTCGGGCTCAAGTTCCGCCACTGCCCACGGTTCTAAATATATCTGAGATGTATGTATATGTGTGTCTGAGTTAAGCAACTTCTGCCAATATATTACTCATTACACTAATCATTTGATATTACACATAAGCTAACTATAGAGATATTACCCATAATTAAGAGGTATAAATCGACTTTCAACTATTATTGTGTTAATCCATCTCATATGTTCTGTTTTTAGCCGGAAATATTTGGACCAAGTGAAACATAAGATATAGGATATAGCCTGAATCAACCCATTTCACAAGTAAATGGGTCAAAATTGACACCACTAACATTTATAAATGAAATTGGACCTACCAAAGCTGATAATAACCTCCATTGTCTATTAAGAATCCCTTTAAAATTTCCCTGCAAACACAGTAATAATCCATCAAGCTAATCAATTGCAATTCAACTAATAATAAGAAATGTAATATGAAATACTATCATATTGCAAACCATAAGAATATACACCAGCTTCTTAATCAATTATACAAAACTAACTCCAATTACAGGTTTGCACATGTATCATTGCCAAACATTCATGCTCAAGTGTGAAGCATAATCTGCCGTGCAGCAATCACTATTTAGCCTTGGTTCTAATAAGCTAAAGAAAACTTCAGAACCGTGAATTACTTTCATTTTGTCAAAACATATGAAGGGATATAATTTATCGGGTCAAAACTTTGTTATTGTTTCATTTTGTGGTTATTTCTAGTAGGTTTTTCCATGTGACTAACTTTTCTCAAGGTTTGCTACCAAAAGGTTTGAAGGTTAAAGCACCTGGCTGGATCAACCAGAGTGTTCGGTGGCTATAAAGGCACAAGCAAGTTTTAATGAATAGACATACGGACACGAGCTATAACTTGATACATGGTTAATTGCAGGGGATGAATTTCAATCACGTAATAACTAATAGGTTGTTTCTTAAGGAGATACTTTGTTAATTAAGTTGTAAACAGGGGACATTAGTAACAAGAAGTTGTAAATCATCTTTTAGTTGAATTAGAACATGCTGTCATGCACAGAAATATAATTATTCTTGCTTCATGCCTCATAGACAGCTACTCGGTCTAAAGTGAAGTTTCACCCATGAGTCCATGAAAGACCTATATATGTGCAAACTCCAAATTACATTACCTTTCACTTTTAGCAAGACTTGATCCAAAATGTACCCATTTGACTAGTTAATAAACATTTTTGAGAAGTGAGAACAAGTCCAAGCATCTATTCTACACATCAAGAGCTATATTAACATATTGTTTGGTACACAATAATAATTTAATCTAGTAGGAAAGATACTACTATACAACCACTTAATGGCCACATAACATCTTCCTCAAGTTATAACTGACCCTATGCACAAATTATCACCAGTAACAAACCCATGCTCACTAAGCAACCAAATTATCAATAATCTAAACAACATGAATTTCGAACACTGCTAGATTCAAATATATCCCACCATGACTTTTCAAAATTTTCAATTCCAAATTTCATTATCAATTAACATTTAAAGTTTCAAATAAAGCTGCACAGTATAACAAATACATCATAACTGAAATACTTACAATAACAACATTACCAGTATCATGATCTAGACAACAGACCATTGTAGGCAGCCTCTTCTTTACCTTCACAACAGAGTCTTCATCTTGTCTTTATGATTCTTTAAAATCTCCATCACAGCTTCATTGTAGGCAGCCTCTTCTTTGCCTTCAATCACAACTTTCATTCACATTTCCATTTCCACCTTCAAAAGTTTCCATTTGCATTATAAAACAAGTCACCCCTTTCATCTCACACCCTGAATTCGGCAAATTCAACACAGGAACATAACAAAGACTCACACTCACGCGAACCTCAAAAAGAAACATCTCCAGATTCTTATCAGCTGCAGCTAACCGTATCCAATCCCTAACCTCACCAACTTTCCCTCCACTCAAACGAACCTTCCCTCTCCTCTCAGAATCCGTAATCGAAACCGTTTCAAGCAACGACATATCCTTAACAAAGCACATCAGCATCTTATGCCAAAATATTACATCGTTCAAACACTGAAACGCAACGTACAAATTATTCCTAAATAATTCGCTAAGTGACTCACTAACATCTTCCTCAATATTTCCACATATCAATCCACTACCATCACTAATCGAATTCGACGGTATAAACAAAAACGATTCAATTCGTTTACCGAATTTCACCTTCATTCTAAACGAACACCGATAATCTATGTAACTTGAACACGGAAGCTGAACACATAACGACTTCAATAAATCAAGCTTACACAAAAACGAAACGGCCGATTCAAACGAGTCGTCGTAAAATGAAGAGCCGGTAGGCGGAAGCGGTCTGGCTAACGTAACAATTAATCGGCGGATGAGGTAAAGTGGTTTAAAAACGAAGCCGTTAACGAATGATCGGAATATACCTTTAGAAGGTGTGACGTCAGCATAGGTAGTGTTATTCAGAGTGTGATTAGGGTTTAAATTAGGATCCGTGAATGAGATTGTGGTGACTTGAAGGGCGATTGAAGAGAAACGTTTAGAAGTGAGGTGGCACAAACAAAGGGTTTTTAAATGAGACACACTATTTTTTTAATCCTCACACACCCATAATAGGGAGGATTTCAAGTAAATTAGTGTGTAAGGATCAAAAAACAGTGTGTGAGAATCATCACCTTTTTAAATCGGTTATTTTGTTGAATATTAGAAGAATGATATCGTCTGGTAAATGGTCTAGTGATGGTGGGGAATTGTGTGTATGAGATTTCGCGATGTTGTTCATAATTTGGATCTGAGAATTGTGACTGAGATTTCAATGTTGTTCATATTCAATATTTTGGATCTGAGAATTGTGAGAATGAGATTTATATATACTCCCATTCTTTTTGCTATCTAGTTTTTTTTTTCCCCTTTAATTTTGCATGATATCGGTGATGATACTAATAAAATTGAATGTGTCATCTTTTCATCGATAAACATCCGATATATATACAAAAAGGTATAGTGATATATCTATGTTAGATATTAACTAAATCTCGTCTATATTAGTAGGAAAAGGAAGGATTACATAGGATAAATACCATATACAATTTAGGGACTTTGTTACAATCTATATTTGGAGAATATTGAGTCTATTATTGCCCCGCAGTCGAAGCTATCGGCGAACGAATGCAGAGACTATTACGAAAATATATGTAACGAAGATGAGGTAGCCCCTTGATAAAAATATCAACCTAACGTGTAGGGACATGCAAACCCAAAAATGACCACAAGCTACGCGTTCTCTAACAACGTGGATGTCAATTTCAATATGTTTAGTTCTTTAATGTTGAACCGGGTTACCAAAGAGATAGATCACACAGACATTATCGCAAAAAAAAGGGTAGCCTTGGAAACTAGGCAATTTAACTAGAGTAGGAGATTCCTCAACCAGCATGATTCATCTACCACATTTGCAACACCCTTATATTCCGTCACGGCGCTAGAACGAGACACGGTGGGTCAGTGGCGATTCCAGGATTAACAATTCAATGTGGTTCCAAAAAAAAATTCACTACTATTTATATTTGAATACTATTTTAGTTGTAACTTACCTTTAAAAAAACTGCAAATGCGAAAAATATATGGGGTTCGATGTAACGACCCGGATTTTTCCGATCGTTTTACACTTATAAGATTAATATTTACATAAATTAAACCTTACCAACATGATAAGCAACCCAAATTATTGAGATTTATGTTTTTGAAAAGAGTTTTACACAACGTTTGACTGTCTAGTTGACCGATGATATCACGAACTATATAACATATGATAATTATACGTTTGTGTATATATATGTATATATACATATTTAATATGATCTTAGAATATTTTAATATCTCATTTTGTATTAATAACAATAAGTTATAAGTATATTTTGAAACTACTAACTTAAGTTTTCAAAACGATAACCATACGTAACGTTATTGGACATAAATACTTATAACCTATAATGTTTATACATATATCGTATATATAATGTATTTAATCACTTTTTAAAGACTTAAATACATAAAACAATATAAGTATATTCACAAAAGATAGCTATATTTGAATTCTCATTCCATTTTTCACAAAATTTCTATACGTATATCTTGAGTACATGTACTCGTATCATACCTAGCTTCTATACGTATTTACTATTGGTATATACACATCAAATCACCACCAACCAGCCCTTGTTCATGCCTTATGTATAAGGTAACTCTCTTGTTCATGCCTTATGTATAAGGTAACTACTTTTGATGTTTAGTATGACTAATTACATAAAAATACAACATGAAATTTTGTCCATGTTTTTCCATTAATCATGTTTTTATGGCCTTAAATACATCTTCCATTTTCAAATTTTACTACCTCATTTCTTTAACCAAAAACACACTCTTAAGAAACTCCATAACCATTCAGCTAGTATCCATGAAGATCTAGCTTCAAAAACATCACTTAAACACCATAAGAAAAACCTTACAAAAACACTTCAAGAATCCTTCCAAGAACACAAACTTACTTCCAATCTTTCATCCAATTCCATCGCCCTTTTGGTTCTAGGTTCTTACTCCTCTTTTACAGCAACCTTGTCCAAGGAACTTGAGGTAGTAACTATGTTCATAACCTTATTCGATTCATATATATATAGCTATCTTATTTTGTGGTATAAAATTTTAACAACAAGAACATAGTTTGAATGTTTTCAAACTTGTTTGCAAACTAAATAGATCCTTCTAACTTAACTTTTAAAATACTTCAAGACCTGTAATATAACTTAAATATATGCTAACTTAACAATGTAAAACTTGGTTTTTCAAAGAATACCTTAAAAACTGTTTTTACGACGTCGGAATGCAACCGGGGACTGTTTTGGGTTGGATAATTAAAAACCATCTTAAACTTTGAATTGGAGGTTTATTTTCTGGAAAAATGATTTTTACTATAAATATGTTAACACATAAAAATTTCATGATTTAATTCAAAGTATAAGTATTTTTAGAAAAATGGTCATTAAATGATATTTTTGTAACAAAAATGATTAACTTCATAAGTTTCACTAAAGTTTCACCTATGCCGTGTGATTTTGAATACAAACTAAGGTATTTACAGTTCATAGTCTTAAAGAGGAACTCGATCCAAGGATATGGCAATTTGAATCAACGAAAACGGAGTTGTAACGAAGAAACTATGACCGAAACAAAATCGGATATCCAAGACTAGTTTAGCCACGAAAATAATTGGGAAAAATTAAATAAATCACATCTTTTTAAGATAACATGATATTTTATATATATGTACTTATAATTCAATTTTATATGGTTCAGGATCACCCGTAAACAACACGAGAAGATTAATCATAAGATCCCATGATTGTACGCAACACGTCATTTGACAACACCGGTACCGTGGGTCAAGATTAATCTCGACCAATACATATACGATGGGGGTTTTATTTATTTCATTGGGGGTTTATTAATCACCTAAAAATGAACCATTAAAATTGAATTACTAACATCGAACCGCTAACTACGGACTAAGGAATTATTAAAAAGTATTAAAAGTATAATATGTATATATATGTGACGATTGTTTAAAAATGAAAATATATTGATATATTATATATGGATAGGTTCGTGATATCAATCGGAGACCGAGTCGAAATTACATATCTTCAAGACGAAAGTGAGTATATAGTCCCTTTTAAACTTTAAATATTTTGGGCTGAGAATACATGCGCTGTTTTTATAAATGATTTACGTTATGGACACAAGTGACAAAAATATATATTCTACGTTGAGTTGTACCACTGGCATACTTCCCTGTAGCTTGGTAACTAATATTTACAGCGGTATTGTAAACGCGAATCCTGTTGATAGATCTATCGGGCCTGACAACCCCAACCGGACTGGACGACCAGTATTCAACGGTTGCACAGTACTTCGTTTCGTGACTACACTTGGTACAGTGTAGTAAGATTTCATATTAAAGGGAATATGCGACGTGATTAATTATTAAGTATGGTTACCAAGTGCTCAACCACTTAGAATATTTTTATTAAACTGTTTATATACGAAATCTTGTGGTCTATATATATATATTGCTGCCGGCACTAAACCTATATCTCACCAACTTTATGTTGACGTTTTAAAGCATGTTATTCTCAGGTATGAATTAAGTCTTCCGCTGTGCATTAGCTCATATTAAGGATACTATTTGGGACCATCTAAACCAGGATTCAAGAACGTTGCATTCGAGTCATTGAAGATCATTAGAGACTATTACTAAGTAAATGACAGATTAGGTCATTTGGATATTATGAAGTGTTAGGCGAACATGTCAACTTTTGATGTAATGATAGATTGCCTTTTAAGAATAAATGCAACGTTTGTAAAATGTATCATATAGAGGTCAAGTACCTCGCAATGTTATCATATGTTATTGTATTCTTCCCTATGGATTGGGTCGGGTCGTCTCATGTGGTATCAGAGCGTTGGTCTTAGCGAACCAGGCCTTGCATTAGTGTGTCTAACTGGTAGTTGTTAGGATGTATTAGTGAGTCTGGACTTTGACCGTGTCTACATGTCAAAAGTTTTGCTTATCATTTCTAGTCGGAAATCATCTGTTTATCATCCTTAGGAAACTGCCTGTTTATCATTCTTAAGTCTAGACACGTCTTACTGCATTTAGTGCATCGATAGTGTATAGACAAAATTCATATCTTAGCGTATCTGTTACTATAGACATTGCTTGACGTATTTCAAAAATTCTCCGTAATTCACGGGATTTTGGTATTATATATACATATGTAAATTATGTATTGAAGAGTACCAAACCCAATTTCTATAATCTATTCCAAACCAAAAATTCATTTCTCCGACTATACAAGATGGATTCTTCATCCAGTTCGAATTCCTCCGACTTCGATAGCTACGCCGATATGGATTTCCATTCGAGCTCCGAGAACAGCGTCACCGGAATGGATCAACCAATTTCCCATCATCTATTCTGGATGAATTGGGGATGGGTTCGTAATATACTAAATCTCTGGAGGCAAGAAGAAGGTGATCCATTCCATCTACCAGATTGTCCTCTTAACGATGAACCTGAAGCACTTACCGGCGAACCTATTCGAAACACCATTTTCTCGCTCATTTCTAGAGTATCTCGTCATGACTACATACTATCCCATATTTCGAATCTTGTTCATTCGCTCGTTCCAACCGTCAATCATCCCGGTATAATAGAAGAATTCAACGAGCTTCGCGCTCGGGTAGTGGCTTTAGAAAATACGGTGCGAAGGTTACAAACACCAGCAGCAGCACCAGCAGCATAATCTGTACCACCATCATCAACGCCGACAGTACTCTTGTCACCCCCAAAATCTCAACCTCACAAACTGTATCTCGAATATCAACATCACATACCTCAAAAACCTCATCGGAACTTCGAGTATGATCTTTGTTCTATATATTGTTCCACATTGATTATCATCGTTCTACGTATTGTTCTACATCATTTGTTTTCGTTCTACATAGCGATTATGTAATCTTTAATGTTTTAAAGATTATGTACTCCAATTCTAACCGGAAAAAAAAAATCAAATGAGTTTAATATCTTATGGACTCATTAAATTCATAATTACATCCGAAGAAATATATATGCAAGTATATTTTCATAAAGATTGTAATTAAAAATTCTTTCGTACAAACTGTTAATGATGAAAAATATTTAACGGGTAGGTAGTACCCGTGGAATATTTGGATTTCATATTAATAAGTTACACTGTACATTCTTCGAATCTGATTCAACGGTCATTTGTTATTCTACTTACAACCATCGATATACGTATCCGTTCACCCCAGAATAACCATTTCCATTTAAATTTCATATTTGAATTTTTACCTATCCGAATCCAACAAGTGGCATAAAGAAGAAACATTGGACAATTAAAATGAAATAAAATGTTGATTATAACATATGAAACTAAACAATTCTTCAAGTTTGCCACTTGATTTCATCCTAAACCTCATTTGTACTTCGACAATTATAATCCTCATTCAAATCTTTTCATGATTCTTGAAAACACCTCGATATATATACCTTGTCCTTTCACCGTTGTTACCGGAGAACCTTTCATATTCCACGACATCATGTACCAGCAGCTTGTCATCTTTTTGGCGGAATCCGCAATTAGTATTTTAAAAATCTCGCAAAACTTCGCAGTCATACCTATAACGTCTATTCCTAAGGATTTCATACTCCGAAGGTGAAGTTTCTGAAAAACACCCTGAATTATGAAGTAGTTCTTTAAATGCTGATGAAGCAGCGAAAATTGTAAACGATTTTTAAATAGTCAAAAGTTTGATGATGAAGCACAGTGTGTTGATAAAACTTAGAAAAAGAAAAGAGTTGAAACCGGAAAACGGTTTGAGCAAAGTATGAAAGAGGTTGTGGATAAATCACAAGAACTGAATCTGCTTTCAAAGGATTCAAACGAGTCAGTGTCTGCTGAAACCATTAGTAAAAACCCTACCCCTTATCCTAAACCTTTCCCGATGATATTCTTCATCATCATCTTATCTTAGATATTATAAGATATCTTCATATCTTCCGTTATACATATTCTCCATATTTCTGGAGATATTTTCACAACTATTCTTATCTGAGAATATTTATCTCTCCGTAATATCTGCATTACAACATAAAAGAAACTGTGTTAGTTTCTAAGTTCTAAAACCTTCAAGTTTAAAATAGGAATGTTCTGAAGCAGTGTTGGGAACTGATGCATGAATTAGTATAATATAATGAAACTTGATCAACTTCATTATATTACAGTAAGTCATGTTAAGTTTCTAATGAAATGTGATGATTCATAGTACCATCATCATGTGCCATGTTACACGGCTCTTACATTCTATCCAATTCTCAAACATAATAGGAACATGTCATCCTGATAGTTCTATCTTTTCCGGGGTATTCTGGTAATTTGACAAATCAAAATTTTTCTATTACCATTTCTTTCTTAGAGCATTAGCTATACTCATTTCGAATCTCATATCTACAAATTCTGGACCATTACTCGCTTGACTCGAAGTCGGGAAGAGAAAACGAAAGTATGAAGCTTTGAAAAATAATGAAGAATACAAAGGCTGAAAATCACCCAGGATTTACAAACCGTGTATATCAATACGTATTGCAACGTAAAGACATGGGAGAATTAAAAACATTATAATTCCGAGGAAAGGATAGAAGTAAATAGATTCTTCTGGCGATAAATGAAAGAGAAGAATGAAAGATATGAAGGTTAGAAGTATAACAAGAATTAGAACGGGATGGAGCATTTAAAAGAATACTTTAAGGTATGAGTTGAGGGAGAAAGGATAGAAGATGTCAGTTGTGGAAATAAGGAAGAGAAGGAAGTGGATTTATAGCAAAATATTCGACAAAGAAATCGAAACAGATCGCCGCACTAAATCAAAGAAGATCTTGATCGCCAAAGAACCAAATCTTATTACGTAAGATTTTCCATAAATTCCGGAAATCAATTCTAATCACGTTATCGGTTCAAACAAATCCATATTTACTCAATTCACTCTTTTGTGATTGCTTCACTTGTGCGCTTCACTTGATCGAACCGTTGTATCTATACCTCCCAATAATGATAAAACTCCATTGTCACCTCATATACGTCATGAAAACACCCATATTGTTATCCATGACGATCTCTATCAAATTTCGGGACGAAATTTATTTAACGGGTAGGTAATGTAACGACCCGGATTTTTCCGATCGTTTTACACTTATAAGATTAATATTTACATAAATTAAACCTTACCAACATGATAAGCAACCCAAATTATTGAGATTTATGTTTTTGAAAAGAGTTTTACACAACGTTTGACTGTCTAGTTGACCGATGATATCACGAACTATATAACATATGATAATTATACGTTTGTGTATATATATGTATATATACATATTTAATATGATCTTAGAATATTTTAATATCTCATTTTGTATTAATAACAATAAGTTATAAGTATATTTTGAAACTACTAACTTAAGTTTTCAAAACGATAACCATACGTAACGTTATTGGACATAAATACTTATAACCTATAATGTTTATACATATATCGTATATATAATGTATTTAATCACTTTTTAAAGACTTAAATACATAAAACAATATAAGTATATTCACAAAAGATAGCTATATTTGAATTCTCATTCCATTTTTCACAAAATTTCTATACGTATATCTTGAGTACATGTACTCGTATCATACCTAGCTTCTATACGTATTTACTATTGGTATATACACATCAAATCACCACCAACCTGCCCTTGTTCATGCCTTATGTATAAGGTAACTCTCTTGTTCATGCCTTATGTATAAGGTAACTACTTTTGATGTTTAGTATGACTAATTACATAAAAATACAACATGAAATTTTGTCCATGTTTTTCCATTAATCATGTTTTTATGGCCTTAAATACATCTTCCATTTTCAAATTTTACTACCTCATTTCTTTAACCAAAAACACACTCTTAAGAAACTCCATAACCATTCAGCTAGTATCCATGAAGATCTAGCTTCAAAAACATCACTTAAACACCATAAGAAAAACCTTACAAAAACACTTCAAGAATCCTTCCAAGAACACAAACTTACTTCCAATCTTTCATCCAATTCCATCACCCTTTTGGTTCTAGGTTCTTACTCCTCTTTTACAGCAACCTTGTCCAAGGAACTTGAGGTAGTAACTATGTTCATAACCTTATTCGATTCATATATATATAGCTATCTTATTTTGTGGTATAAAATTTTAACAACAAGAACATAGTTTGAATGTTTTCAAACTTGTTTGCAAACTAAATAGATCCTTCTAACTTAACTTTTAAAATACTTCAAGACCTGTAATATAACTTAAATATATGCTAACTTAACAATGTAAAACTTGGTTTTTCAAAGAATACCTTAAAAACTGTTTTACGACGTCGGAATGCAACCGGGGGCTGTTTTGGGTTGGATAATTAAAAACCATCTTAAACTTTGAATTGGAGGTTTATTTTCTGGAAAAATGATTTTTACTATAAATATGTTAACACATAAAAATTTCATGATTTAATTCAAAGTATAAGTATTTTTAGAAAAATGGTCATTAAATGATATTTTTGTAACAAAAATGATTAACTTCATAAGTTTCACTAAAGTTTCACCTATGCCGTGTGATTTTGAATACAAACTAAGGTATTTACAGTTCATAGTCTTAAAGAGGAACTCGATCCAAGGAGATGGCAATTTGAATCAACGAAAACGGAGTTGTAACGAAGAAACAATGACCGAAACAAAATCGGATATCCAAGACTAGTTTAGCCACGAAAATAATTGGGAAAAATTAAATAAATCACATCTTTTTAAGATAACATGATATTTTATATATATGTACTTATAATTCAATTTTATATGGTTCAGGATCACCCGTAAACAACACGAGAAGATTAATCATAAGATCCCATGATTGTACGCAACACGTCATTTGACAACACCGGTACTTTATGTACGCAACACGTCATTTGACAACACCGGTACCGTGGGTCAAGATTAATCTCGACCAATACATATACGATGGGGGGTTTTATTTATTTCATTGGGGGTTTATTAATCACCTAAAAATGAACCATTAAAATTGAATTACTAACATCGAACCGCTAACTACGGACTAAGGAATTATTAAAAAGTATTAAAAGTATAATATGTATATATATGTGACGATTGTTTAAAAATGAAAATATATTGATATATTATATATGGATAGGTTCGTGATATCAATCGGAGACCGAGTCGAAATTACATATCTTCAAGACGAAAGTGAGTATATAGTCCCTTTTAAACTTTAAATATTTTGGGCTGAGAATACATGCGCTGTTTTTATAAATGATTTACGTTATGGACACAAGTGACAAAAATATATATTCTACGTTGAGTTGTACCACTGGCATACTTCCCTGTAGCTTGGTAACTAATATTTACAGCGGTATTGTAAACGCGAATCTTGTTGATAGATCTATCGGGCCTGACAACCCCAACCGGACTGGACGACCAGTATTCAACGGTTGCACAGTACTTCGTTTCGTGACTACACTTGGTACAGTGTAGTAAGATTTCATATTAAAGGGAATATGCGACGTGATTAATTATTAAGTATGGTTACCAAGTGCTCAACCACTTAGAATATTTTTATTAAACTGTTTATATACGAAATCTTGTGGTCTATATATATATATTGCTGCCGGCACTAAACCTATATCTCACCAACTTTATGTTGACGTTTTAAAGCATGTTATTCTCAGGTATGAATTAAGTCTTCCGCTGTGCATTAGCTCATATTAAGGATACTATTTGGGACCATCTAAGCCAGGATTCAAGAACGTTGCATTCGAGTCATTGAAGATCATTAGAGACTATTACTAAGTAAATGACAGATTAGGTCATTTGGATATTATGAAGTGTTAGGCGAACATGTCAACTTTTGATGTAATGATAGATTGCCTTTTAAGAATAAATGCAACGTTTGTAAAATGTATCATATAGAGGTCAAGTACCTCGCAATGTTATCATATGTTATTGTATTCTTCCCTATGGATTGGGTCGGGTCGTCTCATGTGGTATCAGAGCGTTGGTCTTAGCGAACCAGGCCTTGCATTAGTGTGTCTAACTGGTAGTTGTTAGGATGCATTAGTGAGTCTGGACTTTGACCGTGTCTACATGTCAAAAGTTTTGCTTATCATTTCTAGTCGGAAATCATCTGTTTATCATCCTTAGGAAACTGCCTGCTTATCATTCTTAAGTCTAGACACGTCTTACTGCATTTAGTGCATCGATAGTGTATAGACAAAATTCATATCTTAGCGTATCTGTTACTATAGACATTGCTTGACGTATTTCAAAAATTCTCCGTAATTCACGGGATTTTAGTATTATATATACATATGTAAATTATGTATTGAAGAGTACCAAACCCAATTTCTATAATCTATTCCAAACCAAAAATTCATTTCTCCGACTATACAAGATGGATTCTTCATCCAGTTCGATTTCCTCCGACTTCGATAGCTACGCCGATATGGATTTCCATTCGAGCTCCGAGAACAGCGTCACCGGAATGGATCAACCAATTTCCCATCATCTATTCTGGATGAATTGGGGATGGGTTCGTAATATACTAAATCTCTGGAGGCAAGAAGAAGGTGATCCATTCCATCCACCAGATTGTCCTCTTAACGATGAACCTGAAGCACTTACCGGCGAACCTATTCGAAACACCATTTTCTCGCTCATTTCTAGAGTATCTCGTCATGACTACATACTATCCCATATTTCGAATCTTGTTCATTCGCTCGTTCCAACCGTCAATCATCCCGGTATAATAGAAGAAGTCAACAAGCTTCGCGCTCGGGTAGTGGCTTTAGAAAATACGGTGCGAAGGTTACAAACACCAGCAGCAGCACCAGCAGCATAATCTGTACCACCATCATCAACGTCGACAGTACTCTTGTCACCCCCAAAATCTCAACCTCACAAACTGTATCTCGAATATCAACATCACATACCTCAAAAACCTCATCGGAACTTCGAGTATGATCTTTGTTCTATATATTGTTCCACATTGATTATCATCGTTCTACGTATTGTTCTACATCATTTGTTTTCGTTCTACATAGCGATTATGTAATCTTTAATGTTTTAAAGATTATGTACTCCAATTCTAACCGAAAAAAAAAATCAAATGAGTTTAATATCTTATGGACTCATTAAATTCATAATTACATCCGAAGAAATATATATGCAAGTATATTTTCATAAAGATTGTAATTAAAAATTCTTTCGTACAAACTGTTAATGATGAAAAATATTTAACGGGTAGGTAGTACCCGTGGAATATTTGGATTTCATATTAATAAGTTACACTGTACATTCTTCGAATCTGATTCAACGGTCATTTGTTATTCTACTTACAACCATCGATATACGTATCCGTTCACCCCAGAATAACCATTTCCATTTAAATTTCATATTTGAATTTTTACCTATCCGAATCCAACAAGTGGCATAAAGAAGAAACATTGGACAATTAAAATGAAATAAAATGTTGATTATAACATATGAAACTAAACAATTCTTCAAGTTTGCCACTTGATTTCATCCTAAACCTCATTTGTACTTCGACAATTATAATCCTCATTCAAATCTTTTCATGATTCTTGAAAACACCTCGATATATATACCTTGTCCTTTCACCGTTGTTACCGGAGAACCTTTCATATTCCACGACATCATGTACCAGCAGCTTGTCATCTTTTTGGCGGAATCCGCAATTAGTATTTTAAAAATCTCGCAAAACTTCGCAGTCATACCTATAACGTCTATTCCTAAGGATTTCATACTCCGAAGGTGAAGTTTCTGAAAAACACCCTGAATTATGAAGTAGTTCTTTAAATGCTGATGAAGCAGCGAAAATTGTAAACGATTTTTAAATAGTCAAAAGTTTGATGATGAAGCACAGTGTGTTGATAAAACTTAGAAAAAGAAAAGAGTTGAAACCGGAAAACGGTTTGAGCAAAGTATGAAAGAGGTTGTGGATAAATCACAAGAACTGAATCTGCTTTCAAAGGATTCAAACGAGTCAGTGTCTGCTGAAACCATTAGTAAAAACCCTACCCCTTATCCTAAACCTTTCCCGATGATATTCTTCATCATCATCTTATCTTAGATATTATAAGATATCTTCATATCTTCCGTTATACATATTCTCCATATTTCTGGAGATATTTTCACAACTATTCTTATCTGAGAATATTTATCTCGCCGTAATATCTGCATTACAACATAAAAGAAACTGTGTTAGTTTCTAAGTTCTAAAACCTTCAAGTTTAAAATAGGAATGTTCTGAAGCAGTGTTGGGAACTGATGCATGAATTAGTATAATATAATGAAACTTGATCAACTTCATTATATTACAGTAAGTCATGTTAAGTTTCTAATGAAATGTGATGATTCATAGTACCATCATCATGTGCCATGTTACACGGCTCTTACATTCTATCCAATTCTCAAACATAATAGGAACATGTCATCCTGATAGTTCTATCTTTTCCGGGGTATTCTGGTAATTTGACAAATCAAAATTTTTCTATTACCATTTCTTTCTTAGAGCATTAGCTATACTCATTTCGAATCTCATATCTACAAATTCTGGACCATTACTCGCTTGACTCGAAGTCGGGAAGAGAAAACGAAAGTATGAAGCTTTGAAAAATAATGAAGAATACAAAGGCTGAAAATCACCCAGGATTTACAAACCGTGTATATCAATACGTATTGCAACGTAAAGACATGGGAGAATTAAAAACATTATAATTCCGAGGAAAGGATAGAAGTAAATAGATTCTTCTGGCGATAAATGAAAGAGAAGAATGAAAGATATGAAGGTTAGAAGTATAACAAGAATTAGAACGGGATGGAGCATTTAAAAGAATACTTTAAGGTATGAGTTGAGGGAGAAAGGATAGAAGATGTCAGTTGTGGAAATAAGGAAGAGAAGGAAGTGGATTTATAGCAAAATATTCGACAAAGAAATCGAAACAGATCGCCGCACTAAATCAAAGAAGATCTTGATCGCCAAAGAACCAAATCTTATTACGTAAGATTTTCCATAAATTCCGGAAATCAATTCTAATCACGTTATCGGTTCAAAAAAATCCATATTTACTCAATTCACTCTTTTGTGATTGCTTCACTTGTGCGCTTCACTTGATCGAACCGTTGTATCTATACCTCCCAATAATGATAAAACTCCATTGTCACCTCATATACGTCATGAAAACACCCATATTGTTATCCATGACGATCTCTATCAAATTTCGGGACGAAATTTATTTAACGGGTAGGTAATGTAACGACCCGGATTTTTCCGATCGTTTTACACTTATAAGATTAATATTTACATAAATTAAACCTTACCAACATGATAAGCAACCCAAATTGTTGAGATTTATGTTTTTGAAAAGAGTTTTACACAACGTTTGACTGTCTAGTTGACCGATGATATCACGAACTATATAACATATGATAATTATACGTTTGTGTATATATATGTATATATACATATTTAATATGATCTTAGAATATTTTAATATCTCATTTTGTATTAATAACAATAAGTTATAAGTATATTTTGAAACTACTAACTTAAGTTTTCAAAACGATAACCATACGTAACGTTATTGGACATAAATACTTATAACCTATAATGTTTATACATATATCGTATATATAATGTATTTAATCACTTTTTAAAGACTTAAATACATAAAACAATATAAGTATATTCACAAAAGATAGCTATATTTGAATTCTCATTCCATTTTTCACAAAATTTCTATACGTATATCTTGAGTACATGTACTCGTATCATACCTAGCTTCTATACGTATTTACTATTGGTATATACACATCAAATCACCACCAACCAGCCCTTGTTCATGCCTTATGTATAAGGTAACTCTCTTGTTCATGCCTTATGTATAAGGTAACTACTTTTGATGTTTAGTATGACTAATTACATAAAAATACAACATGAAATTTTGTCCATGTTTTTCCATTAATCATGTTTTTATGGCCTTAAATACATCTTCCATTTTCAAATTTTACTACCTCATTTCTTTAACCAAAAACACACTCTTAAGAAACTCCATAACCATTCAGCTAGTATCCATGAAGATCTAGCTTCAAAAACATCACTTAAACACCATAAGAAAAACCTTACAAAAACACTTCAAGAATCCTTCCAAGAACACAAACTTACTTCCAATCTTTCATCCAATTCCATCACCCTTTTGGTTCTAGGTTCTTACTCCTCTTTTACAGCAACCTTGTCCAAGGAACTTGAGGTAGTAACTATGTTCATAACCTTATTCGATTCATATATATATAGCTATCTTATTTTGTGGTATAAAATTTTAACAACAAGAACATAGTTTGAATGTTTTCAAACTTGTTTGCAAACTAAATAGATCCTTCTAACTTAACTTTTAAAATACTTCAAGACCTGTAATATAACTTAAATATATGCTAACTTAACAATGTAAAACTTGGTTTTTCAAAGAATACCTTAAAAACTGTTTTTACGACGTCGGAATGCAACCGGGGACTGTTTTGGGTTGGATAATTAAAAACCATCTTAAACTTTGAATTGGAGGTTTATTTTCTGGAAAAATGATTTTTACTATAAATATGTTAACACATAAAAATTTCATGATTTAATTCAAAGTATAAGTATTTTTAGAAAAATGGTCATTAAATGATATTTTTGTAACAAAAATGATTAACTTCATAAGTTTCACTAAAGTTTCACCTATGCCGTGTGATTTTGAATACAAACTAAGGTATTTACAGTTCATAGTCTTAAAGAGGAACTCGATCCAAGGAGATGGCAATTTGAATCAACGAAAACGGAGTTGTAACGAAGAAACTATGACCGAAACAAAATCGGATATCCAAGACTAGTTTAGCCACGAAAATAATTGGGAAAAATTAAATAAATCACATCTTTTTAAGATAACATGATATTTTATATATATGTACTTATAATTTAATTTTATATGGTTCAGGATCACCCGTAAACAACACGAGAAGATTAATCATAAGATCCCATGATTGTACGCAACACGTCATTTGACAACACCGGTACTTTATGTACGCAACACGTCATTTGACAACACCGGTACCGTGGGTCAAGATTAATCTCGACCAATACATATACGATGGGGGTTTTATTTATTTCATTGGGGGTTTATTAATCACCTAAAAATGAACCATTAAAATTGAATTACTAACATCGAACCGCTAACTACGGACTAAGGAATTATTAAAAAGTATTAAAAGTATAATATGTATATATATGTGACGATTGTTTAAAAATGAAAATATATTGATATATTATATATGGATAGGTTCGTGATATCAATCGGATACCGAGTCGAAATTACATATCTTCAAGACGAAAGTGAGTATATAGTCCCTTTTAAACTTTAAATATTTTGGGCTGAGAATACATGCGCTGTTTTTATAAATGATTTACGTTATGGACACAAGTGACAAAAATATATATTCTACGTTGAGTTGTACCACTGGCATACTTCCCTGTAGCTTGGTAACTAATATTTACAGCGGTATTGTAAACGCGAATCCCGTTGATAGATCTATCGGGCCTGACAACCCCAACCGGACTGGACGACCAGTATTCAACGGTTGCACAGTACTTCGTTTCGTGACTACACTTGGTACAGTGTAGTAAGATTTCATATTAAAGGGAATATGCGACGTGATTAATTATTAAGTATGGTTACCAAGTGCTCAACCACTTAGAATATTTTTATTAAACTGTTTATATACGAAATCTTGTGGTCTATATATATATATATTGCTGCCGGCACTAAACCTATATCTCACCAACTTTATGTTGACGTTTTAAAGCATGTTATTCTCAGGTATGAATTAAGTCTTCCGCTGTGCATTAGCTCATATTAAGGATACTATTTGGGACCATCTAAGCCAGGATTCAAGAACGTTGCATTCGAGTCATTGAAGATCATTAGAGACTATTACTAAGTAAATGACAGATTAGGTCATTTGGATATTATGAAGTGTTAGGCGAACATGTCAACTTTTGATGTAATGATAGATTGCCTTTTAAGAATAAATGCAACGTTTGTAAAATGTATCATATAGAGGTCAAGTACCTCGCAATGTTATCATATGTTATTGTATTCTTCCCTATGGATTGGGTCGGGTCGTCTCATGTGGTATCAGAGCGTTGGTCTTAGCGAACCAGGCCTTGCATTAGTGTGTCTAACTGGTAGTTGTTAGGATGCATTAGTGAGTCTGGACTTTGACCGTGTCTACATGTCAAAAGTTTTGCTTATCATTTCTAGTCGGAAATCATCTGTTTATCATCCTTAGGAAACTGCCTGCTTATCATTCTTAAGTCTAGACACGTCTTACTGCATTTAGTGCATCGATAGTGAATAGACAAAATTCATATCTTAGCGTATCTGTTACTATAGACATTGCTTGACGTATTTCAAAAATTCTCCGTAATTCACGGGATTTTGGTATTATATATACATATGTAAATTATGTATTGAAGAGTACCAAACCCAATTTCTATAATCTATTCCAAACCAAAAATTCATTTCTCCGACTATACAAGATGGATTCTTCATCCAGTTCGAATTCCTCCGACTTCGATAGCTACGCCGATATGGATTTCCATTCGAGCTCCTAGAACAGCGTCATCGGAATGGATCAACCAATTTCCCATCATCTATTCTGGATGAATTGGGGATGGGTTCGTAATATACTAAATCTCTGGAGGCAAGAAGAAGGTGATCCATTCCATCCACCAGATTGTCCTCTTAACGATGAACCTGAAGCACTTACCGGCGAACCTATTCGAAACACCATTTTCTCGCTCATTTCTAGAGTATCTCGTCATGACTACATACTATCCCATATTTCGAATCTTGTTCATTCGCTCGTTCCAACCGTCAATCATCCCGGTATAATAGAAGAAGTCAACGAGCTTCGCGCTCGGGTAGTGGCTTTAGAAAATACGGTGCGAAGGTTACAAACACCAGCAGCAGCACCAGCAGCATAATCTGTACCACCATCATCAACGCCGACAGTACTCTTGTCACCCCCAAAATCTCAACCTCACAAACTGTATCTCGAATATCAACATCACATACCTCAAAAACCTCATCGGAACTTCGAGTATGATCTTTGTTCTATATATTGTTCCACATTGATTATCATCATTCTACGTATTGTTCTACATCATTTGTTTTCGTTCTACATAGCGATTATGTAATCTTTAATGTTTTAAAGATTATGTACTCCAATTCTAACCGAAAAAAAAAAATCAAATGAGTTTAATATCTTATGGACTCATTAAATTCATAATTACATCCGAAGAAATATATATGCAAGTATATTTTCATAAAGATTGTAATTAAAAATTCTTTCGTACAAACTGTTAATGATGAAAAATATTTAACGGGTAGGTAGTACCCGTGGAATATTTGGATTTCATATTAATAAGTTACACTGTACATTCTTCGAATCTGATTCAACGGTCATTTGTTATTCTACTTACAACCATCGATATACGTATCCGTTCACCCCAGAATAACCATTTCCATTTAAATTTCATATTTGAATTTTTACCTATCCGAATCCAACAAGTGGCATAAAGAAGAAACATTGGACAATTAAAATGAAATAAAATGTTGATTATAACATATGAAACTAAACAATTCTTCAAGTTTGCCACTTGATTTCATCCTAAACCTCATTTGTACTTCGACAATTATAATCCTCATTCAAATCTTTTCATGATTCTTGAAAACACCTCGATATATATACCTTGTCCTTTCACCGTTGTTACCGGAGAACCTTTCATATTCCACGACATCATGTACCAGCAGCTTGTCATCTTTTTGGCGGAATCCGCAATTAGTATTTTAAAAATCTCGCAAAACTTCGCAGTCATACCTATAACGTCTATTCCTAAGGATTTCATACTCCGAAGGTGAAGTTTCTGAAAAAAACACCCTGAATTATGAAGTAGTTCTTTAAATGCTGATGAAGCAGCGAAAATTGTAAACGATTTTTAAATAGTCAAAAGTTTGATGATGAAGCACAGTGTGTTGATAAAACTTAGAAAAAGAAAAGAGTTGAAACCGGAAAACGGTTTGAGCAAAGTATGAAAGAGGTTGTGGATAAATCACAAGAACTGAATCTGCTTTCAAAGGATTCAAACGAGTCAGTGTCTGCTGAAACCATTAGTAAAAACCCTACCCCTTATCCTAAACCTTTCCCGATGATATTCTTCATCATCATCTTATCTTAGATATTATAAGATATCTTCATATCTTCCGTTATACATATTCTCCATATTTCTGGAGATATTTTCACAACTATTCTTATCTGAGAATATTTATCTCTCCGTAATATCTGCATTACAACATAAAAGAAACTGTGTTAGTTTCTAAGTTCTAAAACCTTCAAGTTTAAAATAGGAATGTTCTGAAGCAGTGTTGGGAACTGATGCATGAATTAGTATAATATAATGAAAATTGATCAACTTCATTATATTACAGTAAGTCATGTTAAGTTTCTAATGAAATGTGATGATTCATAGTACCATCATCATGTGCCATGTTACACGGCTCTTACATTCTATCCAATTCTCAAACATAATAGGAACATGTCATCCTGATAGTTCTATCTTTTCCGGGGTATTCTGGTAATTTGACAAATCAAAATTTTTCTATTACCATTTCTTTCTTAGAGCATTAGCTATACTCATTTCGAATCTCATATCTACAAATTCTGGACCATTACTCGCTTGACTCGAAGTCGGGAAGAGAAAACGAAAGTATGAAGCTTTGAAAAATAATGAAGAATACAAAGGCTGAAAATCACCCAGGATTTACAAACCGTGTATATCAATACGTATTGCAACGTAAAGACATGGGAGAATTAAAAACATTATAATTCCGAGGAAAGGATAGAAGTAAATAGATTCTTCTGGCGATAAATGAAAGAGAAGAATGAAAGATATGAAGGTTAGAAGTATAACAAGAATTAGAACGGGATGGAGCATTTAAAAGAATACTTTAAGGTATGAGTTGAGGGAGAAAGGATAGAAGATGTCAGTTGTGGAAATAAGGAAGAGAAGGAAGTGGATTTATAGCAAAATATTCGACAAAGAAATCGAAACAGATCGCCGCACTAAATCAAAGAAGATCTTGATCGCCAAAGAACCAAATCTTATTACGTAAGATTTTCCATAAATTCCGGAAATCAATTCTAATCACGTTATCGGTTCAAAAAAATCCATATTTACTCAATTCACTCTTTTGTGATTGCTTCACTTGTGCGCTTCACTTGATCGAACCGTTGTATCTATACCTCCCAATAATGATAAAACTCCATTGTCACCTCATATACGTCATGAAAACACCCATATTGTTATCCATGACGATCTCTATCAAATTTCGGGACGAAATTTATTTAACGGGTAGGTAATGTAACGACCCGGATTTTTCCGATCGTTTTACACTTATAAGATTAATATTTACATAAATTAAACCTTACCAACATGATAAGCAACCCAAATTGTTGAGATTTATGTTTTTGAAAAGAGTTTTACACAACGTTTGACTGTCTAGTTGACCGATGATATCACGAACTATATAACATATGATAATTATACGTTTGTGTATATATATGTATATATACATATTTAATATGATCTTAGAATATTTTAATATCTCATTTTGTATTAATAACAATAAGTTATAAGTATATTTTGAAACTACTAACTTAAGTTTTCAAAACGATAACCATACGTAACGTTATTGGACATAAATACTTATAACCTATAATGTTTATACATATATCGTATATATAATGTATTTAATCACTTTTTAAAGACTTAAATACATAAAACAATATAAGTATATTCACAAAAGATAGCTATATTTGAATTCTCATTCCATTTTTCACAAAATTTCTATACGTATATCTTGAGTACATGTACTCGTATCATACCTAGCTTCTATACGTATTTACTATTGGTATATACACATCAAATCACCACCAACCAGCCCTTGTTCATGCCTTATGTATAAGGTAACTCTCTTGTTCATGCCTTATGTATAAGGTAACTACTTTTGATGTTTAGTATGACTAATTACATAAAAATACAACATGAAATTTTGTCCATGTTTTTCCATTAATCATGTTTTTATGGCCTTAAATACATCTTCCATTTTCAAATTTTACTACCTCATTTCTTTAACCAAAAACACACTCTTAAGAAACTCCATAACCATTCAGCTAGTATCCATGAAGATCTAGCTTCAAAAACATCACTTAAACACCATAAGAAAAACCTTACAAAAACACTTCAAGAATCCTTCCAAGAACACAAACTTACTTCCAATCTTTCATCCAATTCCATCACCCTTTTGGTTCTAGGTTCTTACTCCTCTTTTACAGCAACCTTGTCCAAGGAACTTGAGGTAGTAACTATGTTCATAACCTTATTCGATTCATATATATATAGCTATCTTATTTTGTGGTATAAAATTTTAACAACAAGAACATAGTTTGAATGTTTTCAAACTTGTTTGCAAACTAAATAGATCCTTCTAACTTAACTTTTAAAATACTTCAAGACCTGTAATATAACTTAAATATATGCTAACTTAACAATGTAAAACTTGGTTTTTCAAAGAATACCTTAAAAACTGTTTTTACGACGTCGGAATGCAACCGGGGACTGTTTTGGGTTGGATAATTAAAAACCATCTTAAACTTTGAATTGGAGGTTTATTTTCTGGAAAAATGATTTTTACTATAAATATGTTAACACATAAAAATTTCATGATTTAATTCA
Source organism: Rutidosis leptorrhynchoides (assembly GCF_046630445.1). Classification (NCBI taxonomy): domain Eukaryota; kingdom Viridiplantae; phylum Streptophyta; class Magnoliopsida; order Asterales; family Asteraceae; genus Rutidosis; species Rutidosis leptorrhynchoides. The sequence continues at coordinate 569,681,554 of NC_092334.1, forward strand.
AAGTATAAGTATTTTTAGAAAAATGGTCATTAAATGATATTTTTGTAACAAAAATGATTAACTTCATAAGTTTCACTAAAGTTTCACCTATGCCGTGTGATTTTGAATACAAACTAAGGTATTTACAGTTCATAGTCTTAAAGAGGAACTCGATCCAAGGAGATGGCAATTTGAATCAACGAAAACGGAGTTGTAACGAAGAAACTATGACCGAAACAAAATCGGATATCCAAGACTAGTTTAGCCACGAAAATAATTGGGAAAAATTAAATAAATCACATCTTTTTAAGATAACATGATATTTTATATATATGTACTTATAATTCAATTTTATATGGTTCAGGATCACCCGTAAACAACACGAGAAGATTAATCATAAGATCCCATGATTGTACGCAACACGTCATTTGACAACATCGGTACTTTATGTACGCAACACGTCATTTGACAACACCGGTACCGTGGGTCAAGATTAATCTCGACCAATACATATACGATGGGGGTTTTATTTATTTCATTGGGGGTTTATTAATCACCTAAAAATGAACCATTAAAATTGAATTACTAACATCGAACCGCTAACTACGGACTAAGGAATTATTAAAAAGTATTAAAAGTATAATATGTATATATATGTGACGATTGTTTAAAAATGAAAATATATTGATATATTATATATGGATAGGTTCGTGATATCAATCGGAGACCGAGTCGAAATTACATATCTTCAAGACGAAAGTGAGTATATAGTCCCTTTTAAACTTTAAATATTTTGGGCTGAGAATACATGCGCTGTTTTTATAAATGATTTACGTTATGGACACAAGTGACAAAAATATATATTCTACGTTGAGTTGTACCACTGGCATACTTCCCTGTAGCTTGGTAACTAATATTTACAGCGGTATTGTAAACGCGAATCCTGTTGATAGATCTATCGGGCCTGACAACCCCAACCGGACTGGACGACCAGTATTCAACGGTTGCACAGTACTTCGTTTCGTGACTACACTTGGTACAGTGTAGTAAGATTTCATATTAAAGGGAATATGCGACGTGATTAATTGTTAAGTATGGTTATCAAGTGCTCAACCACTTAGAATATTTTTATTAAACTGTTTATATACGAAATCTTGTGGTCTATATATATATATTGCTGCCGGCACTAAACCTATATCTCACCAACTTTATGTTGACGTTTTAAAGCATGTTATTCTCAGGTATGAATTAAGTCTTCCGCTGTGCATTAGCTCATATTAAGGATACTATTTGGGACCATCTAAGCCAGGATTCAAGAACGTTGCATTCGAGTCATTGAAGATCATTAGAGACTATTACTAAGTAAATGACAGATTAGGTCATTTGGATATTATGAAGTGTTAGGCGAACATGTCAACTTTTGATGTAATGATAGATTGCCTTTTAAGAATAAATGCAACGTTTGTAAAATGTATCATATAGAGGTCAAGTACCTCGCAATGTTATCATATGTTATTGTATTCTTCCCTATGGATTGGGTCGGGTCGTCTCATTCGAGTAGTTAAATTTATTACTATTCTTTACAATACAAAAGAAAAACTATAAATTTGAAAAATATATGGGGTCATCCAATTAAATTATTAGTGTCCTATACAATTAAACGGGTATTTTCTACTAAAAATTTTCAAACTAGTGGTGTCCCGTGACCCCATGGGCTTACACGGAAATTCGCCCATGCGGTGGATTGACGTTTGGAAGACCAAGATAATAGATTATCACCCAAGTAGACATAATTATCGGACGTGGAACGACGAGAGTCGGGAGAACCTCCCTAATCAGCATCCGTGTATGCTACTAAATCGAAAGATTGACTTAGAAATGTGCAGGCTGTAAGATAAAGTACCTTGTAAGTAGCGTAATATCCGTTTAATCGCATTCATGTGTTTTAACGCCTTGAATCGAGTAAAAAAAAATTTTTTTTTTTTTTTTTGAAAAGTTAAGTCACTGGCCGGACAAGGCAATTGCCGCGGCGCGGCCTGCCTTGTCGCGGCGCGACATAACACTTAACTTTTTAACCTTGTTAACTCCATTTCTGTTTTGAACATTAGTTGTTTGCCGCGGCGCGGAGCCCTTTGCCGCGGCGCGGCATAACACTTGTCCGGGTGCCAGACCTGCAACAATTAACTTAAACCAATTTTGCACTTTTCATCATTTTCAAACACTTTCAAAACAGCGCAATTCATACACAATCATAAAATTCCGTTTCTAATATCTTAAACCATCCATAAACAACATTTAGTCAATAAAATATGTTTCCATGAATCAAAACCAACATTTGGTCCCAAATTCAACAATGGCAACTTGACACTTCAAAATACTTGGCGTTTGGTAAGCGGTAACTATAGAGCGTGATTACAAAAAGGGACTTGCAATACCACTTACACAATGCCAATGCTCTTCAAGCTCTTCACACGGGTTCCTTACCTTCTCGATGGACTTTAGCACCTAAAACATAAAACATCATGGGGGTAAGCTTTTACACTTAGTGAGTTATAGGAAGGCAACAAAACATAAAACATAAATCATTTGGGCATAATCAAACACTTATCCTTCAACCCTTAGGTTGCTTGCATACTTTCGGATCCGATTATTCATACCATAGACATGACTTACTAGGCCGAACCTAGTAATCAAGTCTAAGCTAACCATAGACATACTAAATATGCCTAAGCTATCATCATCTCATACATAGACACCCAAAGTGTCTAAGCTAACATGAACCATAGGCAAGATTACTAGCAATGTAATAACCTTGCCTAAGCTAAACATCAACCATAGATACAACTATTGAGCTAACCCCATAGTTCTATCTAAGCTACATAACTAGTGCACTTAGTCGTTACTCTCTTGCACGGATGCAATCCGAGAACACTAAGCCACTCTTGACCCACCCATATTACCCCCTATAAACTCACCTTGCTTAATTGAATTTCCTTGGTCACTTGTAACCTCTTTTCCTTGATTAGCACCTATACATGAGCTAATCCCATTAATCACATAACTAAATCAAAATCACAACTTTCTTGAATCATTACATCATTCATACTTACACATACACTTTACCCCCTAATCACAACATTCATACATTCTAGCTTTGATCACATCTTTTCTAAAACAAGATTATTACCCATCAAAATTCATCACTTTAATCAAGTACAATTACTAGTTCTTCACTTTTAGCAATATATGCAACTTTTCCTTTAATCCTTTCATTATTTAACAAATGTGCATACCATCCAAATTTCATTACTAACACCATTACATTATCAAACTATCAATTTCTATAACTTACAACTATAACAATAGTTCATATATGAACATCCTTCATCATAATTTCTAGCTAGAACACATAATCACCTCATTGAGACATTTTAACAAACACTTGGTGTGCATGACTAGAAATTTAACTAAAACATCATCAATCTTACCATATTCATGCCATAAATCTATAATGCAAGTTCATACATGTAATTACTTCTAAAATCATCAACAATTCCATTCCAACTCATTCAAATGTGCACAATTCAATAAATAGCAACTTTCTTAAGCATAATCTCATCATTAACACACAATACAAGCAATACATCAACATAAAATCCATACCTTGACTTTTAGAGTTTAAGAACCCTAATTGTGCACCAAGAGAGTGAAAATGGAAGATTGAAGCTTGTTAGAGTGATTAAGGTGTGTTAGATTTCACAAATCTTCAATTGCATGCTCTTAAATTTCACAAAATGATGGATTTCTCCTTCTCCTCTACCCAAGTCGACACACACACACACACCAGGAGGTTCTGTATAATTTTTTGCAATTTAACTTCTTTTATTAAAATAACTTTGGCCTATTGACACTTTCTACCCTCCCCACCACAACTATAGTTAGGGAAGTCCTTAATCTTAACTTTGCACCATTAGTCCTTCTTAACTTAACCAATAAACTTAACCTTCATCCATTTAACATAAAATAACCTTTACAATTTAATTTCTTGGCAACAAAATTTACATAAAATAATACCTTAAATATTTGGGATGTTACAACTCTCCCCCTCTTGGATCGTTCGCGTCCTCGCGAACCATTCTTGATGCAACGACGGATAATACTTCATGAGCCATTCTTCGGGTTCCCATGTACATTCGGAACCTTTTCTAAATTGCCATAACACCTTCAACAATATAACCGACTTATTTCTCAAGTGCTTAACCTTTTGCTCCAAAATCTTTATCGGCTTCTCCGCATATCTTAACTTATTATCGACCTCAATTTCATTCAAAGGAACATAGGTTGAATCATCCGCCAAACACTTTCTCAATTGTGACACGTGAAACGTGTCATGTATATTACTTAATTCATCGGGTAAATCCAAACGGTAGGCTACCTTCCCCACTTTCGCCACTATCTCAAATGGTCCCACGAACCTTGGACCCAATTTTCCCCTCTTTCTAAAACGGATGATGCCTTTCCATGGAGAAACTTTTAGCATCACTTTATCACCTACTTGAAATTCTATCGGCTTTCTCCTCTTATCAACATATGACTTTTGTCTATCTTGTGCCGCCTTCATTCTTTCACGAATTTGATCAATCATCTCGGTGGTTTGTTGTACTATTTCCGTGCTTCCTAATTCTCGTTGACCTACTTCGCCCCAACATATCGGGGTTCTACACCTCCTTCCATACAACATTTCATATGGTGCCATCCCAATCGTAGAGTGATAACTATTGTTGTATGAAAATTCAACTAACGGTAAATGAGTATCCCAACTTCCACCAAAATCAATGACACATGCTCTTAACATATCCTCAAGAGTTTGTATAGTCCGTTCACTTTGACCATCCGTTTGTGGGTGAAACGCGGTACTTATATGTAACTTAGTACCCATTTCCTCTTGAAACTTTCTCCAATATCTAGATGTAAATCGAGTGTCTCGATCCGAAACTATGGAAACCGGCACTCCATGCCTTGCAACAACTTCTTTCATATATAACTTAGACATTGCTTCCGATGACGAAGCTTCTCTTATTGCCAAAAATAATGCACTCTTAGTCAATCTATCAACAATAACCCAAATTGCATCGTGTTATCTAGGGGTCTTAGGCAACTTAGTCACCAAATCCATCGTAATATGCTCCCATTTCCAAACCGGTACCTCTAAAGGTTGCATCTTACCGTAAGGCATTTGATGATCGGCTTTCACTTGAAGACAAGTAAGACACTTGTGCACATACTTAACTATATCCCTCTTCATTCCCGGCCACCAATAGTCTTTCCTTAAATCTCTATACATTTTCGTAGCACCGGGGTGAATTGAATACTTAGACTTGTGAGCTAAGTCAAGGAGCTCACTTCTAACATTACTTTGCAAAGGTACCCAAATTCTCCCATATCTAAGTCTTAAACCACGAGAATCTACCACAAAATCGTCAACTTGCCCCTTGATCCTTTCTTTTCTCACGTTTTCGGGCGATAATGCTTCACCTTGTGCAACACGAATATCATCAAATATTTGAGGTGCTATTACCATAGTCAAACTTGTTATCTTAATCGGTTGATGACTCGACTTTCTACTAAGAGCATCCGCCACCACGTTCGCTTTTCCGGAGTGATATAAAATCTCACAATCATAATCTTTCACCAAATCGAGACCTCTTCTTTGCCTATCATTCAAATCCCTTTGATCAAATAAATACTTTAAGTTCTTATGATCGGTATAAATGGAAAACTTAACACCGTAAAGATAATGACGCCAAATCTTTAAAGCAAAAACTACGGCCGTCAATTCTAAATCATGTGTAGGATAGCGTTTCTCGTGTTCCTTCAATTGTCGGGAAGCATAAGCTATGACCTTTCCATTTTGCATCAATACACACCCTAGGCCTTTCTTAGAAGCATCACAATAAACCGTCATGTTTTCATTCCCTTCCGGTAAAACCAATATAGGAGCTTGAACAAGTTTCTCTTTAAGGAGTTGAAACGCTTGTTCTTGCTTTTCTTCCCATTTCCATGGCACACTTTTACGAGTCAACTTGGTGAGTGGGGTGGCTATTCTAGAGAAATCTTGTATAAACCGTCGGTAATACCCCGCTAAACCTAGAAAACTCCTAACTTCGGTAGGATTCGTAGGTGGTTCCCATCTCATAATTGCCTCTATCTTTACCGGATCAACACAAATACCCTTCTTATTAATGACATGACCCAAAAATTGAACTTCACGAAGCCAAAACTCGCACTTAGAGAACTTAGCAAACAATCTTTCTCTTCTTAGAGTCTCTAATACTTGTCTCAAATGTACCGCATGATCCTCTTCACTCTTAGAATATACCAAAATATCATCAATAAATACAATCACAAACCTATCAAGCATAGGCCGACAAACTCTATTCATCAAATCCATAAACGCGGCCGGTGCATTCGTTAACCCAAACGGCATAACCATAAACTCGTAATGACCATACCTTGTTCGAAAAGCTGTTTTAGGGACATCTTCTTCCCTCACTTTCAATTGATGGTAACCCGACCTTAAATCTATCTTTGAAAAGAAACTTGCACCTTGTAATTGATCAAACAAATCGTCTATCCTCGGCAACGGATACTTATTCTTAATAGTGACCTTGTTCAATTCTCTATAATCAATGCACATTCTCATAGTCCCATCTTTCTTTTTCACAAATAAAACCGGAGCTCCCCAAGGTGAACTACTAGGGCGTATAAAACCTTTATCTATCAAATCTTGCAATTGAGTCATCATTTCTCTCATTTCCGACGGGGCTAATCGATATGGAGCTTTGGCAATTGGCATGGCCCCGGGTATCAAATCTATTCTAAACTCTACCTCACGCTCGGGAGGTACACCGGGCAATTCACTTGGAAACACGTCCGGAAACTCGTTAACAATTGGTACATCATCTAATTCAACAACCTTTTTCGAATTATCAACAACATGTGCCAAAAACGCACAACACCCATGAGATAAAAATCTTTTAGCTTTAGCATACGTGCATATAGGTATAGCACGCCTAGCTCGTTCCCCATAAATCCATATAACCTTTCCACTAGGTGTTTGAACTAACACAATTTTCTTACGACATAAAATTATCCCTTCATTGTCCTCTAGCCAATCCATACCCACAATTACTTGAAATTCCCCCATATGCATGGGTATTAAATCAATGACAAACTTTTCATCATCCAAAATAATTTCACACCCTTTAATGATGCTATACACCATCACAGTCTTATTATCCGCTATTTCAACCTCTAGTGGGTGTTCTAACATACTAGGGGTCATATTAAAATGCTTACAAAAAGAATATGATACAAACGACCGCGTAGCACCGGAATCAAACAAAACATGCGCAGGTAAAGAGTTTACAATAAAGGTACCTGACACCACATTTTGGGACTCCTTCGCTTCGAGTGCGGTAATCTGATGAGCTCGGGCCCTTGGTCGGCTATCACTAGTCTTCGGTTCCGTCTTAACCTCTTTCTTAACACTACCACTAGCCAAATCCTTCTTGTATTCCGGACATTCGGCTTGAAAATGACCCTTCTCAAAACAATAATAACATTGCTTACCTTTCTTAGGACATTCGGCGGCCCTATGTCCCGGCTTACCGCAAGAGTAACAATCGGTGGTACCCGCTTTACATTCGCCCGTATGATTCTTACCACACCTAGTACACAACTTGGCTTCTTTCCCACCACTTTTACCCGACACAAAACCCCCCTTTGACTTGTGCGGGGATTCGGAACCAAACTTGCCCTTTTTCGGACTAACATTTTGCATCGCCTTAGAGTCTTGATCTAACTTTCGTTTAAACGCCGCCTTCTTCCTAAGTTCATGTTCTCTAACAAGGGCTCGATTCATCATCTCGGCTAAAGTCTTATAAGTACTCTTATCGATAAACTCACTTATTTCGGGATTCAACTTTTCATGATAATGATCCATCATCAACTTGGGACTTGACACAAAGTCCGGACAAAAACGAGACTTGTCATTAAACTCGGCATTAAACTCGGTCACCGACTTACTTCCATGCTCTATATTCATAAACTCGGATTTCAACCTACTAACCTCGGCGGGTGGAGCAAATTGAGTCATAAACATTTCACGGAACTTGTCCCATGAGAAACTTGTAGCCACGTCTCGCCCATGAGATTTAACTATGAAATTCCACCACTCATAACCACTACCCTTCATTTGATGAGCCGCATAAATTACCTTTAAATGCTCGGGGCATCCGCACAACATGAAAGTTTCCTCGATTTCATCAATCCATCTTTGACTAACAATAGGGTCAACCTTTCCAAGAAACTCGGGAGGATGGCAATTTGCAAAGTTTTTATATTCAAAACGATCATCCTTTCTTTTCGGGGCTTCTACCTCTTCTTGCCTTACCCCATTTCCCCCTTCACCTCTTAAGGTAGGGTTATTAGCAACCAAAGTCTTTAACTTTTCATCTAGTTGATCATTGATCAACGTCTTGATCTTTTCTAGCAAGGTTGGGGTATAACGTATCAAGGCTTGCCCTATTTGCCCCGAAATGTCATTTGGCATGTTAACTTCTTCCGATTCATTGTGAGAGTCTTCTATAGACTCCGTGGATGGGGTGCGGACGTACTCATCATCCTCATCTTGACCTCGGTTTGGTGATACAATAGCCATACTGAAAATCACAATTAACCCATTAGTTCAAATACCGGTAACACCATTATTCAACAAAACCAAACCATTCGAAAGAATTCCTAACTCGATTCACCATGACTATAGTAGACGTTCATGTGTACTAAAATGAAGTAATAACAATGGCCTGTTGTTATTACACCATTTCATTACACATTAAGTCCACTATGACATCATGGCTAACGGGTATCAAACTCCTTTCATAGATCAATCATTATACTACGGGTCTCGTCAATGACTCTACCCTATGGAGCATGGCACAACTATACGACTTTAACACTTATGCAAGTCCTAAACCGCTTATCCTTCACAACAATGGTTTAAGCCTAGATAATCCCTATCGTGGGTTATCCAAGTCCCTTAAACCACAGCTCTGATACCAACTTTTAACGCCTTGAATCGAGTAAAAAAAAATTTTTTTTTTTTTTTTTTTGAAAAGTTAAGTCACTGGCCGGACAAGGCAATTGCCGCGGCGCGGCCTGCCTTGTCGCGGCGCGACATAACACTTAACTTTTTAACCTTGTTAACTCCATTTCTGTTTTGAACATTAGTTGTTTGCCGCGGCGCGGAGCCCTTTGCCGCGGCGCGGCATAACACTTGTCCGGGTGCCAGACCTGCAACAATTAACTTAAACCAATTTTGCACTTTTCATCATTTTCAAACACTTTCAAAACAGCGCAATTCATACACAATCATAAAATTCCGTTTCTAATATCTTAAACCATCCATAAACAACATTTAGTCAATAAAATATGTTTCCATGAATCAAAACCAACATTTGGTCCCAAATTCAACAATGGCAACTTGACACTTCAAAATACTTGGCGTTTGGTAAGCGGTAACTATAGAGCGTGATTACAAAAAGGGACTTGCAATACCACTTACACAATGCCAATGCTCTTCAAGCTCTTCACACGGGTTCCTTACCTTCTCGATGGACTTTAGCACCTAAAACATAAAACATCATGGGGGTAAGCTTTTACACTTAGTGAGTTATAGGAAGGCAACAAAACATAAAACATAAATCATTTGGGCATAATCAAACACTTATCCTTCAACCCTTAGGTTGCTTGCATACTTTCGGATCCGATTATTCATACCATAGACATGACTTACTAGGCCGAACCTAGTAATCAAGTCTAAGCTAACCATAGACATACTAAATATGCCTAAGCTATCATCATCTCATACATAGACACCCAAAGTGTCTAAGCTAACATGAACCATAGGCAAGATTACTAGCAATGTAATAACCTTGCCTAAGCTAAACATCAACCATAGATACAACTATTGAGCTAACCCCATAGTTCTATCTAAGCTACATAACTAGTGCACTTAGTCGTTACTCTCTTGCACGGATGCAATCCGAGAACACTAAGCCACTCTTGACCCACCCATATTACCCCCTATAAACTCACCTTGCTTAATTGAATTTCCTTGGTCACTTGTAACCTCTTTTCCTTGATTAGCACCTATACATGAGCTAATCCCATTAATCACATAACTAAATCAAAATCACAACTTTCTTGAATCATTACATCATTCATACTTACACATACACTTTACCCCCTAATCACAACATTCATACATTCTAGCTTTGATCACATCTTTTCTAAAACAAGATTATTACCCATCAAAATTCATCACTTTAATCAAGTACAATTACTAGTTCTTCACTTTTAGCAATATATGCAACTTTTCCTTTAATCCTTTCATTATTTAACAAATGTGCATACCATCCAAATTTCATTACTAACACCATTACATTATCAAACTATCAATTTCTATAACTTACAACTATAACAATAGTTCATATATGAACATCCTTCATCATAATTTCTAGCTAGAACACATAATCACCTCATTGAGACATTTTAACAAACACTTGGTGTGCATGACTAGAAATTTAACTAAAACATCATCAATCTTACCATATTCATGCCATAAATCTATAATGCAAGTTCATACATGTAATTACTTCTAAAATCATCAACAATTCCATTCCAACTCATTCAAATGTGCACAATTCAATAAATAGCAACTTTCTTAAGCATAATCTCATCATTAACACACAATACAAGCAATACATCAACATAAAATCCATACCTTGACTTTTAGAGTTTAAGAACCCTAATTGTGCACCAAGAGAGTGAAAATGGAAGATTGAAGCTTGTTAGAGTGATTAAGGTGTGTTAGATTTCACAAATCTTCAATTGCATGCTCTTAAATTTCACAAAATGATGGATTTCTCCTTCTCCTCTACCCAAGTCGACACACACACACACACCAGGAGGTTCTGTATAATTTTTTACAATTTAACTTCTTTTATTAAAATAACTTTGGCCTATTGACACTTTCTACCCTCCCCACCACAACTATAGTTAGGGAAGTCCTTAATCTTAACTTTGCACCATTAGTCCTTCTTAACTTAACCAATAAACTTAACCTTCATCCATTTAACATAAAATAACCTTTACAATTTAATTTCTTGGCAACAAAATTTACATAAAATAATACCTTAAATATTTGGGATGTTACATGTGTGGCTCACGAGGATCGACATATGAAGACATACTTGTTGCATAGTGTAACAACCCGACTTTTTCGTTAAATACTTAACGACGTTTACTTAAATTCTATGATATTCAATGTAAAAAAAAAAAAAATTATCTAAGAATATACTAGATTAATATGTGCTATATATGGCATGATTATATGCTTCGAATTTTAAAGTACTTAGAAAAAGCAAGAAAAACGCATGGTTAGTAAAAATCGCGAAAAACGTTTTTTAAGACAGCGAAACGTATGGTAATTTATTTTTAATAATTATTTTATATAATTATTAAGTTTTATAAATACTTTTAATTTATCAAAAATTTTATACATTAAAGACGCGAAGAATTCGTTAAACGTCCGGTTAACGTTCTGATTTTCGGTTTCGATTAACGACACCGAACGGACTACACAATAATTACTAACTAGTTAAAATAAGTCCATGGACTCCTCTTGGACCCCTTTGGCCGAAAATCTTCCTTCCCCAATAGTCCATTCGATTATTTGCTTGGCCCATTTGTTAAACCCATCTTAATTAGACAAATACCGTTGTAATCCCTCATTTAATAAAAAATAAAAAATAATGCAACCTCCCTCCCTCCCATTCACGTACGACCGCAACCCCATCATCATCATCTTCATCGATCACTTCCTCCCTCAAGAACACATCAATTGCTTGCTTGTTTGCTAAATCGTTTACGAATTTTTGCTCCACTTGCCGTGCTCTACACATCTATACCACTAATTGCTTGATTAGGTTAAAACTTTAAAACTCTAGATTTCTTATTTTCATTATTTTGATACATAATAGGGTTGTATTAGTGTCTAGTGCTCAAGTCTTTACTTGTGTAAATGTAATTTTGTATTTAATTGATGGTTTATTCAACTTTGATGAGACCACGATTTTGATCAGACCTAAACTGATTTTTTTTATGTTAAATACAGTTAATATTTGTACATATTTGAATTGTTGTCGCAAAGCTAATAACTTTTCATGTAGATAACGCGCGATTTCAATAAACGGATAGAAAGTTACATGCGATTAGGGTTTAATACAACATTGTTTATGTTTATGATTTTTATGGAATATTATGATGTACTACATGTCTTAACATGTTCATTAGTGAATAGCTTTTCAAAAATTATTAACTTTGCATTGCGTACGCCGAAGAGCTAGATCGAGAAGATAATGAAGGCCCAAGTCAAAGACCCCCATGAGCACCCCGATCGTATCTTCATAGGGACCGTGAAGGTGCTGGAACACGTCTATGGAATGACTACTTTTGCGAAACTCCTAAGTTTCCTCACAAATTAAAGAGACGTTTTCAAATGCGCTCGCAATTATATCTACGTATTGTAACATCCCGCCTTTTTTCCGTTTACATTCCGTTTATTTATTTAAAGTCCGTTATATGATTATAACATCTCCCGTTAAAATGCATTTTAAAATAATCCGTTTAGGTAATTCACGCACCCGCCTTTAAAGTTGAAGGACTAAACTTGCCAATGGGCCAAAGTTGTGACTAGGTCAAAGTGGTCAAACCTCCTCTCATCCATTCATTTCATCTTCTTCTTTCTCATACTTCCACCTTTATTCTCTCAAACCCTCAAACACCAATTCATCATCTAAATCCAATCTAGCAAGTGTTCTTCAAAACAAATTACATATTTGAAATGCTTGCATCTTCGTCTTCAATTCCATACCGATTTCATCAAGTTTGGGTAACCTTATAAAATCACTAGAGTCTTAGTTCTTGATGTTTTTAACTTATAAAAGTATTAATTAGTGTCTATGGCTCGAGTCTAACATGAATATGTGATTTATATGCTTGATGTTGTTATTTTAAGTAACTAACATGAACTTGAAATTTGGTGTGTTTGATTTGGTGATTTGGTTGCTTGAATGTTGTTAAATGTTAAAAGTGCATGTATTAAATGTGCTACTAGCATCACTAGCTTCATTTTGATGTGTAGGTTGATTAAGAAAACTCCACTAACATGATTTATGAGTTTATGATTCTTGGTTAGGGTTTGGTAGTCTTCAATGTGAAATTTTGATACATTAAATGCTTGTTAATGTTGTTGTAAGTGTTTAGTTACAATGTATGTTTAATTACCTTCGAAACGGCATATCACATATGTAAATTGGATCACCGAATCATGGAATGCAATTATTGAACTTGAATGTCATAAATGATGAGCATTGAATGTGAATTTGGTTGTTGAAAGTGTGATTGATGAAAGGTGTTTAGTTGTTTTCCTCGTCAAAATACCTTTCCGATGATATAAGATACATGTTTTGATTGTTTGCGGGTCATAAATTGGGATTATTTGAGTTTTGGTTCGTGCACTTATGAGTTTCAGCAAACAGGACCTGGGTACCAGTTTGGACGTCATCCAAATCATTGGACGCCATCCAGTCCTTCACAATTGGACGCCGTCCAGCCCATTTGGACGTCGTCCAGATGATCTACCAGGGGCTGTCCAACTTGGTCATTTCCCGAAAAATTCTAACTATGCTACGCACCTCTGATTACCATGTAACTTGTTCTAACATACTTATATATGATGAAAAACTTCAGAAAAATAGTTCGAGACCAACCCGAACGTGTTGACTTTTTCGTTAACTTTGACCCGACCAAAGTTTGACTTTTTGTCAAACTTAACTAAATGTTTATGCAATCGTTCTAACATGCTTCTATACTTGTATCTTGCATGAAACTTGACAATTTGATTCACATGCTACTTAATCGTGTCGTAACGAGCCATAGGACTAACTGAACATCTTTGACCAACCGTGTTTACCGTTATTGATACAACCTTCTTGTTTAGGTCGAGACTAGCGTTCTTTCTTGCACACATTTACTTGTGAAGCACATTTACATTCGTGCACTCAAGGTGAGATCATAGTCCCACCTTTTCAACAACTTTTATTCTTTAAATCGTGGGCTGAGAAACATATACATTACATAATTATATACATTTCATATGTATATATACTTTTCATACTTTGATACGTGAACACGAATACAAAAGCAAAGATACATACGAGTTAGAACAAAAATCCCCAAGTCCAATTATCATTAGTTACACTTGTAGGGTGTAAGCGAGAACTTATGTTGTATGGCCATACGGGTTTGACGAACCCTCATTCGGATGAATGAAACATATTTTCGAGATATGGTGTAGGTTCTAATACTATTATGCAGAGGTATGATTCAGTTAAGCTTTGGTAATTGGGTGCTAGTGATACAAACACATCTTTTGAGATGTATACGCTTGATAAACGATTCATACTAAATCTTGTGGTTCAAAACATACTTTATACATACAACTATGATTTCACCAACGTTTTCGTTGACAGATTCTTCCATGTTTTCTCAGGTCCTTGAATGCTTAATGATACATGCTTCCGCTCACTTTTTGATACTTGCTTGGATGTCGAGTATACATGCATACGTGGAGCGTCTTTTGATACTTAAATTGTGTCGCATCGATTTCATTTGTACTTTAAATTTTATAATGTTATTAGTCGTTGAACTACTTTTATAAACCTTGAAACATCCTCACTTTTGAAATGAATGCGACATATATTTTGGTCAAACGTTGTCTTAAAGACTTATGACCACGTAACGGGACCTAAGTAGACGGCGCCGTCAAATGATGAGTTTTGTCGGGTCGCTACAGATGGTGTCAGAGTGTTGGTTGTAGGGATTTAGAGTTCATTGGTGTCAACCCCGAGTCATAGGGTACATTAGTGAGTCTAGACTACAATCGGCATATAGACTTGAAGTAGGACTTACGTGACTACTTGTGCATTTATACTCGAACTCTTCTATTCATGTCTAACTTCTATTCCATCTTAATCTCATGTTGTTTAATTTGATTGACACGCCACTTTGACTATATGAAATAACGTCGAATGTGTAGTGACCCGAAGTTTTCCATGTTTATATATATATTAATTGAGATTGATGTTTACATGATTAAATGTTTCCAACATGTTAAGCAATCAAACTTGTTAAGACTTGATTAATTGAAATAGGTTTCATATAGACAATTGACCACCCAAGTTGACCGGTGATTCACGAACGTTAAAACTTGTAAAAAAACTATATGATGACATATATATGGTTATATATATAGTTAACATGATATTATGATAAGTAAACATATCATTAATTATATTAACAATGAACTACATATGTAAAAACAAGACTACTAACTTAATGATTTTGAAACGAGACATATATGTAACGTTTATCGTTGTAACGACATTTAATGTATATATATCATATTAAGAGATATTCGTACATCATAATATCATGATAATATAATAATTTAAAATCTCTTTTGATATTATAAACATTGGGTTAACAACATTTAACAAGATCGTTAACCTAAAGGTTTCAAAACAACACTTACATGTAACGACTAACGATGACTTAACGACTCAGTTAAAATGTATATACATGTAGTGTTTTAATATGTATTTATACACTTTTGAAAGACTTCAATACACTTATCAAAATACTTCTACTTAACAAAAATGCTTACAATTACATTCTCGTTCAGTTTCATCAACAATTCTACTCGTATGCACCCGTATTCGTACTCGTACAATACACAGCTTTTAGATGTATGTACTATTGGTATATACACTCCAATGATCAGCTCTTAGCAGCCCATGTGAGTCACCTAACACATGTGGGAACCATCATTTGGCAACTAGCATGAAATATCTCATAAGATTACAAAAATATGAGTAATCATTCATGACTTATTTACATGAAAACAAAATTACATATCCTTTATATCTAATCCATACACCAACGACCAAAAACACCTACAAACACTTTCATTCTTCAATTTTCTTCATCTAATTGAACTCTCTCAAGTTCTATCTTCAAGTTCTAAGTGTTCTTCATAAATTCCAAAAGTTCTAGTTTCATAAAATCAAGAATACTTTCAAGTTTGCTAGCTCACTTCCAATCTTGTAAGGTGATCATCCAACCTCAAGAAATCTTTGTTTCTTACAGTAGGTTATCATTCTAATACAAGGTAATAATCATATTCAAACTTTGGTTCAATTTCTATAACTATAACAATCTTATTTCAAGTGATGATCTTACTTGAACTTGTTTTCGTGTCATGATTTTGCTTCAAGAACTTTGAGCCATCCAAGGATCCATTGAAGCTAGATCCATTTTTCTCTTTTCCAGTAGGTTCATCCAAGGAACTTAAGGTAGTAATGATGTTCATAACATCATTCGATTCATACATATAAAGCTATCTTTTTCGAAGGTTTAAACTTGTAATCACTAGAACATAGTTTAGTTAATTCTAAACTTGTTCGCAAACAAAAGTTAATCCTTCTAACTTGACTTTTAAAATCAACTAAACACATGTTCTATATCTATATGATATGCTAACTTAATGATTTAAAACCTGGAAACACGAAAAACACCGTAAAACCGGATTTACGCCGTCGTAGTAACACCGCGGGCTGTTTTGGGTTAGTTAATTAAAAACTATGATAAACTTTGATTTAAAAGTTGTTATTCTGGGAAAATGATTTTTATTATGAACATGAAACTATATCCAAAAATTATGGTTAAACTCAAAGTGGAAGTATGTTTTCTAAAATGGTCATCTAGACGTCGTTCTTTCGACTGAAATGACTAACTTTACAAAAACGACTTGTAACTTATTTTTCCGACTATAAACCTATACTTTTCTGTTTAGATTCATAAAATAGAGTTCAATATGAAACCATAGCAATTTGATTCACTCAAAACGGATTTAAAATGAAGAAGTTATGGGTAAAACAAGATTGGATAATTTTTCTCATTTTAGCTACGTGAAAATTGGTAACAAATCTATTCCAACCATAACTTAATCAACTTGTATTGTATATTATGTAATCTTGAGATACCATAGACACGTATACAATGTTTCGACCTATCATGTCGACACATCTATATATATTTCGGAACAACCATAGACACTCTATATGTGAATGTTGGAGTTAGCTATACAGGGTTGAGGTTGATTCCAAAATATATATAGTTTGAGTTGTGATCAATACTGAGATACGTATACACTGGGTCGTGGATTGATTCAAGATAATATTTATCGATTTATTTCTGTACATCTAACTGTGGACAACTAGTTGTAGGTTACTAACGAGGACAGCTGACTTAATAAACTTAAAACATCAAAATATATTAAAAGTGTTGTAAATATATTTTGAACATACTTTGATATATATGTATATATTGTTATAGGTTCGTGAATCAACCAGTGGCCAAGTCTTACTTCCCGACGAAGTAAAAATCTGTGAAAGTGAGTTATAGTCCCACTTTTAAAATCTAATATTTTTGGGATGAGAATACATGCAGGTTTTATAAATGATTTACAAAATAGACACAAGTACGTGAAACTACATTCTATGGTTGAATTATCGAAATCGAATATGCCCCTTTTTATTAAGTCTGGTAATCTAAGAATTAGGGAACAGACACCCTAATTGACGCGAATCCTAAAGATAGATCTATTGGGCCTAACAAACCCCATCCAAAGTACCGGATGCTTTAGTACTTCGAAATTTATATCATATCCGAAGGGTGTCCCGGAATGATGGGGATATTCTTATATATGCATCTTGTTATTGTCGGTTACCAGGTGTTCACCATATGAATGATTTTTATCTCTATGTATGGGATGTGTATTGAAATATGAAATCTTGTGGTCTATTGTTACGATTTGATATATATAGGTTAAACCTATAACTCACCAACATTTTTGTTGACGTTTTAAGCATGTTTATTCTCAGGTGATTATTAAGAGCTTCCGTTGTCGCATACTTAAATAAGGACAAGATTTGGAGTCCATGCTTGTATGATATTGTGTAAAAACTGCATTCAAGAAACTTATTTTGTTGTAACATATTTGTATTGTAAACCATTATGTAATGGTCGTGTGTAAACAGGATATTTTAGATTATCATTATTTGATAATCTACGTAAAGCTTTTTAAACCTTTATTGATGAAATAAAGGTTATGGTTTGTTTAAAAATGAATGCAGTCTTTGAAAAACGTCTCATATAGAGGTCAAAACCTCGCAACGAAATCAATTAATATGGAACGTTTTTAGTCAATAAGAATGGGACATTTCAGTTGGTATCAGAGCGTTGGTCTTAGAGAACCAGAAAATTTGCATTAGTGTGTCTTATCGAGTTTGTTAGGATGCATTAGTGAGTCTGGACTTCGACCGTGTTTTCTTTAAAAATGATTGCTTAACAAATTTTGTTGGAAACTATATATTTTTAACATGTGAATATTATGTGATATATTAATCTCTTAACGCGTTTGATATTATGTGATAGATGTCTACCTCTAGAACAAGTCCCATTGACTCACCTAATAATAATGAAGAGTCAAATGTAAATTGGAATGATTTGTGGACTGATTCACAAGTTCCCGAAGAGGAACCGGAAGAAGAGTCGGAACCGGAAGAAGAATCGGAACCGGAAGAAGAATCGGAACCGGATGAAGAAATAGAACCGGTGGGGAAAATAATAAAACGGTTAAGTAAAAGAAAATCCTCAACCAACCGACCAAAGTTAATTATGGTCAATGGTGTTTCCGCCAAGGAAGCAAAATATTGGGAGGATTACCAATTCTCCGATGAATCGGATTCCGACGAGAATTCCGATGATGTTATAGAAATTACCCCAACTGAATTTAAAAAGGCAAAAGAAACTAATAGGGGAAAGGGCATAAAAATAGAGAAATCTAATTCCAACCCCGATGAACTTTATATGTATCGTCAACCCCCGAAGTCCTTAAGTTGTAACAATGACCCGGGAACCTCTAAACCACCAGGTTTTTCTAAACCAATGTGGACAACGACGGCTCGTATTAGGGGAACATCATATATCCCTAGAAACTTGGCAAAACGAACCAAAACCGAAGAAAAAGAAACGAGCGAGTCGGAATAAGATAGTTGTATTCGTGTGGTGTAATATATGTAATATAGTGTTCTTATGCTTTATGATATATGTAAAAATTGCTTGTATTAATAAGTATTTTTTTATGAATCTAACTCTTGTCTATTTTACAGTTTAAAAACACAAAATGGATAGACAACCCAATATTTTAAGAGACCTACCCGGAGACATGATTGATGAAATCTTGTCTAGAGTCGGCCAGAATTCTTCGGCACAACTATTTAAGGCGAGATCAGTTTGTAAGACATTCGAAGAACGTTCCAAGAATGTCTTGGTTTATAAGAGACTTTCGTTTGAAAGATGGGGGATATCACATTGGGAAACCCATAAGTTACGATGTGTTTACTTTGACGCATATATTGCGGGGAACCCAAATGCTATTTTACGCAACGGGTTAAGAAATTATTTTGACTCAATATATCCGAATATTGGACTTCGTGATTTAGAAAAAGCGGCTAACATGCAACATAAAGAAGCATGTTATGCTTACGGATTAGTAATGTTCGCTTCTCACCAAAGTGAGAACAAGAACATCGGGCTACAACTATTAAACAAAACGTTTCCACAAGTGACGGAGTCGGTAATTGGGGTAAGAAATGAGGTTTTTAGATTATTACGAGACTGTTGGACATTACGTAACCCTCGTCCCTTTGATGACGTTACAACACGCTGTCTTATCAACGGCCATAACGGTTATGTTGCACAAGACCAAGGATGGGAAGTAGTCCTAGTAAAACCAGAATGCATGACTTGTTTCTGGACGTATGAATTACGTGTCTTTATTGCCTTTGCTGAACGACTTGTGTACTAGCTAGAATTGTCTTCACAACTATCTTGTATCAAAGTTATTGTGTGCTATATTTCATGCTTTATGTAAAATAAGCGGTATTGTAAGTTTGTAAAATATTGTATAAAATTTTGAACGCGAAATATTATTATAATCAGTTTTTCATATAGAATTGTAGTAGTTGAATTGTATATTAGCTACTAAGTATGAACTTAACGGGTAGGTACTACCCGAATTTAAACTTATAAAACGCTAATATGAAGAAAAAGCTTTTATAAATGAGTTCATATTATGCTACGAAATACTATTAACTACTCTTAATATTCTGTATGATTAACTTGTTCCATTTAACTATTTTGAAGGAAATGGCACCGACTACTCGACACACCGTGAATATGAATGAAGAGGAATTCCGTACTTTTCTAGCTTCAAACATAGCCGCAGTACAGGCTGCGCTACATACCAACAATAACCTTGGATCTAGCAGTACAGGAAATCGTGTAGGATGCACCTACAAAGAATTCACTGCCTGCAAACCTTTGGAATTTGATGGAACCGAAGGACCGATCGGATTGAAACGGTGGACCGAGAAGGTTGAATCGGTGTTTTCCATAAGTAAGTGTACTGAAGAGGACAAAGTGAAGTACGCTACGCATACCTTCACAGGTTCTGCGTTAACATGGTGGAATACCTATCTAGAGCAAGTGGGACAAGATGATGCGTACGCACTACCGTGGTCAGCATTCAAGCACTTGATGAACGAGAAGTACCGTCCCAGAACCGAGGTCAATAAGCTCAAGACAGAACTTAGAGGGTTACGAACCCAAGGATTTGATATTACCACGTACGAAAGACGATTCACAGAATTGTGCCTATTGTGTCCGGGAGCATTCGAAGATGAGGAAGAGAAGATCGACGCGTTTGTGAAAGGATTACCGGAAAGAATCCAAGAAGATATAAGTTCACACGAGCCCGCCTCCATACAACAGGCATGTAGAATGGCTCACAAACTAGTGAACCAGATTGAAGAAAGAATTAAAGAACAGACTGCTGAAGAGGCCAATGTGAAGCAAGTCAAAAGAAAGTGGGAGGAAAACGGTGATAAGAATCACCAATACAACAACAACAGCAATTACAACAATAATCGCAACAATTATCCCAACAATCGCAACATCAATCGCAACTACAACAAACGGCCCAACAACAACAACAACAACAACAACAACAACAACAGCAACTACAACAATCATCCCAACAACAATAATAACCGCAACAACAACAACAATCAGAAGCAACTATGCCAAAGGTGTGAAAAGAATCACTCGGGGTTCTGCACCAAATTTTGCAACAAGTGTAAAAGAAATGGTCATAGCGCGGCGAAGTGTGAGGTCTACGGACTAGGGGTTAATAGAACGAAAGGAACAAATGGTGTCGGAACGAGTAATGGCGGAGCAAGTAGTGTCGGAGCAAGTTATGCCAATGTAGTTTGTTATAAATGTGGAAAACCAGGCCACATTATTAGAAATTGCCCGAACCAGGAGAACACGAATGGACAAGGCCGTGGAAGAGTTTTCAATATTAATGCGGTAGAGGCACAGGAAGACCCGGAGCTTGTTACGGGTACGTTTCTTATTGACAATAAATCTGCTTACGTTTTATTTGATTCGGGTGCGGATAGAAGCTATATGAGTAGAGATTTTTGTGCTAAATTAAGTTGTCCATTGACGCCTTTGGATAGTAAATTTTTACTCGAATTAGCAAATGGTAAATTAATTTCAGCAGATAATATATGTCGGAATCGAGAAATTAAACTGGTTAGCGAAACATTTAAGATTGATTTGATACCAGTAGAGTTAGGGAGTTTTGATGTGATAATCGGTATGGACTGGTTGAAAGAAGTGAAAGCGGAGATCGTTTGTTACAAAAATGCAATTCGCATTATACGAGAAAAAGGAAAACCCTTAATGGTGTACGGAGAAAAGGGCAACACGAAGCTACATCTTATTAGTAATTTGAAGGCACAAAAACTAATAAGAAAAGGTTGCTATGCTGTTCTAGCACACGTCGAAAAAGTACAAACTGAAGAAAAGAGCATCAATGATGTTCCCATTGCAAAAGAATTTCCCGATGTATTTCCGAAAGAATTACCGGGATTACCCCCACATCGATCCGTTGAATTTCAAATAGATCTTGTACCAGGAGCTGCACCAATAGCTCGTGCTCCTTACAGACTCGCACCCAGCGAGATGAAAGAACTGCAAAGCCAATTACAAGAACTTTTAGAGCGTGGTTTCATTCGATCAAGCACATCACCGTGGGGAGCTCCTGTTTTGTTTGTCAAGAAGAAAGATGGTACATTCAGGTTGTGTATCGACTACCGAGAGTTGAACAAACTTACCATCAAGAACCGCTACCCACTACCGAGAATCGACGACTTATTTGATCAACTACAAGGCTCGTCTGTTTATTCAAAGATTGACTTACGTTCCGGGTATCATCAAATGCGGGTGAAAGAAGATGATATTCCAAAGACTGCTTTCAGAACACGTTACGGTCATTACGAGTTTATGGTCATGCCGTTTGGTTTAACTAATGCACCAGCTGTGTTCATGGACCTTATGAACCGAGTGTGTGGACCATACCTTGACAAGTTTGTCATTGTTTTCATTGATGACATACTTATTTACTCAAAGAATGACCAAGAACACGGTGAACATTTGAGAAAGGTGTTAGAAGTATTGAGGAAGGAAGAATTGTACGCTAAGTTTTCAAAGTGTGCATTTTGGTTGGAAGAAGTTCAATTCCTCGGTCACATAGTGAACAAAGAAGGTATTAAGGTGGATCCGGCAAAGATAGAAACTGTTGAAAAGTGGGAAACCCCGAAAACTCCGAAACACATACGCCAGTTTTTAGGACTAGCTGGTTACTACAGAAGGTTCATCCAAGACTTTTCCAGAATAGCAAAACCCTTGACTGCATTAACGCATAAAGGGAAGAAATTTGAATGGAATTATGAACAAGAGAAAGCGTTTCAGTTATTGAAGAAAAAGCTAACTACGGCACCTATATTGTCATTGCCTGAAGGGAATGATGATTTTGTGATTTATTGTGACGCATCAAAGCAAGGTCTCGGTTGTGTATTAATGCAACGAACGAAGGTGATTGCTTATGCGTCTAGACAATTGAAGATTCACGAACAAAATTATACGACGCATGATTTGGAATTAGGCGCGGTTGTTTTTGCATTAAAGACTTGGAGGCACTACTTATATGGGGTCAAAAGTATTATATATACCGACCACAAAAGTCTTCAACACATATTTAATCAGAAACAACTGAATATGAGGCAGCGTAGGTGGATTGAATTATTGAATGATTACGATTTTGAGATTCGTTACCACCCGGGGAAGGCAAATGTGGTAGCCGATGCCTTGAGCAGGAAGGATAGAGAACCCATTCGAGTAAAATCTATGAATATAATGATTCATAATAACATTACTACTCAAATAAAGGAGGCGCAACAAGGAGTTTTAAAAGAGGGAAATTTAAAGGATGAAATACCCAAAGGATCGGAGAAGCATCTTAATATTCGGGAAGACGGAACCCGGTATAGGGCTGAAAGGATTTGGGTACCAAAATTTGGAGATATGAGAGAAATGGTACTTAGAGAAGCTCATAAAACCAGATACTCAATACATCCTGGAACGGGGAAGATGTACAAGGATCTCAAGAAACATTTTTGGTGGCCGGGTATGAAAGCCGATGTTGCTAAATACGTAGGAGAATGTTTGACGTGTTCTAAGGTCAAAGCTGAGCATCAGAAACCATCAGGTCTACTTCAACAACCCGAAATCCCGGAATGGAAATGGGAAAACATTACCATGGATTTCATCACTAAATTGCCAAAGACTGCAAGTGGTTTTGATACTATTTGGGTAATAGTTGATCGTCTCACCAAATCAGCACACTTCCTACCAATAAGAGAAGATGACAAGATGGAGAAGTTAGCACGACTGTATTTGAAGGAAGTCGTCTCCAGACATGGAATACCAATCTCTATTATCTCTGATAGGGATGGCAGATTTATTTCAAGATTCTGGCAGACATTACAGCAAGCATTAGGAACTCGTCTAGACATGAGTACTGCCTATCATCCACAAACTGATGGGCAGAGCGAAAGGACGATACAAACGCTTGAAGACATGCTACGAGCATGTGTTATTGATTTCGGAAACAGTTGGGATCGACATCTACCGTTAGCAGAATTTTCCTACAACAACAGCTACCATTCAAGCATTGAGATGGCGCCGTTTGAAGCACTTTATGGTAGAAAGTGCAGGTCTCCGATTTGTTGGAGTGAGGTGGGGGATAGACAGATTACGGGTCCGGAGATTATACAAGAAACTACCGAGAAGATCATCCAAATTCAACAACGGTTGAAAACCGCCCAAAGTCGACAAAAGAGCTACGCTGACATTAAAAGAAAAGATATAGAATTTGAAATTGGAGAGATGGTCATGCTTAAAGTTGCACCTTGGAAAGGCGTTGTTCGATTTGGTAAACGAGGGAAATTAAATCCAAGGTATATTGGACCATTCAAGATTATTGATCGTGTCGGACCAGTAGCTTACCGACTAGAGTTACCTCAACAACTCGTGGCTGTACATAACACTTTCCACGTCTCGAATTTAAAGAAATGTTTTGCTAAAGAAGATCTCACTATTCCGTTAGATGAAATCCAAATCAACGAAAAACTTCAATTCATCGAAGAACCCGTCGAAATAATGGATCGTGAGGTTAAAAGACTTAAGCAAAACAAGATACCAATTGTTAAGGTTCGATGGAATGCTCGTAGAGGACCCGAGTTCACCTGGGAGCGTGAAGATGAGATGAAGAAGAAATACCCGCATCTATTTCCAGAAGATTCGTCAACACCTTCAACAGCTTAAAATTTCGGGACGAAATTTATTTAACGGGTAGGTACTGTAGTGACCCGAAGTTTTCCATGTTTATATATATATTAATTGAGATTGATGTTTACATGATTAAATGTTTCCAACATGTTAAGCAATCAAACTTGTTAAGACTTGATTAATTGAAATAGGTTTCATATAGACAATTGACCACCCAAGTTGACCGGTGATTCACGAACGTTAAAACTTGTAAAAAAACTATATGATGACATATATATGGTTATATATATAGTTAACATGATATTATGATAAGTAAACATATCATTAATTATATTAACAATGAACTACATATGTAAAAACAAGACTACTAACTTAATGATTTTGAAACGAGACATATATGTAACGTTTATCGTTGTAACGACATTTAATGTATATATATCATATTAAGAGATATTCGTACATCATAATATCATGATAATATAATAATTTAAAATCTCTTTTGATATTATAAACATTGGGTTAACAACATTTAACAAGATCGTTAACCTAAAGGTTTCAAAACAACACTTACATGTAACGACTAACGATGACTTAACGACTCAGTTAAAATGTATATACATGTAGTGTTTTAATATGTATTTATACACTTTTGAAAGACTTCAATACACTTATCAAAATACTTCTACTTAACAAAAATGCTTACAATTACATTCTCGTTCAGTTTCATCAACAATTCTACTCGTATGCACCCGTATTCGTACTCGTACAATACACAGCTTTTAGATGTATGTACTATTGGTATATACACTCCAATGATCAGCTCTTAGCAGCCCATGTGAGTCACCTAACACATGTGGGAACCATCATTTGGCAACTAGCATGAAATATCTCATAAGATTACAAAAATATGAGTAATCATTCATGACTTATTTACATGAAAACAAAATTACATATCCTTTATATCTAATCCATACACCAACGACCAAAAACACCTACAAACACTTTCATTCTTCAATTTTCTTCATCTAATTGAACTCTCTCAAGTTCTATCTTCAAGTTCTAAGTGTTCTTCATAAATTCCAAAAGTTCTAGTTTCATAAAATCAAGAATACTTTCAAGTTTGCTAGCTCACTTCCAATCTTGTAAGGTGATCATCCAACCTCAAGAAATCTTTGTTTCTTACAGTAGGTTATCATTCTAATACAAGGTAATAATCATATTCAAACTTTGGTTCAATTTCTATAACTATAACAATCTTATTTCAAGTGATGATCTTACTTGAACTTGTTTTCGTGTCATGATTTTGCTTCAAGAACTTTGAGCCATCCAAGGATCCATTGAAGCTAGATCCATTTTTCTCTTTTCCAGTAGGTTCATCCAAGGAACTTAAGGTAGTAATGATGTTCATAACATCATTCGATTCATACATATAAAGCTATCTTTTTCGAAGGTTTAAACTTGTAATCACTAGAACATAGTTTAGTTAATTCTAAACTTGTTCGCAAACAAAAGTTAATCCTTCTAACTTGACTTTTAAAATCAACTAAACACATGTTCTATATCTATATGATATGCTAACTTAATGATTTAAAACCTGGAAACACGAAAAACACCGTAAAACCGGATTTACGCCGTCGTAGTAACACCGCGGGCTGTTTTGGGTTAGTTAATTAAAAACTATGATAAACTTTGATTTAAAAGTTGTTATTCTGGGAAAATGATTTTTATTATGAACATGAAACTATATCCAAAAATTATGGTTAAACTCAAAGTGGAAGTATGTTTTCTAAAATGGTCATCTAGACGTCGTTCTTTCGACTGAAATGACTAACTTTACAAAAACGACTTGTAACTTATTTTTCCGACTATAAACCTATACTTTTCTGTTTAGATTCATAAAATAGAGTTCAATATGAAACCATAGCAATTTGATTCACTCAAAACGGATTTAAAATGAAGAAGTTATGGGTAAAACAAGATTGGATAATTTTTCTCATTTTAGCTACGTGAAAATTGGTAACAAATCTATTCCAACCATAACTTAATCAACTTGTATTGTATATTATGTAATCTTGAGATACCATAGACACGTATACAATGTTTCGACCTATCATGTCGACACATCTATATATATTTCGGAACAACCATAGACACTCTATATGTGAATGTTGGAGTTAGCTATACAGGGTTGAGGTTGATTCCAAAATATATATAGTTTGAGTTGTGATCAATACTGAGATACGTATACACTGGGTCGTGGATTGATTCAAGATAATATTTATCGATTTATTTCTGTACATCTAACTGTGGACAACTAGTTGTAGGTTACTAACGAGGACAGCTGACTTAATAAACTTAAAACATCAAAATATATTAAAAGTGTTGTAAATATATTTTGAACATACTTTGATATATATGTATATATTGTTATAGGTTCGTGAATCAACCAGTGGCCAAGTCTTACTTCCCGACGAAGTAAAAATCTGTGAAAGTGAGTTATAGTCCCACTTTTAAAATCTAATATTTTTGGGATGAGAATACATGCAGGTTTTATAAATGATTTACAAAATAGACACAAGTACGTGAAACTACATTCTATGGTTGAATTATCGAAATCGAATATGCCCCTTTTTATTAAGTCTGGTAATCTAAGAATTAGGGAACAGACACCCTAATTGACGCGAATCCTAAAGATAGATCTATTGGGCCTAACAAACCCCATCCAAAGTACCGGATGCTTTAGTACTTCGAAATTTATATCATATCCGAAGGGTGTCCCGGAATGATGGGGATATTCTTATATATGCATCTTGTTATTGTCGGTTACCAGGTGTTCACCATATGAATGATTTTTATCTCTATGTATGGGATGTGTATTGAAATATGAAATCTTGTGGTCTATTGTTACGATTTGATATATATAGGTTAAACCTATAACTCACCAACATTTTTGTTGACGTTTTAAGCATGTTTATTCTCAGGTGATTATTAAGAGCTTCCGTTGTCGCATACTTAAATAAGGACAAGATTTGGAGTCCATGCTTGTATGATATTGTGTAAAAACTGCATTCAAGAAACTTATTTTGTTGTAACATATTTGTATTGTAAACCATTATGTAATGGTCGTGTGTAAACAGGATATTTTAGATTATCATTATTTGATAATCTACGTAAAGCTTTTTAAACCTTTATTGATGAAATAAAGGTTATGGTTTGTTTAAAAATGAATGCAGTCTTTGAAAAACGTCTCATATAGAGGTCAAAACCTCGCAACGAAATCAATTAATATGGAACGTTTTTAGTCAATAAGAATGGGACATTTCAGAATGCACATATGAATCAGGGTAATATAATTTCCTGGATTATATTACGGTGACTCATATGAACGTTCTGACATTATGACATAAAGAATTTAAGGCGAGTCAAGGAAAATTTTCTCTATACCCTTATTCCATATCACGATTAGTATTATTAAGAATACTAATCAACGATATTCTTGTGTTTTGAAGGAACAATGCCTCCTCGCCGTGTACCACGCCGTGAAACACCCGAACAAGCTCTTCAACTTCTGGTAGCCACCGCCGTAGAGGTGGCCATGGCCAGTCACTCCTCCAACAAAAATAACAACAACCACAACAACAACAACAACAACAATCAAGGGGCCAGTAACTCAAGCGAAGGGTGCTCCTACAAAGCCTTCATGGGGTGCAAATCTCACACTTTCGATGGAACTGGGGGACCGGTTGTGCTCACCCGATGGTTTGAGCAAACGGAAGCCGTCTTTAGCATAAGCGGTTGTCGAGACCAAGAAAAGGTCAAATACTCCACTCACACTTTCTCCGGTGTCGCTCTCACATGGTGGAACACCTATGTACAATCGGTGGGTACCGATGAAGCTCACGCCCTCTCTTGGGCCGATTTAAGGGAAAAGATTATCGTTAAAGGCAGTCGGGAATGACCTCAGGGCTTATAATCAACGGTTTGCCGAGTTAGCTCTAATGTGTCCGGCTCTCGTGACTCCCGAATTCCTCCGAGTTGAACTCTACATGGATGGCCTCCCAAAGAGCATCAAACACGGGGTAATGTCATCCAAACCCGCTAATCACCAAGAAGCTTTGAAAATGGCCAGCCAGTTAATAGAAACGGTGGATGAAATTGTAGTACCGGCACCTAAGGCCGAGGATAAATCGGGTGGCAACAAAAGGAAATGGGAAGCCCCCCCAAGCAAGCAACTACAACAACAACACCTTCACCAAAAAGCCTTTCACTTCTGACGGCAAGAAAGGTTATGCCGGAGCTTTGTCGTATTGCAACAAGTGCCACAAACATCATTTGGGTGAATGTGGAAGGCCGTTTTGCATCAAGTGTAAAAAGAGTGGCCATTTGGCCCACGTATGTAGAAACACTGCTCCCGTTGTTCAAAAGGGGCCCAATACACCAAGACCGGGTGTTTGTTATTTTCACGACCCGTCCTAATCCATCTGGACGAAGTCCATATTAATTACAAACGAATTACAATAGTTGATTACATCGCGAGGTACTTGACCTCTATATGATACACTTTTACAAACATTGCATTCGTTTTTAAAAGACAAACTTTCATTTCATCGAAAGTTGATAGGTATGCATACCATTTCATAATATCCAAACTATAAATGACCTAATCTGTCATTTACTTAATAATAATCTCTAATGAACTTCAACGACTCGAATGCAACGTCTTTTGAAATATGTCATGAATGACTCCAAGCAATATCCTTAAAATGAACTAATGCACAGCGGAAGATTTCTTTCAAACCTGAGAATAAACATGCTTTAAAGTGTCAACCAAAAGATTGGTGAGTTCATTAGTTTATCATAAACAATCATTTCCATTATTTTAATAGACCACAAGATTTTATATTTTTCCATTTCTTGCATGCATAAAATTTCATTTATATGGTGAACACCTGGTAACCGAAATTAACTAGATGCATATAAGAATATCCCCTATCATTCCGGGAAATCCTTCGGACATGATAAAATAACATCGAAGTACTAAAGCATCCGCTCTAACGGATGGGGTTCGTCGGGCCCATAGATCTATCTTTAGGATTCACGTCAATTAGTAGATCGGTTTACTAATTCTTAGGTTACCAAGAAAAAGGGGCATATTCGGCATCGATCATTGACTCATATAATGTAGTTTCAATTACTTGTGTCTATTTCGTAAAATATTCATAAAAGTTTGCGCATGTATTCTCAGCCCAAAAATGTAAAGGGTAAAAAGGCAAATGAAACTCACCATACTGTATTTCGTAGTAAAAATACATATAACATCATTGAACAAGTGTAAGGTTGGCCTCGAATTCACGAACCTATATTAATTATATATATTCATATGTTGGTCAATATTTGTCTAACAATTTAGGTCAAGTCATAGTGTACCACAATCCTAATGCTCGAGACTAATATGCAAAAGTCAACAAAAGTCAATTTGACTCAAAAGGATTTCCAAAATTTATACATGATTATTATATAGTTTAAATATCGTCATTTTATATTTTTAAATATTTTTAAAAGATTTATTAGAGTAAATAATATAATTCATTTATTAATAAATAAAATTTTATATAAAAATATACTTTTATATATCTCAGATAATAAAATTTATAACATTCATTGAATATTATAAAAATATTATGATAGGTTTTATTAAGGTAATTATATTATTTGTATTACATTTTTATTTGATAAAATAACATTGATAATAATAATAAGTAAAAGTTGTATCATTTTGTATTAATAATTATTATTATTCTACTAATAATAATAACAATATTTATATTTACGAAAATGGTATTATAACAATATGATAATTCTTATCAATAATGAAATTTTATATTAACAATGATATTCCTATTAAAAATAATAATTTTTGTAAAGATGATATTTTTAATATTAATAATAATATTTTTATTAATAATAGTGATAAAATAATGAAAAATGATAGTTTTATCTAAGTCAATATCTTTAAATTTCATCATGATACTCATACTCATTATTTCCTAATCAAGTTGTTAATAACTTTTAATCGTCTTTTATATCGTGTTCATGTTAATGATAATAATAGTAATTGTAATAATTAGGGGTTACTAATATTAGTTTTTAATTATAATAATACTAATGATAATAAATATTATGATAATATTAATAATAATAATAATAATAATACTAATAATAATAATAATAATAATAATAATAATAATAATAATAATAATAGCAATAATAATAATAATAATAATAATAATAATAATAATAATAATAATAATAATAATACTTAAATAAAAAAAACTAGAACGACGATAATAACGACGATAATAATAATCATTTTTAATAATGATACAAAAATTCAATTGATTATAACTTCTAATCCGTTCATCAAAACCATTCGATATCTAAATGAAAAGTTCTTAATTTTTCGCCAGCTTTCCAACGACATGCATATCATATACCTTATCTCAATCACATATGTAATTAATTCATGATCTATCATAAAGTATTTAACGACAATAATAAGCATACAAGCATGCATAATCCTAAATACTTGAGCACTAGTCAGGGATACACTATTAATATATAAAAGTTAAGTTATGAGTGCTCACGTATCAATATTGAGGTTCAATATTGCAGGAAAGTACGTAGACGCAACGGAGATGATAAACACTAGATTGACCTCACGAGCATACCATGAACCATACCCATCACCTCCATAGCTATAACCCATAATTTTCTTAGCTCTATCCCGCTCATAAAACCCGTTTTGAAAACACGCGAGCAGAACCTCGTCGTAGTATTTTATGTATAAATAATAATAATAATACTCCTAACTATAAGATTAATATTAATATTAATCTTAATAATAATAATAATAATTAATATCATGATAATATAAATGGATAAAATTTATATTATAGTAAAAATAACAATAATAATAATAATAAGGATTTTTGGTTTTGAAAAAAAAACTACCTCAAAAAGCTTTAAAAAAAATGGTTGCCACTAGCCGAGTTCGAACCCGAGACCTCTCGCTCACCCGACACTCCACTGAACCACTGCTCTGCTGCCATTTTTCTGATCTAATATATAATTTATTTATATTTTATCCTTACATCTGTTTTTACCCTTCCTCTTCAATTTCAATTGTTCAGGGTAACGATCCTACATCAAATAATTTGATAGGTTTAAGACTTGAAAATTGAAATATATCAATCCTCTATGAGAGTTTAATCGACAGATAAGAAAAAATATATATATATTTTTTTACAGAAGCTGCAGACTGAACGAAGAACACGGTAACTCTTTAAACTTTGATTTTAAATTCCAAACATTTTTAGATTATAAACACAATATGAATCATGTCATAAATTGTTCATAGAATCTTCGAAAATCAACAATTTAACTTTAAATATAACATATATCTTGAATTTGATCCAAGAACCAAGGTTGACTTTTCAATTTTTTTTTAATCTTTGACTTTGAAATATGAAATTAATCAAAGGAATTGATGCGTAAAAACTTACAGATAGTTTTAATTGGTACCTCCTAACACATCTGTGTTATTAGATTTTGAAGTTTGATTCGAAAATGGATTATGGCTAAACATAGGTTTACGAACAGAAAAATTTGATTTATTGCTGTGATTTTCTTTTGATTTCAAGAATAGCGGAACCTGTACAAGTGATTGAATTATATTACAACAACAATTGATTGAAAGTTGTTTGTAGTGCTGATGATTCGACAGCAGATCATATAACACCCCGTCAAAATCCATTAACGGCGATGTTAACTCTGGTCCCAGCGCTTGGCTTGACTTCTATGTAACAGTAAAGTTCTACAGCGGAAGCAAATCTAAATACCTGAGAATAAACATGCGAGTAAACTGTCAACAAAAATGTTGAGTGAATTATAGGTTTAAATAATGTATAAGCTTTAGACCACAAGATTTCAAATGTTAGAAAACATAAAAATATTATTCCATTAATCCATGAGCCACCTGGTAACCACTTAACCATTTATTTACCCTTGTCAAACACAATAAATAATATACACCGAACAAGTGTATCTTCAACTAAATACGAAGTACTAAACATTCCGATTATAAATTGCTAGCGCGACTAGCTCGAAATGGGGTTGTCAAACCCGATAGATCTATCCATAGGATTCGCGTTCACCAGTAGAAACCAGTGATTACAGTTACCAGACTAGGGAATATTTTTGTTCAACTCATAATGAATAATTTAAACCAATTTCCACTTGTGTCTTAACGTAAAACAAAAAGCATGTATTCTCATCCCAAAAGATTTAAAAGAGTAGAAAAAGTGGGACTATAACTCACCTGAGAGTGCAAAGTAGATAGTAATCCAACAAGCACAAGATAAAATGATCACGGATGATCAAAGACTCCACCTAATTATGGAAGTAAGTAAGTAAAAGTCTAACTTAGGTCAGGTCAATGCATGATAGTCCTAGTGCTTGAAGTGGCTTTGGAATTATGTGACGAAATGTTTGAATAAGTATTTATTTCCACATATTACAAGTTTAATCAAATTAGATTAATTTAATTAATTTATCATAAGCTTAATGACATGAGAGATATATCATAAGTACTTAATTAATAATTAAATATTAATTATATTATTAGTATTTTTAATTAATAACGAGTTATTAATTGTAGTGGAAGTATATTAATTAATACTCATTTCAACATCATATTATCATAATATTAGCCTTGCTAGTTAAATGACTTAGAAAAATTACAATTTCAAAAATATTATAAAAATGACTAAACTGCCCACTTTAAGAATTTTTATAAAAATAAGTGGGACTTCACTTGACAAACGAATAATTCCAAGTGCTACATTTTACCACAAAGAGACTACACAAAAATTTTCAGGAGCCAAATCGATTTGAGTAACTCGTGGCAACCGATGCCGTTTCGACATTTCAGAAATTTTGTTTCAGCTTTTCAGAAAAAGTAATAAAATGATCAAAGGACCTACTTTGACTATTTTTATAAAAATATACAGACCTTAGATTGACGAATGGGCAAAGCTGAGGACCTCTACTTACCACAAAGTTACTACATGATTTATTTCAGAACCTAATTCGTATTCAACTGACCTCGACGATCGAAAAGATTTTGACATTTTAAGTTTCTGATTTTCAGCATTTCAGAAAAATGTACAAGTGCGCTTAGGTGACCTACTTTAACGATTTTTAAAACGACGCTCGGAACTCGGTTTGACAAAAGAGCAGAACCAAGAGCTTCCCCTTGTTATCAAGATACTACATGATTTATTTGATGATTTGTACAGCGTTTAGATGATCGTGGTGATCGACACGATTTCAACAAAAGTTCATTTTCTTCATCAGCATTCTAATAAGAAAATTTATTTTTATAAACTTTGAAAAATCATAACTAATTCATAAAAATTGCAAACGACATGAATCAAGAGTCCAAACTTATTAATTTTTCGATACGCACGCATTCGTGAACCCAGAAATTTGATTTCAGGTCGCACGCATACCGAGGCAATCCGAACAGACCTGGTTGAATTCGTATGTATTAATATTTTTATTCCAAAACTTGTTTTAATTGTATCTTACAAACCGTTCATCAGATTTTAACGTTCTTTATATA
Source organism: Rutidosis leptorrhynchoides (assembly GCF_046630445.1). Classification (NCBI taxonomy): domain Eukaryota; kingdom Viridiplantae; phylum Streptophyta; class Magnoliopsida; order Asterales; family Asteraceae; genus Rutidosis; species Rutidosis leptorrhynchoides. The sequence continues at coordinate 569,716,220 of NC_092334.1, forward strand.
TTTTTGATTCGAAAACACAATCCTGACATGATGGTGCTGCTCTAACAGCCCAGAAACATCACGTTTTTCGAGGCCATGGCTGCTGTAATTAATTATAAAATTTATAAATTTATTAAAACTTCAATCGGTCATAATTTTCAATCCGTTAATCCGTTTAACATGAATCCTAAACGAAAATTGCACTACTCATTGAGAGGAACTCAATGAGCAATAGAGTTTTGTCAAAAAGTCGTGGTACAGCTTTCAAAAACAGCAAACTCATTTCTGTCCGAATTTGTTTTAACCAAAAAAATCGTGTTTTTAACATATTTTAATTATTTAAACTTCACCACAATTATATCCAAGCACTCTAACTATACATACAAGCATAATAACATAATATTCATGAAGAATAATAAAAAAAAAAGATAGAGTTTTATGACTACCTCAAATCAAGAACAAAAAGTGTAGATGTGTAGATTGCGTTGCAAGGAACCCGAATATATTAATCAACTTGGAGACTATGTGTAAATGTATTTGGTTTAAGTGAATGATCTATTTTATCAAAGAACTTATATACACAAATTTGAGTTTAAAAGAAAACATGCTTATGAAATGTGAACTTTGTTGATACGTATGATGTATACATATATAATATATATAGAATGAAAAGTATGATGTTAAATTAATATCAATAATGATAATGATGATAACTACTCCAACACTTTAACTTTAGTTTAGGATAGATTATAGATATATAAGATAGAATTTCTTTAGTTAAGATATAAGCCAAAATGATGGTAGTTGATTAGATACATTACACATAGCTCATAATGTTATCATCATCCGAATTGCAAACTAATGATTCTAACTAAAATTCCTTATAACTACCTACTCATGTTTTCTTGTGTACTAAAATATTATTAAGGGTGTGCACTAAAGTATTACTCTACTTGTGTAGCTTGCACTATTAAGGAGAAATTTTCTACTACGGTACTATTTTACATTACATAATACTATTTTACATTGCTTAACAACTTAAAGTATATTATCTAGTTACTTGAATTGGTACATGACATATATTATATTTGTAAAATAATGAATACTAAATGGTTTATAATGGAAATTTAAATAAATCTCATGAGCTTCCTCTAGCTCATACGTTTACAGCTTATCATCTTTATAATTTCGCATTTGGTTTAAGTTACATATTTTTTTTTTTAACATATAATAATGTATTAATATAATTTCTTAAACCACGATTCTTATACTATAATGGTTGGTTTCGGTTGTCTCAGAGTTATAAACAATATATATGGTTAACAAAACTTAGTAGTATTATATTAATATTCTTGTTTGGAAAAGATATACCTTCAGAACGAAACCGAGTTATGATCGTGTTAACACATATACTTCTTATTTTTGCATCTTGAAACCCCATCGTCCATTCTATTTTGAGAATGATCTCATATTTACTTTTGATGAAATTGTATGTGGTGTATGGATTGTGACTTAATTGTTGTAAATATAAACATGGCTATTAAAATCTCCATAAAGTTGGTCATAAAATTGGGATTGTAATCGTTTAATTTACTAAACAATAGAGATTGCATTTAAGTCAAAATAATCGTTCCATGGTGTCAATTAATATTTTATTAATATCAATTAGTATCTTCTTAATATCCACTCAGTTAACTAAAACAAAACACATAATCACAAATAGAAACGTATTAACAAATATTTCATTTAACAAATAATATTGAAATATTATTTAATTTATTCATAATATAATTAGTCACATAAAATGACTTAATAAACCATTCAAAATTTTGAGACTCATAATAGCAAGTTTGTTTATCGTGTCGGAAGCATTCAATCATATAGAGAATTGACTTAAAAATAAGTCGAAATTTTCCGGGTCGTGACAGTACCTACCTGTTAAAAGAAATTTCGTCCCGAAATTTGATTGCGGTCATCGTGACTAACAATAAAAATGTATTTGTGACGAATGTGAGTTGATAAATAGAGTTTTATCACTATGGAGTAATATAGATAAAACGATTCGATTACTGGAAGAGTATAAATGAAGCTATCGTAAAAGATTGAATGAGAAAATTAAATGTTCGCCTTAACTTTTGACGTAGTCACGATTTATTTCCTTAATTTAAGGGATTTAAAGAAATCTTCATAATCTATAAGATTTGATTCTCCGGTAATTAAGGAAATTAGAATCTTTTTCTTTTTGTTTTAATACGATTATCTTAATGGGCTGAAGTGTTGCTATGATAAAAGTTTTGATATAAATTAATCATCTCCGCGTCCTTATTTTCTCGACCCCAATCTTCTAACTTTCAAAATTCTATTTTCAAAAATTTTGTGAAGATGCTTCATCCGCTCTTGATTTTCGTTACTATTTTGACTGTGTATGCAGTCATTCTTCTTTTTAGTCTACCACCAGAAGAATCTCTGTTCTTCTATAATGCTCTAGGGGTGACAATATTTTTAATTCTACCACTCCTCTGTTTTTCAATACTTATTGATATAAATGGTTTATGAGCTTCCATGTTTGTTGTCTTTTTATATTCTGACCTATTTTTCGAAGATTCATGCTTTTTATCCAAGAAGATCTTCAACTTGTTCTTCTATACATGGTCAAATAATACGGATCAATAACTGGTGATGATGCAGAAACATTCGCTGTTCATCGTCATAGTATCCATTTTCACCTTGTTTTCTCTTCTCGACTTTAAATCAAGCAAGTAATGGTCCAGAATTCATAGGTATGAAGTTTCGAATGAACATAATTAATGTTCTAAGAAAGCAATTGTAATAACACGATATTGATTTGTCAAATTATCAGAATATCCGGGAAAGACCGAATCATCAAGAAATATATATTTTCTTTTGAGCTTTTCTAACGTACCATTCTTTATTATCAAACTTTTGGCCCTTAAGACCTTCTACAATGTTTCTTCTGCATTTAATGCTGCCATATGTGAATCATCGGTTATCAATCCGAGATAGTTTCAAGAAATTTCGTTTTTTTTTTTTTTTTTTTTTTTTTTTTTTTTTTTTTTTTCAAATAATTAAACGCTGATTGTAATCATCAATGGATCTAATGGTTGACGAATAGGCGTTGTTAATTTCAAAAGTAATGAATGATAATTTCGGTGGTTTATGTGATAATTCATCACAGAATGCGAATGAATATGAGAATCAGAATTGAAGAATGTACAATGTAACATATTTCTCGGGTTTTACCTACCCGTTAAAATATTTTCACCATCAACAGTTGTACAACAGAATATTTAATTAAAAATCTTTATGATAATATACGTACATATATGTTTTCCTTTAGATGTAATTATGGATTTAATGAGTTAATATAATATGGAACTCATTTGATTTACGTTTGAAACGAGAATAAATAATCTCCAAAACTTTAGAGATTACATAACCGTTGCGAATTTTTTTTTTTTTAATGAAGTTATGAATCAATACTTCATCGTTCATTGTTATTGATATACCTCGGTATATGATGTTAGTGCTCGTGAAATTCTTGTGAACTTCCCAAGGCACGAATAATATTCTTCTAAAAAGTTTCGAGTACATCGAAAATGAAAGTATACAATCAAACATGTATTCGAACAATACATTTGGTTTATTATGGAATGAAGTTTACCGTGCTGAAGCAGTGATTAACGATTGTTAAGTCATTAACGAAGGATATACATCATAGCATATTAGTGATATGATTTAACCAAGTAGTACATACTAGTTAAGATTCACAGGTAATAGCTTAGTACGAAAAGATTTATTATTGTTCCAAACTATATATATATATATATATATATATATATATTTAAAGTATACATATATAATTCTTCAGTAAGAATGAGTCAATACATCTTAACCCATTATTAATAATATGCTTTGGTGGTTGCTGATGGTACTGGTGGTGATGGTTATGCTGCTGGTGCTGCCGATGCTTGTAGAATTCGCACCATATTCTCCAAAGCCACCACTCGAGCGCGAAGCTCGTTTACTTCTTCTCTTACTCCGGGATGATTGGCGGTTCGGACTAGCGGATGAATAAGATCTAGGATTCTAGATACCATATATTCGTGACGGGATATCCGGGAAATGAGGGTGAAAATAGTGTTCCGAACGGGTTCACCGGTAAGTGCTTCAGGTTCTTCGCCAATAGGGAAATTTGGTGGGTGAAAAGGATCACCTTCTTCACTTCTCCATTGATTGAGTAGACTACGAACCCATCCCCATTTCATCCAGAATAGATGATGGCTAATAGGTTGGTTCATTCCGGTTACACTGCCATTGGAGCTCGAGGAATCAGATGAGAAATCCATATTATGCGTTTGGAATAAGGTTTGATATGAGATGAGTGTTGAATATTGAATGACATATTCGCCTTTTCGAATACGTATATGTAGCAAAAAGATTTCCGTAATTTACGGAGGAAATTTTGGAAAAGTGTCAGACAAAGTCTACTGGTATAAATATGATAAGATATGATAAGATATGATTTGTCTATACTCCAATAATGGTAGTATGACGTGTCGAGATCATAAAATGATAAGTATGTAATCTAATAATCTTTCAATTAAAGACTTTCAATTCATATACTGTGATAACCAAAATGACATTTTCTGGTTCATAAACCGATGCATAAAGACATAAGGCATATAGGTACATGATATAACAGGGAGTTTTATATACGCTTGAGTATGAATAGTAACCAATATAGGAGTTTCAAAAATTATGGATAATATTTCATGTAATACATAAGTAATACATAAAATCATGATAGATGACATAGAAATGTCAAGAATTTCAGAAATCATGAGTTACATCCCTCTGTTTCACCAACCGAGGTGATCTTATAAAGATAATGCGCGTGAGTTATGGAATATTGTGAATCACAATGGGAGTTCCTCCCGGAGTGACAGTATAAGAGACATGTATATGCATAATGCAAGTAATGATATTTCAAAGCTATAGGTCAGGCTATAGACTAGACCTTAATGCACCCTATAAATCTGGGTTATCCGTGAGAAATTCAGTCAACATGGCCTAGATGGCTCACTCATCAAAATTTGATTTTATAAATTTGTCCGAACAATCAAACGAGCGCGATCCGAGGAAAATACCGCTACGCCATTTAAATACGCGATAAGAATAATAATTCAAGAAATAAAATATAGGAATATTTTATTAACTCATACGACATCGGAATATCGTATCAAAATAATTCAGATTTAGAAATCTCGAAAGTCTAATCGTTGGTTTGGAAACCGAGACGATTCATCGAATAAAGACGTTATACGTAGGAACGTACAACACATAGTCACACCTTTTCATTTAATAACTAATATAGGAATATTAGAATATAATTTAGTCACATAGAATGACTTAAAAGTAAGTTGAAATTTTCCGGCAATAAATGATAAGTAAATTTTTAAAATAAACACGTACGGTCAAAGTCCAGACTCACTAATGTATCCTAACAACTACCGGTTAGACACACTAATGCAAATTCTGGTTCCCTAAGACCAACGCTCTGATACCAACTATAACACCCCGTCAAAATCCATTAACGGCGATGTTAACTCTGGTCCCAGCGCTTGGCTTGACTTCTATGTAACAGTAAAGTTCTACAGCGGAAGCAAATCTAAATACCTGAGAATAAACATGCGAGTAAACTGTCAACAAAAATGTTGAGTGAATTATAGGTTTAAATAATGTATAAGCTTTAGACCACAAGATTTCAAATGTTAGAAAACATAAAAATATTATTCCATTAATCCATGAGCCACCTGGTAACCACTTAACCATTTATTTACCCTTGTCAAACACAATAAATAATATACACCGAACAAGTGTATCTTCAACTAAATACGAAGTACTAAACATTCCGATTATAAATTGCTAGCGCGACTAGCTCGAAATGGGGTTGTCAAACCCGATAGATCTATCCATAGGATTCGCGTTCACCAGTAGAAACCAGTGATTACAGTTACCAGACTAGGGAATATTTTTGTTCAACTCATAATGAATAATTTAAACCAATTTCCACTTGTGTCTTAACGTAAAACAAAAAGCATGTATTCTCATCCCAAAAGATTTAAAAGAGTAGAAAAAGTGGGACTATAACTCACCTGAGAGTGCAAAGTAGATAGTAATCCAACAAGCACAAGATAAAATGATCACGGATGATCAAAGACTCCACCTAATTATGGAAGTAAGTAAGTAAAAGTCTAACTTAGGTCAGGTCAATGCATGATAGTCCTAGTGCTTGAAGTGGCTTTGGAATTATGTGACGAAATGTTTGAATAAGTATTTATTTCCACATATTACAAGTTTAATCAAATTAGATTAATTTAATTAATTTATCATAAGCTTAATGACATGAGAGATATATCATAAGTACTTAATTAATAATTAAATATTAATTATATTATTAGTATTTTTAATTAATAACGAGTTATTAATTGTAGTGGAAGTATATTAATTAATACTCATTTCAACATCATATTATCATAATATTAGCCTTGCTAGTTAAATGACTTAGAAAAATTACAATTTCAAAAATATTATAAAAATGACTAAACTGCCCACTTTAAGAATTTTTATAAAAATAAGTGGGACTTCACTTGACAAACGAATAATTCCAAGTGCTACATTTTACCACAAAGAGACTACACAAAAATATTCAGGAGCCAAATCGATTTGAGTAACTCGTGGCAACCGATGCCGTTTCGACATTTCAGAAATTTTGTTTCAGCTTTTCAGAAAAAGTAATAAAATGATCAAAGGACCTACTTTGACTATTTTTATAAAAATATACAGACCTTAGATTGACGAATGGGCAAAGCTGAGGACCTCTACTTACCACAAAGTTACTACATGATTTATTTCAGAACCTAATTCGTATTCAACTGACCTCGACGATCGAAAAGATTTTGACATTTTAAGTTTCTGATTTTCAGCATTTCAGAAAAATGTACAAGTGCGCTTAGGTGACCTACTTTAACGATTTTTAAAACGACGCTCGGAACTCGGTTTGACAAAAGAGCAGAACCAAGAGCTTCCCCTTGTTATCAAGATACTACATGATTTATTTGATGATTTGTACAGCGTTTAGATGATCGTGGTGATCGACACGATTTCAACAAAAGTTCATTTTCTTCATCAGCATTCTAATAAGAAAATTTATTTTTATAAACTTTGAAAAATCATAACTAATTCATAAAAATTGCAAACGACATGAATCAAGAGTCCAAACTTATTAATTTTTCGATACGCACGCATTCGTGAACCCAGAAATTTGATTTCAGGTCGCACGCATACCGAGGCAATCCGAACAGACCTGGTTGAATTCGTATGTATTAATATTTTTATTCCAAAACTTGTTTTAATTGTATCTTACAAACCGTTCATCAGATTTTAACGTTCTTTATATATTTTTGATTCGAAAACACAATCCTGACATGATGGTGCTGCTCTAACAGCCCAGAAACATCACGTTTTTCGAGGCCATGGCTGCTGTAATTAATTATAAAATTTATAAATTTATTAAAACTTCAATCGGTCATAATTTTCAATCCGTTAATCCGTTTAACATGAATCCTAAACGAAAATTGCACTACTCATTGAGAGGAACTCAATGAGCAATAGAGTTTTGTCAAAAAGTCGTGGTACAGCTTTCAAAAACAGCAAACTCATTTCTGTCCGAATTTGTTTTAACCAAAAAAATCGTGTTTTTAACATATTTTAATTATTTAAACTTCACCACAATTATATCCAAGCACTCTAACTATACATACAAGCATAATAACATAATATTCATGAAGAATAATAAAAAAAAAGATAGAGTTTTATGACTACCTCAAATCAAGAACAAAAAGTGTAGATGTGTAGATTGCGTTGCAAGGAACCCGAATATATTAATCAACTTGGAGACTATGTGTAAATGTATTTGGTTTAAGTGAATGATCTATTTTATCAAAGAACTTATATACACAAATTTGAGTTTAAAAGAAAACATGCTTATGAAATGTGAACTTTGTTGATACGTATGATGTATACATATATAATATATATAGAATGAAAAGTATGATGTTAAATTAATATCAATAATGATAATGATGATAACTACTCCAACACTTTAACTTTAGTTTAGGATAGATTATAGATATATAAGATAGAATTTCTTTAGTTAAGATATAAGCCAAAATGATGGTAGTTGATTAGATACATTACACATAGCTCATAATGTTATCATCATCCGAATTGCAAACTAATGATTCTAACTAAAATTCCTTATAACTACCTACTCATGTTTTCTTGTGTACTAAAATATTATTAAGGGTGTGCACTAAAGTATTACTCTACTTGTGTAGCTTGCACTATTAAGGAGAAATTTTCTACTACGGTACTATTTTACATTACATAATACTATTTTACATTGCTTAACAACTTAAAGTATATTATCTAGTTACTTGAATTGGTACATGACATATATTATATTTGTAAAATAATGAATACTAAATGGTTTATAATGGAAATTTAAATAAATCTCATGAGCTTCCTCTAGCTCATACGTTTACAGCTTATCATCTTTATAATTTCGCATTTGGTTTAAGTTACATATTTTTTTTTTTTAACATATAATAATGTATTAATATAATTTCTTAAACCACGATTCTTATACTATAATGGTTGGTTTCGGTTGTCTCAGAGTTATAAACAATATATATGGTTAACAAAACTTAGTAGTATTATATTAATATTCTTGTTTGGAAAAGATATACCTTCAGAACGAAACCGAGTTATGATCGTGTTAACACATATACTTCTTATTTTTGCATCTTGAAACCCCATCGTCCATTCTATTTTGAGAATGATCTCATATTTACTTTTGATGAAATTGTATGTGGTGTATGGATTGTGACTTAATTGTTGTAAATATAAACATGGCTATTAAAATCTCCATAAAGTTGGTCATAAAATTGGGATTGTAATCGTTTAATTTACTAAACAATAGAGATTGCATTTAAGTCAAAATAATCGTTCCATGGTGTCAATTAATATTTTATTAATATCAATTAGTATCTTCTTAATATCCACTCAGTTAACTAAAACAAAACACATAATCACAAATAGAAACGTATTAACAAATATTTCATTTAACAAATAATATTGAAATATTATTTAATTTATTCATAATATAATTAGTCACATAAAATGACTTAATAAACCATTCAAAATTTTGAGACTCATAATAGCAAGTTTGTTTATCGTGTCGGAAGCATTCAATCATATAGAGAATTGACTTAAAAATAAGTCGAAATTTTCCGGGTCGTGACAGATCACGGGCGAGAAGGAGAACATAGAAAAAAGAGAAAAAAAATTCAGACAGTAATGATATAATATAATTCGTACGCGTATATATCTGTTTTCTTTCTTTATATCTTATATTTAAATATAATAATTATATTATATATCTTAATAATAAAAATACTTGTTAATATTACTACTAATGATTATCATTTTATCATAATAATATTAATAACAATGATAAGGATAATAATAATAATAATTATTAAGTATAATGTTAATAATAATATTAAAAATAATAAGTTGTATTAATATAACAATAATGATATTTATAATAATCCTAATAATTTTAGTAATAGTGGTAACACTAATAATATTAATAGTAATATTAGTAATTATAATATTGGTAATAATAATTTTTAATGATAATAATATTTACAATAATAATATAACAAGTTACACTTATCAAATTTCATATCTATATACATTTTAAGTTTCTATATATATATTTAATATACATAAACACCTTTTAAATATACGTTGCAAGTTATTTATATCTAACAACCAATTTTACAACTTACGTTATTTAAACAAAGACATTTTAATAAACAAGTTCTATTATATCGAAAATCATTTTTGCACGTTTGAAAATTGATTAATCAAGTATTATGAAATTCAATTCTCCACTAACTTTTGTCTAACCCTCGATAAGTGATACTTTGTTCTCACATGTAAATTACTTTACCATTTATTCCGAATACCGTTAAAATAAAAGGTTTCCTAATTCAAAGTGGACCTCTCAACAGAGACCCTTAATCATAACACAATGTATCTGATAAAGTAATCATTTGATATTATCTTCTAATTCTGTCGATAACTATATTGAACAAATATCGAAACAAACTCATTTATGTAAAGTATTACATGTCTACCACATTGTTAACGTTTTCAATTAACGAGTATATATTATATATACATATCTATATACACATAAACGTTAGTGAATCATCAGGCATGGTCTAAGGGTATTTGATTACATGAATGTAGTTTCAAACTTTTCGAGACTCAACATTACAGACTTTGCTTATTGTGTCGGAATCATATAAAGATTAAAGTTTAAATTTGATCGAAAATTTCTGGGTCATCATAGTTATGAATGTGGCCAACCGGGTCATTATAGGAATGTGTGCCCAAAGAAGAAAGCCAACCCCAATACACGTGGCCGAGCTTTCAACATCAACACCAAGGAAGCCCGAGATGACAATGAACTAGTCACGGGTACGTTTCTTCTCAACAAATCTTATGTTTCTTGCTTATTCGATTCGGGTGCCGATAAATGTTTTGTATCCAAGACTTTGGCTCATACTCTTTGTACTCCACCATTTCCCTTAGATACTACTTACTCCATCGAAGTGGCCAACGGAAAGCTATTAAGTGCCAACACATATTACCGGGGGTGTACGTTAAACATTTTGGGTAATGAGTTTGAAATTGACTTGATACCCATGGAATTAGTGAGTTTCGATGTAATAATCGGTATGAATTGGTTGGTCAAAACTAAATCCCACATCCTTTGCGATCTTAACACAATCCAAATTCCTATCGAGAATGGTGAACCCTTGATTGTCTATGGCGACAAGAATTGCACCGGACTCAACCTCGTTTCGTGCCTTAAGGTTATAAAACTACTTCGTAAAGGTTGCTTCACGATTCTAGCTCACGTTAAGAAAGTCGAGACCGATGAGAAGCACATCGATGATGTGCCGATTGTTAGTGACTTTTTCGATGTATTTCCCGACGAATTGTCGGGACTTCCACCTCATCGACCGGTTGAATTCCAAATCGATCTTATTCCGGGAGCCGCACCCATAGCACGTGCACCGTATAGACTTGCCCCATCCGAAATGCAAGAATTACAAAGTCAAATCCAAGAACTACTTGACCGTGGTTTTATCCAACCTAGCCATTCACCATGGGGCGCTCCGATTTTATTCGTTAAGAAGAAAGATGGATCCCTACGAATGTGTATCGATTATCGTGAACTAAACAAATTGACGGTTAAGAACCGATATCCTCTTCCGCGCATCGATGACCTCTTTGATCAATTACAAGGATCTCGTGTATATTCAAAAATCGATCTTTGTTCGGGTTATCATCAACTAAGGGTTAAGGGGTAAGATGTCTCCAAAACCGCTTTTTGGACTTGCTATGGTAGTTACTGAAACAACCCATCCTAATTCTCCTGGACGAAATCATCAACATCTGGTCCCATTGCGAGGTACTAACCTAAATATGCCATGTACGACTCCAAGTAATGTCTTTCAATTGAGTTAATGCACAGCGGAAGACTTAATTCGTACCTGAGAATAAACATGCTTAAAAGTGTCAACCAAAAGGTTGGTGAGTTCATAGGTTTATCATAACAATCATTTCAATATATTAATTGACCACAAGATTTCCGTTTATAAATATATGTACACTCGCAAGTGTATAAAAATATTCTAAGTGGTTGAGCACTTGGTAACCATACTTAACATTTAATCAACGTCACATATTCCCTTTATTATGAAATCTCACTACACTATACCAAGTGTAGTCACTGAAACGAAGTACTGTGCAACCGTTGAATACTGGTAATCCAGTTCGATTGGGGTTGTCAGGCCCGATAGATCTATCAAGAGGATTCGCGTTTACAATACCGCATGTAAATGGTAGTTACCAAGCTACAGGGAAGTATGCCAATGGTACAACTCAACGTAGAATATATTTTAAGTACTTATGTCTATTTCGTAAAGCATTCATAAAAGCAGCGCATGTATTCTCAGCCCAAAAATATATATTGCAAAAGCAATTAAAAAGGGAGCAAATGAAACTCACCATACTGTATTTTGTAGTAAAAATACATATGACGTCATTGAACAAATTATAGGGTTGGCCTCGGATTCACGAACCTATATTATTTATATTTATATTAACACACATTATTGTAATCGAACAAATTTTCATATATTACTAATAGTTATTTGATAAAATCATATTGATAATGATATTAAATAAAAAGTTATTTTATTTTACAATAATATTAATAATAGTTATTATGATAATAATATTGATACTAGTATTAATAATAATGATAATAATATTAATTATTATAATATAAAATTTATAATATTAATGTAAGAATAATAATAATATTGATAATGATAATAATACTAATTTTGATAAAAAAGATAATCTTTCTAAAAATATAATAATACTTTTTAATAAAAATGATAATTCTTAATAATAATAATAATAATTATAATAATAATAATAATAATAATAATAATAATAATAATAATAATTATACCTTTAATAAATAACATGTATTGTAGTAGCTTCCATTGTTGGATGGATAACTAAAAAGAAATTTGCTACTGTCCAGTATCGAACCCCTGACCTCTTGTTTCATAACCACACTACTAGACCATTGAACTGCAAGTTCGTTTTTGAATAAAGTCCACATTTAATTCTTTTAATATGTGATACTTGAAGCCCAATTCAAAAACCCACTTAATATCAGGTCTAAGCCCAAAAGTTAAACCCACTATATTTGTGTTTCAAGAAAATAAAACGCATGGCAGTCAACAAAGCAAATTTCAGTTCATTATCATCATCTCCAATATCATCCTCACATCATAATCTAACCATAATTGTATTAAATTTTCTATTACCATCATCATCTTTTATTCAAGTTTACGTTCCAACATAGGTATCGACCCAACAGACCGAATTCTCAGGGCCCAATCTCTAAATCAATTAACTGATTGAATGTGGTAGGGTTTTATCGTTAGGAGGAGTATTAATCAGGAACGGGTATTAACAGTTTTATTATTCCATCTTTAAACTATCATCATCACATCATCTTCCATCATGATCATCATCAAGTCGTCATCTTACCCGTAACATCAATACATGATCATCATCTCATCATCACTCCTATTATTGTAACAGCACATCATAGCAGCAGTGTCGGCCCAGATAGAAGTTCAACAAGATAATATGCAAATGGCCCCAACAATTAAAACTCACTTTAGCAATTTAATAACTTAATTAAAATTTTGTGGCCTGCTTTTCCTTGAGTTCGACCGTCAAAACCAAACAACAAACAAAGCAATAAAAAATATATATTCAAACTTGTTGTGCTAGCTTGGTCAGCCATTAGGTGCAACTAATCCCACTTTGCATATAAATTTGCAATATTTTTAATCTGTGACCCATCATTTGTATTAGATAATTGAAAACAAAGGCCCCTTAGACCCATAATCCCACTAGCATACATCTTATAATTTAGCATGGTTTGTCGTTGGCTTTTGGTCTCGTTGATAAAACGGGAATAGAATGATCTCGAGCAGCTGGTCACTTGATATAATATGAGAGACAGTTGCAGTTACCATGAACGAATGAAGCAGGAAACCATTTTGGGGTTGGGTTTACGAAGAAGAAAAGAAGGAAGAGAGAGAGAGACAATGGAGAAAGGTGTCAGTGTAACATGGTGATTGTTCGATGGTGTTGGATAGTGTTGTGCTGGTGATTCAAGAAATAAAAATGAAAACACAAGATGGTTTTTGGATGGCGGCTTATGGTGTGTTGTTCACGGTTTAATCATAGAAACAACCGAGGTGATTAAAACAGAAACAAAATAAGTCGAGCAAGGCGATTTGATGGATTTTGTTTTAAAGATAGAGAGAGATAGAGAGAGTTAATGAGAGGGAGAGAGGTGGAGGTTGAAGATGGTGGAAGGTGGTGAAATGAATTCATGATTTTAACAGAAAAATAACGTGGGGTCTTTCTTGAAATTGGAAGGTGACGGTTTAGTGGTTGTTATGGTGGTCATGAGGTGGCTCGAGGTGATGGAATGGAGGTGGCGACTGAGATCAAATGGGTGGTCACTCCCGTTGGTTCTTGGCTCAAGTGAAGACTTGTGTGTTTAAGATGGTAACATATATATGTATATATATAATACATATAACTCATATTGTGGACAAAAATAAAAGAAGGCACAATATATGGTGTAAAGTTGGTTTAAAAAGGAAAACATATTTCATCCGTGATTGAATAGAATAGATAGATAGTTCATGATGTACATATATATATATATATATATATATATATATATATATATATATATATATATATATATATATATATATATATATATATATATATATATATATTATAATATAATGTAATCATATAAGAATTTCAAGGTTTAAACAGTAATTGATTAAATTATGTGAATTTAGTTTGTCTAAAACTACCGACACTTTTAACGGGTATCAATTGGTGATCCGTTGTTAATCAGTAGCGGATAAAAGTGTTCAGAAAAATTCCATATTTTTAAATTAAATTCCTTTATTTATTTTAGTCATTATGGTATAAAATTTGATCATTAATTTATTAAATAAAACTTACATCAACTGTCCCTCTCAATTCTGGGTAAAATATAAAAAGTTCTAAAATTTAATAACTAGATCCTTAATATATTTTTAGTAAGCCTAAAATTTATAGAACTCATTTTCAGATCACTATCTATTTTAAAATCACATAAGTTCGTTTTTAACTTGATTAATATCTATCAAGATGACAAACAAGTGCTACGAGCGTTTATTAATTAAATTCTAAATCATAATTATATATTTACTTTTCATATGTATATATATATATATATATTATTTTATTTACTCTAATGAATCAAATCATATAAGTTTCTATTTCAAATTTATATATATAGTTAAATATATATGTATTTATTTACAGATAGTGGTTCGTGAATCGTTGGGAATAGTCGAAGGTCAAATGAATATATGAATCAGTTCAAAATTTTTGAGACTCGACCTAATAGACTTAACTTATCGTGTCGAAATATATTAAATCGTATCGAGAGTTCGGTTTAAAATTAGTCAAAAATTTTCCGGGTCGTGACAGTACCTACCCGTTAAAGAAATTTCGTCTCGAAATTTGATTGAGGTCATCATGGATAACAATAAAAAATGTTTTCATGACGAATATGAATTGATAAATAGAGTTTTATCATCCTTGAGTAATATGAATAAAATAATTCGATTACTTGAAGCATATGAGTGGAGCTATCACAAAAGAGCGAAATGATAAAATTAAGGTTCGTCTTAACTTTTGACGTAGTCACGGTTGATTTCCGGAATTCATGGAATTTAAAGAAATCCTTCTAATCAGAAAGGAAATGTAATAGCATGATTTATTAGCAATTTTTTAGAATTACGGAAGAACAGAAATATCAAGGAAATATTTTCGTGATATGCTTGGGAATTAAGTAGAATGAAAGAGTCGTGTAACATGGCACATGATGAGGATAAGGTCTGTGAATCATCATCACATTACATTAGAAATTTAGCATGACTTACTGTAATATAATCACGTTGGCCAAGCTCCATTATATTATACTAACTCATGCTTCAATTCCCTACACTTCTCCCGAAACCATTCATAATTCATACTTAGATTTTACAGAAGTTTCCAATATAATGGAATACAGAAAACACGAAGAGGTAGATAATTTCGGACAAGAATATTTATGAAAATATCCTCAGAAATATCGAAGATATTTTATGATGATATTTTGGAATTTCTAAGTTCAAAGGTTGATGAAGAAAAAATTTTACGCAAGATTTTAACATGACTTCGGAGCAAGACATTCTCTAAAGATTTCATCGGATCCAGAATTACATGGATTCTTTGAATATAGGGTTTGGTCCTTGTATTTATCCTTGGTATCCTTCATGGTGTGCTCAATTCGATTTTCAGTACCAAATTTTCTATCGAGCGTTCCTAACACTCCATTTTTTTTATCATCACTTTTGGCCATTAAGACCATTTACTACATGCTGCTTCGTCAGCATTTTCAAAGTTAACGGATCTGGATCATTGGTTATCAAACCGAGGGGTTTCAATAGAATTGTGTTTTTGGATGATTAAACGCTGATGATAATATGGTGGAATATAAAAGGTTCCCCAGTAACAATAAAGAGTACGCATATATATCAAGGTTATAATAAGGTTGTTTCGGATGAAAAGTCGGAGTTGACTTGCTGGAGCTGTGACAAAATTTGCTACTTTGAAAGGAATTACCAAATTATTTTGGGTAATAATAACACTAAAGGAATTAGCACAGCTACGTGTTAAACGTTTACTCAGTTTCTGAGGGTTTTTCAGGTGCATAACTATACGCATCAATCTTTTCTTCCATAGATGAAGTGCGGCTGGTTCATCCTCTTGATCGAGGTGTTTTCAAGAATCTTGAAATTTTTGAACGCAGATTGTAATCGTCAAGATACAAATGAGGTTTAAGATGAAATCAAGTGGCAAACTTGAAGAATTGTTTAGTTTCATATGTTATAATCAATATTTTAAATTCATTTTTAATTGTCCAATGTTGATAGTCCAAAAATCGATTTATATATATATATGATCTTAGAATTATCCCACGACGTATTGTATATGTATTGTCTTTGCATCAACCCAGAGACGTATTGTAAACGTATTGTCTTAGAATTAACTAAGACATATTATGTACGTATTGTCTTAGGATTTATCAAAACGTATTGTATACTTATTGTGTTAGGATGTACCAAATATTCGAATTAATAAATACGTATCATGACCCGTGTACAACTTATTGTCTCAGAATTAATCCAACGTATTGTGTACATGTGTCCCGATTTATCCGACGATATGTGAAGTACGTAAAATAAATAACAGTATTTAAATGACGGTAAATAAAATTGCGAGAATATAAATTGCGATAATTAAATTGCGATAAATTAAATGTAACCAGTTAGCTAGGAACAGTTAGCGTGGATTCTTAACAAAATTCTTTATAATTAATTTGTTTGTTTCTAACAAATTTTATTTTGTCCAATGTTTTCTTCATTATGCCACTTGTTGGATTCTGATAGGTCAAAATCCAAATATGAAATTGAATGAAAATGGTTATTCTGTGGTGAACGGATTCGTATATCTGTAGATGTAAGTAAGATAGTAAATGACCGTTGAATCAGATTTGAAGAATGTACAGTGTAACTTATTAATGTGAAATCAAAATATTCCTCGGGTATTACCTACCCGTTAAAATATTTTCACCATTAACAGTTTGTACGAAAGAATTTTTAATTACAATCTTTATGAAAATATACTTACATATATATTTTCTTCAGATGTATTCATGGATTTAATGAGTCAATATGATATTAAACTCATTTGATTTACCGTTAGAATAAGAATATATAATCTCTAAAACATTAGAGATTACATAATCGTCATGTAGAACGATATGTAGAACGAAGATAAAGTAGATAGAACGATACGTAGAATGATGATTATGCTCGAGGTACAGAATGAGATGTTGAGGCATGTGATGTTGAAACTTGGGTTGTTGGTGATACTGGTGTTGATGTTGGTGGTACTGTTGGTGCCGATGATGTTGCTGAAGCAGGTAAATTTTGCACCATATTCTCCAAAATCATTACTCAGGTGCGAAGCTCGTTGATTTCTTCGATTACTCCAGGATGATTGTTGGTCGGAACGAGCGGATGTATAAGGTTTTGAATTTGAGATAGTATATGATCATGTCGAGGTATTCGGGAAATGAGGGTGAAAATGGTGTTTCAAATTGGTTCGCCGGTGAGAGCTTCAGGTTTATCGCCAAGAGGGAAATTTGGTTGGTGAAAAGGATCGCCTTCTTCGCGTCTCCATTGGTTAAGTCAACTACGAACCCATCAGATAAATTGGGGATGGTTGATTGGTTGATTCATTCTAGTAACATTGTGTTCAGAGCTCGAGTGAAAATCCATATCGGAATCCGAGGGACTTGAACTAGTAGTGAGTTCCATTTCGTACGATTAGATAAAGGGTTTTTGATATGAAAAGAATTACGGATATCAGATGGTATTCTAATTACATAGAATACTTATGTTCAGTATAGAAGATCCCATAGATTATGGAGAGAATTAAAGAAACGTGTCAGATAAGACTTAATGTGATGGGATGTGAATTTGTATGTACACCGTCTATGCAATAATTGCAATAAGACGCGTCGAGACTGAAAATGACAAGTAGATATTTTTTGACAAATGGTGGTAAGCAAACACTTTTAACATGCAGACCAGGTTCAAGTCTAGACTCATTAATATAACCTAACAACTACTAGGTCGAAGTTCAGACCCATTAATGCATCCTAACAATTACTAGTTAGACACACTAATGCAAGACCTGGTTCGCTACGACCACCACTCTGATACCACATGAAACGACCCGTCCTAATCCTCCTGGACAAAATCATCAACATCTGGTCCCATTGCGAGGTACTGACCTAAATATACCATGTACGACTCTAAGTAATGTCTTTCAATTGAGTTAATGCACAGCGGAAGACTTAATTCGTACCTGAGAATAAACATGCTTAAAAGTGTCAACCAAAAGGTTGGTGAGTTCATAGGTTTATCATAACAATCATTTCAATATATTAATAGACCACAAGATTTCTGTTTATAAATATATGTACACTCGCAAGTGTATAAAAATATTCTAAGTGGTTGAGCACATGGTAACCATACTTAACATTTAATCAACGTCACATATTCCCTTTATTATGAAATCTCACTACACTGTACCAAGTGTAGTCACTGAAATGAAGTACTGTGCAACCTTTGAATACTGGTAGTCCAGTCCAGTTGGGGTTGTCAGGCCTGATAGATCTATCAACAGAATTCGCGTTTACAATACCGCATGTAAATGGTAGTTACCAAGCTATAGGGAAGTATTCCAGTGGTACAACTCAACGTAGAATATATTTTAAGTACTTATGTTTATTTCGTAAAGCATTCATAAAAGCAGCGCATGTATTCTCAGCCCAAAAATATATATTGCAAAAGCAATTAAAAAGGGAGCAAATGAAACTCACCATACTGTATTTTGTAGTAAAAATACATATGACGTCATTGAACAAATTATAGGGTTGGCCACGGATTCACGAACCTATATTATTTATATTAATATTAACACACATTATTGTAATCGAACAAATTTTCATATATTACTAATAGTTATTTGATAAAATCATATTGATAATGATATTAAATAAAAAGTTATTTTATTTTACAATAATATTAATAATAGTTATTATGATAATAATATTGATACTAGTATTAATAATAATGATAATAATATTAATTATTATAATATAAAATTTATAATATTAATGAAAGAATAATAATAATATTGATAATGATAATAATACTAATTTTGATAAAAAGATAATCTTTCTAAAAATATAATAATACTTTTTAATAAAAATGATAGTTCTTAATAATAATAATAATAATAATAATAATAATAATAATAATAATAATAATAATAATAATAATAATAATAATAATAATTATACCTTTAATAAATAACAAGTATTGTAGTAGCTTCCATTGTTGGATGGATAACTAAAAAGAAATTGGCTACTGTCCAGTATCGAACCCCTGACCTCTTGTTTCATAACCACACTACTAGACCATTGAACTGCAAGTTCATTTTTGAATAAAGTCCACATTTAATTCTTTTAATATGTGATACTTGAAGCCCAATTAAAAAACCCACTTAATATCATGTCTAAGCCCAAAAGTTAAACCAACTGTATTTGTGTTTCAAGAAAATAAAACGCATGGCAGTCAACAAAGAAAATTTTGGTTCATTATCATCATCTCCAATATCATCCTCACATCATAATCTAACCATAATTGTATTAAATTTTCTATTACCATCATCATCTTTTATTCAAGTTTACGTTCCAACATAGGTATCGACCCAACAGACCGAATTCTCAGGGCCCAATCTCTAAATCAATTAACTGATTGAATGTGGTAGGGTTTTATCGTTAGGAGGATTATTAATCAGGAACGGGTATTAACAGTTTTATTATTCCATCGTTAAACTATCATCATCACATCATCTTCCATCATGATCATCATCAAGTCGTCATCTTACCCGTAACATCAATACATGATCATCATCTCATCATCACTCCTATTATTGTAACAGCACGTCATAGCAGCAGTGTCGGCCCAGATAGAAGTTCAACAAGACAATAGGTAAATGGCCCCAACAATTAAAACTCACTTTAGCAATTTAATAACTTAATTAAAATTTTGTGGCCTGCTTTTCCTTGAGTTCGACCTTCAAAACCAAACAATAAACAAAGCAACAAAAAAAATATATTCAAACTTGTTGTGCTAGCTTGGTCGGCCATTAGGTGCAACTAATCCCACTTTTCATATCAATTTGCAATATTTTTAATCTGTGACCCATCATTTGTATTAGATAATTGAAAACAAAGGCCCCTTGGACCCATAATCCCACTAGCATACATCTTATAATTTAGCATGGTTTGTCGTTGGCTTTTGGTCTCGTTGATAAAACGGGAATAGAATGATCTCGAGCAGCTGGTCACTTGATTTAATACGAGAGACAGTTGCAGTTACCATGAACGAATGAAGCAGGAAACCGTTTTGGGGTTGGGTTTACGAAGAAGAAAAGAAGGAAGAGAGAGAGACAATGGAGAAAGGTGTCGGTGTAACATGATGATTGTTCGACGGTGTTGGATAGTGTTGTGCTGGTGATTCAAGAAATAAAAATGAAAACACAAGATGGTTTTTGGATGGCGGCTTATGGTGTGTTGTTCACGGTTTAATCATAGAAACAACCGAGGTGATTAAAACAGAAACAAAATAAGTCGAGCAAGGCGATTTGATGGGTTTTGTTTTAAAGATAGAGAGAGACAGAGAGAGTTAATGAGAGGTAGAGAGGTAGAGGTTGAAGATGGTGGAAGGTGGTGAAATGAATTCATGATTTTAACAGAAAAATAACGTGGGGTCTTTCTTGAAATTGGAAGGTGACGATTTAGTGGTTGTTATGGTGGTCATGAGGTGGCTCGAGGTGATGGAATGGAGGTGGCGACTGAGATCAAATGGGTGGTCACTCCCATTGGTTCTTGGCTCAAGGTTGTGAAGACTTATGTGTTTAAGATGGTAACATATATATGTATATATATAATACATATAACTCATATTGTGGACAAAAACAAAAGAAGGCACAGTATATGGTGTAAAGTTGGTTTAAAAAGGAAAACATATTTAATCCGTGATTGAATAGAATAGATAGATAGTTCATGATGTACGTAATATATATATATATATATATATATATATATATATATATATATATATATATATATATATATATATATATATATATATAATGTAATCATATAAGAATTTCAAGGTTTAAACAGTAATTGATTGAATTATGTGAATTTAGTTTGTCTAAAACTACCGACACTTTTAACGGGTATCAATTGGTGATCCGTTGTTAATCAGTAGCGGATAAAAGTGTTCAGAAAAATTCCATATTTTTAAATTAAATTCCTTTATTTATTTTAGTCATTATGGTATAAAATTTGATCATTAATTTATTAAATAAAACTTACATCAACTGTCCCTCTCAATTCTTGGTAAAATATAAAAAGTTCTAAAATTTAATAACTAGATCCTAAATATATTTTTAGTAAGCCTAAAATTTATAGAACTCATTTTCAGATCACTATCTATTTTAAAATCACATAAGTTCGTTTTTAACTTGATTAATATCTATCAAGATGACAAACAAGTGCTACGAGCGTTTATTAATTAAATTCTAAATCATAATTATATATTTACTTTTCATATGTATATATATATATATATATATATATATATATATATATATATATATTATTCTATTTACTCTAATGATTCAAATTAAGTTTCTATTTTAAATTTACATATATATTTAAATATATATGTATTTATTTACAGATAGTGGTTCGTGAATCGTTGGGAATAGTCGAAGGTCAAATGAATATATGAATCAGGTCAAAATTTTTGAGACTCGACCTAATAGACTTAGCTTATTGTGTCAAAATATATTAAATCGTATCGAGAGTTCGGTTTAAAATTAGTCGAAATTTTCCGGGTCGTGACAGTTACGAATTCATTGTCATGCCATTTGGTCTAACTAATGCACCGACGGTGTTCATGGATCTTATGAACTGCATGTGCAAACCATATCTCGACAAGTTCGTTATTGTTTTCATCGATGATATCTTAGTCTATTCTAAAAGCGAAGAATAACCTAAACAACATCTCCGACTCGTGCTCGAACTCCTTAGACAAGAACGACTCTATGCCAAATTCTCCAAGTGTGAATTTTGGTTGAAGGAAGTTCAATTTCTTAGTCATGTTGTAAGCGATCAAGGTATTAAGGTCGATCCCGCAAAAATCGAAGCCATTAGAAAATGGGAAACCCCTACTACTCCTACTCACATTCGACAATTCTTAGGCTTTGCCGGGTACTATCGTAGATTCATCGAAAAGGCTTTGCCGGGTACTATCGTAGATTCATCGAAAACTTCTCTTTTATTGCATGACCTCTAACCGCGTTAACTCACAAGGGAAGGAAATTCGTTTGGGCAACCGAACAAGAGTCCGTATTTCAAATCTTGAAGACAAAACTAACCATCGCTCCTATCTTGTCACTACCCGAAGGCAATGATGATTTTATTGTATATTGCGATGCCTCGAAACATGGTTTTGGGTGTGTGTTGATGCAACGAGAGAAAGTCATTGCTTACGCCTCCCGATAACTAAAAGTTCATGAACGGAACTACACAACACATGATCTCGAACTCGGAGCCGTTGTCTTTGCACTTAAAATGTGGAGACACTATCTTTTTGGAACCAAGAGTACTATCTTCACCGATCACAAAAGCCTCCAAAACATCTTCGATCAAAAACAACTAAACATGAGACAACGAAGGTGGATTGAAACTTTGAACGATTACGATTGCGAGCTTCGTTACCATCCCGGGAAGGCAAATGTAGTAGCCGATGCCTTAAGTCGAAAAGAAAGACCGGTGCCTCTTCGTGTCCGAGCTTTAAATGTCACTATCCACACCAACCTCAATAACCAAATTCGTGTAGCCCAAGACGAGGCTCTCAAGGATGAAAACATCTCTCTTGAACGCTTGAACATCCTCACCTCTCGATTCGAAGTTAAGGAGACCGGACTCCGATGTTTCGCCGGAAGAATTTGGCTGCCTAGTTATGGGGACTTACGAAGCCTTATTTTAGACGAAGCCCATAAATCAAGATATTCGATTCACCCCGGTGCCAATAAGATGTACCATGACCTTAAGGAACAATATTGGTGGCCGAACATTAAAAGGGATGTCGCTACTTATGTTGAAAAGTGCCTAACTTGCTCCAAAGTCAAAGCCGAACATCAAAGACTGTCCGAATTTCTTCGACAACCCGAAATCCCGCAATGGAAGCGGGAAGGGATAACGATGGATTTTATCACAAAACTACCAAAAACGGCGGGCGGTTATGATACTATTTAGGTTATTGTAGATCATCTCACCAAATCCGCCCACTTCCTAGCCATGAAGAAAACCGACAAAATGGAAAAACTTGCACAACTTTACATTAAAGAGATCGTAGCCCGTCATGGTGTGCCTTTATCGATTATTTCCGACCGAGATGGCTGTTTTGTTTCTAGGTTTTGGCGCACCTTACAAGAAGCGTTGAGAACGCGTTTAGACATGAGCACTACATATCATTCACAAACCGATGGACAAAGCGAGCGCACAATTCAAACTTTGGAAGAGATGCTACGAGCTTGCGTTATCGATTTTGTAAAAGCTTGGGACAAGCATTTGCCATTAGCCGAGTTCTCATACAACAATAGTTACCACGCGAGTATTAAAGCCGCACCTTTTGAAGCGTTATATGGCCGCAAATGTCGTTCTCCTCTTTGTTGGGCCGAAGTAGGCGACACACAAATCACTTGTAGTGACCCGAACTTTTCTATGATCATATATTAAATGAAAACTATATTTGCATGTTTAAATGTTTCCAACATGTTAAGCAATCAAACTTGTTAAGATTTGGTTAATTGAAACGAAAATTATGTAAACGTTTGACCACCCAATTTGACCGATGATTCACGAACGTTATAAGTTGTATATGACATGATGATACATATATGGATAAAGATATATGTTTAACATGATATAATGATAATCAAGTATCTCATTAAATATAGTAACAATGAGTTATATACGTAAAAATGAGACTATTGACGTAAGAAACTCGAAATGATATATATAACGATCATCGTTATAACAACGCCTTACTAAATATATATGAATCATATTAAGGTATTGTTACATTATATTTAACATGATAAAATGATAATTAAATATATCATTAAGTGTATTAAGAATGAACTACATAAGTAAAAACAAGACTACTAACTTAAGGATTTTGAAACGAGACATATACGTAACGATTATCGTTGTAACGACATTTTAATGCATATATATCATATTAAGATATATTCATATATCATGTTAACATGATAATATAATAATTTAACATCTCATTTGATATAATAAATAATGTATTAACAACATTAAATGAGATCGTTAACTTAAAGGTTTCAAAACAACACTTACGTGTAACGACTATCGATGGCTAAACGAATTCATTAAAATGTATATACATGTAATGTATTTAAATGTATTTGAACACTTTTGAAAGACTTCAAGACACATATCAAAGTACTTCCAGTTAACAAAAATACTTACAATTACATTCTCATTCATTTTCATCAACAATCCTACACGTATGTACCCGTACATGTACTCGTACAATACGTAGCTTCTAGATGTATTTACTATTGGTATATACACTCCAATAATCAGCTCTTAGAAGCCTTGTGAGCCACCTAACACATGTGGGAACCATCATTTGGCAACTAGCTAGAATTATTACACAAAATTACAAACTAATGGAGCCTTTAAGAATACACCAAAATCACGTTTTCACTAACAACCATAAACACTTCCACTTTGCAATTTTTATGAATCAAATTACTCTCTCTCAAGTGTTCTTCATTTGTTCTAAGTGTTCTTCATCATCTTCAACAAAATTTGGCTCAATCTAGTTCATAAATCCATACATAAACCAAGTTATAAAACAACTACTCAAGCACACACCAACAACACTTCCAAGTTTGCTAGCTTACTTCCAATCTTGCAAATCCATTCCAAGTAATCATCCAAGATCAAGAAACCTTTGTTTCTTACAGTAGTTTATCTTTCTAATTCAAGGTAATAATCATATTCAAACTTTGGTTCAATTTCTATAACTACAACAATCTTATTTCAAGTGATGATCTTACTTGAACTTGTTTTCGTGTCATGATTCTGCTTCAAGAACTTCCAAGCCATCCAAGGATTCTTTGAAGCTAGATCCATTTTTCTCATTTCCAGTAGGTTTATCCAGAAAACTTGAGGTAATAATGATGTTCTTAACCTCATTCGATTCATATATAAAAAGCTATCTTATTCGAAGTTGTAAACTTGTAATCACTAGAACATAGTTTAGTTAATTCTAAGCTTGTTCGCAAACAAAGTTAATCCTTCTAACTAAACTTTTAAAATCAACTAAACATATGTTCTATATCTATATGATATGCTAACTTAATGATTTAAAACCCGGAAACACGATAAACACCATAAAATCGGATATACGCCGTCGTAGTACAACCGGGGGCTGTTTTGGTTTGGATAATTAAAAACTATGAAAAACTTTGATTTAAAAGCTATACTTCTGGGAAAATGATTTTTCTTATGAACATGAAACTATATCCAAAAATCACGGTTAAACTCAAAGTGAAAGTATGTTTTTCAAATTGGTCATCAAGATGTCGTTCTTTCGACGAAAATGACTACCTCTTTCAAAAATGACTTGTAACTTGTATTTCCGACTACAAACCTATACTTTTTATTTTTAGTTTCATAAAGTTAAGTTCAATATGAAACTGTAGCCGCTTATATCACTCAAAACGGATTAGAAACGAAGAAATGGCGAGTAAAATAAAATTGGTAAAAACTACTCATATTAGCTACGTGAAAATTAGTAACAAAAATATTCCAACCATAACTTAATCAACTTATATTGTATATTATGTAATCTTGAGATACCATAGACACGTATACAATGTTTCGACCTATCATGTCGACATATATATATATATATATATATATATATATATATATATATATATATATATATATATATATTGCAGAACAACCATAGACACTCTATATGTGAATATTGGAGTTAGCTATACAGAGTTGAGGTTGATTCCAAAATATATATATAGTTTGAGTTGTGATCAATACTGAGATATGTATACACTGGGTCGTGGATTGATTCAAGATATATATTAAATTATTCATGTACGATCAATTGTGGACTTCTAACGTTGGACCGCTAACTGGACAACTTAAATCATAAACACGTAATAAAGAAAATATTGTGAATATATTTTGATCATATTTTGATATATGTATATATTGTTATAGGTTCGTGAATCAACCCGTGGCCAAGTATAATTCTCGACAAAGTGATAATCGGTGAAAGTGATTTATAGTCCCATTTTTAAAAATCTATTATTTCGGGATGAGTATACATGTAGTTTATAATTGTTTTACAAAATAGACACAAGTAATCGAAACTACATTCTATGTTGAATTTATCGAACCGAATATACCCTTTTTTAGCCTAAGAATTGGTGTTTTGACACCAATTGATGAGAATCCTAAAGATAGATCTATTTGGCCCAACGAGCCTCACTCGATATGGGGTGCTTTAGTACTTCGATTTATCATTCCGATGAGAGTTCCAGAATGATGAGGATATTCTTTATGCATGTTGTTAAGGTCGGTTACCAGGTGTTCGACATATGAATGATTTTTATCTCTGCAGTTTGCGAAATGCCTGATTTGAGATGGTTGTTATGAAAAATGAAATCTTGTGGTCTATTATTATGATTTGATAAATGTAGAAATTAAATCTATAACTCACCAACATTTTTGTTGACGTTTAAAGCATGTTTATTCTCAGGTGATTATTAAGAGCTTCCGCTGTCACATACTAAAATAAGGACAAGATTTGGAGTCCATGCTTGTATGATATTGTGTAAAAACTACATTCAAGAAACTTATTTCGATGTAACATATTTGTATTATAAACCATTATGTAATGGTCTTGTGTAAACAGAATATTTTAGATTATCATTATTTGATAATCTACGTAAAGCTTTTTAAACCTTTATTGATGAAATAAAGGTTATGGTTTGTTTTAAAAATGAATGCAGTCTTTGAAAAACGTCTCATATAGAGGTCAAAACCTCGCAACGAAATCAATTAATATGGAACATTTTTAATCAATAAGAACTGGACATTTCAGTTGGTATCCAAGCGTTGGTCTTAGAGAACCAGAATTTTGCATTAGTGTGTCTTATCAAGTTTGTTAGGATGCATTAGTGAGTCTGGACTTCTACCGTGCCTTTCGTTAAAAATGATTGCTTAACAAATTTGTTGGAAACTATATATTTTTAACATATAAATATTATGTGATATATTAATCTCTTAACGTGTTTGATATTATGTGATAGATGTCTACCTCTAGTACAAGTCCCATTGACTCACCTAATAATAATGAAGAGTCAAATGTAATTTGGAATGATTCGTGGAATGATTCACAAGTTCCCGAAGAGGAACCGGAAGAAGAGGAACCGGAAGAAGAGGAACCGGAAGAGGAGGAACCGGAGGAGGAGGAGCCGGAAGAAGAAGAAGAGGAACCGGTGGGGGAAATAATAAAACGGTTAAATAAAAGAAAATCCTCAACCAACCGACCAAGGTTAATTATGGTCAATGGTGTTTCCGCCAAGGAAGCAAAATATTGGGAAGATTACCAATTTTCCGATGAATCGGATCCCGATGAGGATTCCGATGATGTTATAGAAATTACCCCAACTCAATTTAAAAAGGCAAAAGAGAATAATAAGGGAAAGGGCATCAAAATAGAGAAATCTAATTCCAACCCCAATGAACTTTATATGTATCGTCAACCCCTAAATTCCTTAAGTTGTAACAATGACCCGGGAACCTCTAAACCACCAGGTTTTTCTAAACCATTGTGGAAAACGACAGCTCGTATTAGGGGAACATCATATATCCCTAGAAACTTAGCAAAAAGAACCAAGTTTGAAGAAAAAGAAACGAGTGAGTTGGAATAAGAGAGTGGTAATCATGCAGTGTAATATATGTAATATAGTGTGCTTGTGCTTTATGATATATGTAAAAATTGCTTGTATTGTTTAATAAGTATCTTTTATGAATCTAATCCTTGTCTATTTTACAGTATAAAAACACAAAATGGATGTTAAGGATAGGCGACCAAATATTTTAGAAGACCTACCCGAAGACATGATTGATGAAATCTTGTCTAGAGTCGGTCAGAATTCATCGGCACAACTATTTATGGCAAAATCAGTTTGTAGAACATTCGAGGAACGTTCCAAGCATGCCTTAGTTTATAAAAGGCTTTCGTTTGAAAGATGGGGGATATCAGATTGGGGAGTCCATAAGTTATGCCGTGTTTACTTTAACGCATATAATTCGGGGAACCCAAATGTTATTTTACGCTACGGGTTAAGAAACTATTTTGACTCAACGCATCCGAACATAGGACTTCATGAGTTAGAAAGAGCTTCCAACATGCAACATAAAAAAGCATGTTATACTTACGGGTTAGTAATGTTCGCTTCTCACCAAAATGAGAAAAAGAACATAGGATTACAATTATTAAATAAAACATTCCCACAAGTGACGGATTCGGTAATTGGGATAAGAAATGAGGTTTTTAGGTTATTACGAGACTGTTGGTCATTACGTAACCTTCGTCCTTTTGACGACGTTACAACACGTTGTCTTACTATCGGTCACAACGATTATGTTCCACAAGACCAAGGATAGGAAGTGGTATTAGTAAAACCAAAATGCATGACTTGTTTCTGGACGTATGAATTACGTGTCTTTATTGCCTTTGCTAAACACCTTGCGCATTAACTAGAATTATCTTCACAACTACTTTGTATCAAAGTTTTTATGTACTATATTTCATGCTATATGTAAAATAGCGGTATTGTAAGTTTGTAAGTTATTGTATAAAAGTTTGAATATGAAATATTATTATTATTTTTTTGTTTTGTGAGTAGTTTTTCATATAGAATAGTAGTAGTTGAAACGGTATATTAGCTACTAAGTATGAACTTAACGGGTAGGTACTACCCGAATTAAAGAGTATAAAACGCTAATATAAAGAAAGAGCTTTTATAAATAAGTTCATATTATGCTACAAAATACTATTGACTACTCTTGATATTCTATATGATTAACTCGTTTCTTTTGGCTATTTTTGAAGGAAATGGCACCAACTACTCGACATACCATGAGTATGAGCGAAGAAGAGTTCCGCACCTTTCTTGCTGCGAACATAGCCGCAGTTGAAATGTCCCGTTCTTATTTATTAAAAACGTTCCATATTAATTGATTTGTTTGCGAGGTTTTGACCTCTATATGAGATGTTTTTCAAAGACTGCATTCATTTTTAAAACAAACCATAACCTTTATTTCATCAATAAAGGTTTAAAAAGCTTTACGTAGATTATCAAATAATGATAATCTAAAATATCCTGTTTACACACGACCATTACATAATGGTTTACAATACAAATATGTTACATCGAATAAGTTTCATGAATGAAGTTTTTATACAATATCATACAATCATGGACTCCAAATCTTGTCCTTATTTAAGTATGCGACAGCAAAAGCTCTTAATAATCACCTGAGAATAAACATGCTTTAAACGTCAACAAAAATGTTGGTGAGTTATAGGTTTAATTTCTACATTTATCAAATCATAATAATAATAGACCACAAGATTTCATTTTTCATAACAACTATCTCAAATCAGGCATTCGCAAACTGCAGAGATAAAAATCATTCATATGTCAAACACCTGGTAACTAACCTTAACATGATGCATATAGAATATCCCCATCATTCTGGGACTCTCATCGGACATGATAAATCGAAGTACTAAAGCACCCGTATCTCGGGTGAGGCTTGTTGGGCCAAATAGATCTATCTTTAGGATTCGCGTCAATTGGTGGCAATTATAATAAACACCAATTCTTAGGCTACCAAGCTAAAAAGGGGCATATTCGGTTTGATAATTCAACATAGAATGTAGTTTCACGTACTTGTGTCTATTTTGTAAAATATTTATAAATTGCATGTGTTCTCATCCCAAAAATATTAGATTTTAAAAGTGGGACTATAACTCACTTTCACCAATTATCACTTCGTCGAGAATTAGACTTGGCCACGAGTTGATTCACGAACCTATAACAATATATACATATATTAAAATATGATCGAAATATATTCACAATATTTTCTTTATTACGTGTTGATGATTTAAGTTGTCCAGTTAGCGGTCCAACGTTAGAAGTCCACAATTGATCGTACATGAATAATTTAATATATATCTTGAATCAATCCACGACCCAGTGTATACATATCTCAGTATTGATCACAACTCAAACTATATATATATTTTGGAATCAACCTCAACCCTGTATAGCTAACTCCAACATTCACATATAGAGTGTCTATGGTTGTTCCGCAATATATATATATATAGATGTGTCGACATGATATGTAGAAACATTGTATACATGTCTATGGTATCTCAAGATTACATAACATACAATATAAGTTGATTAAGTTATGGTTGGAATAGATTTGTTACAAATTTTAACGTAGCTAAAATGAGTAGTTTTTACCAATTTTGTTTTACTCGCCATTTCTTCGTTTCTAATCCGTTTTGAGTGATTTAAGCTGATACGGTTTCGTATTGAACTTAACTTTATGAAAATAAACAGTAAAAGTATAGGTTTATAGTCAGAAATACAAGTTACAAGTCGTTTTTGAAAGAGGTAGTCATTTCCGTCGAAAGAACGACATCTTGATGACTGTTTTGGAAAACATACTTTCACTTTGAGTTTAACCATGATTTTTGGATATGGTTTCATGTTCATAAGAAAAATCATTTTCCCAGAAGTATAGCTTTTAAATAAAAGTTTTTCATAGTTTTTAATTATCCAAACCAAAACAGCCCCCGTTTGTACTATGACGGCGTATGTCCGGTTTTACGGTGTTTATCGTGTTTCCAGGTTTTAAATCATTAAGTTAGCATATCATATAGATATAGAACATGTGTTTAGTTGATTTTAAAAGTGTAGTTAGAAGGATTAACTTTATTTGCGAACAAGTTTAGAATTCACTAAACTATGTTCTAGTGATTACAAGTTTACAACTTTGAATAAGACAGCTTTTTATGTATGAATCGAATGATGTTAAGAACATCATTACTACCTCAAGTTTTCTAGATAAACCTACTGGAAATGTGAAAAATAGATCTAGCTTCAAAGGATCCTTGGATGGCTTGAAAGTTCTTGAAGCAGAATCATGACACTAAAACAAGTTCAAGTAAGATCATCACTTGAAATAAGATTGTTATAGTTATAGAAATTGAACCAAAGTTTGAATATGATTATTACCTTGAATTAGAAAGATAACCTACTGTAAGAAACAAAGGTTTCTTGATCTTGGATGATTACTTGGAATGGATTTGCATGATTGGAAGTAAGCTAGCAAACTTGAAAGTGTTGTTGGTGTGTTCTTGAGTAGTTGTTTTGTATGTTGATCTAGTTTAGGATTTATGAACTAGATTGAGCTAGATTATGAAGAAAAAGATGAAGAACACTTAGAACAAATGAATAACACTTGAGAGAGAGTAATTTGATTCATAAAAATTTCAAAATGAAAGTGTTATGGAGAGTGCATGAATTCGTGATTTTGGAGTTTCCTTAAAGGCTCCATTAGTTTGTAATTTTGTGAGATATTTCATGCTAGTTGCCAAATGATGGTTCCCACATGTGTTAGGTGACTCACAAGGGCTGCTAATATCTGATTATTGGAGTGTATATACCAATAGTACATACATCTAGAAGCTGCGTATTCTACGAGTACATGTACGGGTACATACGTGTAGAATTGTTGATGAAAATGAATGAGAATGTAGTTGTAAGTATTTTTGTTAACTGGAAGTACTTTGGTATATGTATTGAAGTCTTTCAAAAGTGTTCAAATACATTTAAATACATTACATGTATATACATTTTAATGAATTCGTTTAGTCATTGATAGTCGTTACATGTAAGTGTTGTTTTGAAACCTTTAAGTTAACGATCTCATTTATTGTTGTAAATCCATTGTTTATTATTTCAAATGAGATGTTAAATTATTATATTATCATGTTAACATGATATATGAATATATCTTAATATGATATATATATACATTAAAATCTCGTTACAACGATAATTGTTACGTATATGTCTCGTTTTGAAATCCTTAAGTTAGTAGTCTTGTTTTTACTTATGTAGTTCATTGTTAACACCCTTAATGATATATTTACTTATAATTTTATCATGTTAAATATGGTGTACCATAGTGTAACAATATCTTAATATGATTCATGTATACTTAATAAGGCGTTGTTATAACGATAATCGTTATATATATCGTTTCGAATTTCTTACGTCAATAGTCTCATTTTTACGTATATAACTCATTGTTACTATATTTAATGAGATACTTGATTATCATTATATCATGTTAAACATATATCTTTATCCATATACATATCATCATGTCATATACAACTTATAGCGTTCGTGAATCATCGGTCAAACTGGGAGATCAAACATTTACATAATTTCCGTTTCAATTAACCAAGTCTTAACAAGTTTGATTGCTTAACATGTTGGAAACATTTAATCATGCAAATATAGTTTTCATTTAATATATGATCATAGAAAAGTTCGGAAAAGTTCAGGTCACTACAGCAGTACAGGCTGCGATGCATAATAACAACAATAACTCTGAAACTAGCAACGGAACAAACGCCACAAGAACTCGTGTCGGATGTTCCTACAAAGAATTCACTGCCTGTAAACCGCTGGAATTCGATGGAACCGAGGGTCCAATCGGATTAAAACGATGAACTGAAAAGGTCGAATTGGTATTTGCTATAAGTAAGTGTGCTGAAGATGACAAAGTGAAATACGCTACGCATACATTCACAAGTGCTGCGTTAACATGGTGGAACAGCTACCTCGAGCAGGTGGGACAAGATGCTGCTTATGCACTACTGTGGTCAGCATTCAAGCACTTGATAAACGAGAAGTACCGTCCCAGGAACGAGGTCAATAAGCTCAAGGTGGAGCTTAGAGGATTACAAACGCAGGGTTTCGACATTACCACGTATGAACGAAGATTCACAAAATTGTGCCTGTTGTGTCCAGGAGCGTTCGAGGATGAAGAAGAGAAGATTGACGCGTTTGTAAAAGGGTTACCAGAAAGGATCCAGGAAGATGTGAGTTCAAACGAACCTGCCTCCATACAAAAGGCAAGTCGAATGGCTCACAAGCTCGTAAACCAGATCGAATGGAGAATGAAAAAGCAAGCAGTCGATGAGGTCAACACGAAACAACTCAAAAGAAAGTGGGAAGAAACCAGTGACAAGGGTCACGAATACAACAACAGTAACTATCATATCAACAACCAACCCCAAAATCACAAAAACAAACGCAACTTTTTTCGCAACAATAACCTCAACAAAAACCATCCCATCAACAACAACTACAACAACTACAACAACCGTTTCAACAACAATACCAACCGCAACAACAACAATCCCAACAATAATTTCAATAACAAAATCGGCAATCAAAATCAAAAGGTTCCATGCTATAGGTGTGAAAGATATCATCCGGGTACGTACTGCAATGTAGTATGTACCAAGTGTAATAAGAAGGGTCATATCGCGAAGAATTGTAGAGTTTACGGACCAGCGCCTATAGGAATCGATATTGCCCATATTACTTGTTTCCGATGCGGGAAGAAGGGCCATTACAAAACTACGTGCCCAAATCGGGAAAATAATAATGGGAAAAACCGTGGGAGAGTCTTCAACATCAACGCGGCAGAAGCGCAAGAAGACCCGGAGCTTGTTACGGGTACGTTCCTTATTAATGATAAACCTGCTTATGTTTTATTTGATTCGGGTGCGGATAAGAGCTATATGGGTAGAGAATTTTGTGCCAAATTAGGTGGTCCATTAACGCCCTTGGATAATAAATTTTTACTCGAATTAGCAAACGGTAAATTAATGTCAGCAGATAAAATATGTCAGAATCATGAAATTAAACTGGTTGGTGAAACGTTTAAGATTAATTTGATACCAGTAGAGTTAGGGAGTTTTGATGTAATAATTGGCATGGATTGGATGAAAAAGGAGAGAGCAGAGGTTGTATGTTACAAAAATGCGATAAGCATTGTACGAGAAAAAGGAAAACCTTTAATGGTGTACGGAGAAAAGAGCAACGCGAAGTTAAATCTTATTAGTAACTTGAAAGCGCAAAAACTAATAAGAAAAGGTTGCTATGCCATTCTAGCACATATCGAGAATGTGCAAACTGAAGAAAAGAACATCAATGATGTTCCCGTCGCAAAAGAATTTCCCAACGTATTTTTGAAAGAATTACCGGGACTACCTCCACATCGATCCGTTGAATTTCAAATAGATCTTGTACCAGGAGCTACACCAATAGCTCGTGCTCCATACAGACTCGCACCCAGCGAGATGAAGGAACTCCAAAGCTAATTACAAGAACTTTTGGAGCGCGGTTTCATTCGACCAAGCACATCACCATGGGGAGCACCGGTGTTATTTGTCAAGAAGAAGGATGGTTCGTTCAGATTGTGTATTGATTACAGAGAATTGAACAAGCTTACTATCAAGAACCGTTATCTACTACCGAGAATCGACGACTTATTTGATCAACTACAAGGCTCGTCGGTTTATTCAAAGATTGATTTACGTTCTGGATATCATCAAATGCGGGTGAAGGAGGATGATATTCCAAAGACTGCTTTCAGAACACGTTACGGTCATTACGAGTTTATGGTCATACCGTTTGGTTTAACTAATGCACCAGC
This sequence comes from Rutidosis leptorrhynchoides, assembly GCF_046630445.1. Taxonomy (NCBI): domain Eukaryota; kingdom Viridiplantae; phylum Streptophyta; class Magnoliopsida; order Asterales; family Asteraceae; genus Rutidosis; species Rutidosis leptorrhynchoides. The sequence goes on from NC_092334.1 coordinate 569,751,702, forward strand.
AGTGTTCATGGACCTTATGAACCGAGTGTGTGGACCATACCTTGACAAGTTTGTCATTGTTTTCATTGATGACATACTTATTTACTTAAAGAATGATCAAGAGCACGAAGAACATTTGAGAAAAGTGTTAGAGTTATTGAGGAAGGAAAAATTGTACGCTAAGTTTTCAAAGTGTGCATTTTGGTTGGAAGAAGTTCAATTCCTCGGTCACATAGTGAACAAAGAAGGTATTAAGGTGGATCCGGCAAAGATTGAAACTGTTAAAAAGTGGGAAACCCCGAAAACTCCGAAGCATATACGCCAATTTTTAGGATTGGCCAGTTACTACAGAAGATTCATCCAAGACTTTTCCAAAATAGCAAAACCCTTGACTGCATTAACGCATAAAGGGAAGAAATTTGAATGGAAGGATGAACAAGAGAAAGCGTTTCAATTGTTAAAGAAAAAGCTAACTACGGCACCTATATTGTCATTGCCAGAAGGGAATGATGATTTTGTGATTTATTGTGATGCTTCAAAGCAAGGTCTTGGTTGTGTATTGATGCAACGAATGAAGGTAATTGCTTATGCGTCTAGACAATTGAAGATTCACGAGAAAAATTATACGACGCATGACTTGGAATTAGGCGCAGTTGTTTTTGCATTAAAGACTTGGAGGCATTACTTATATGGGGTCAAAAGTATTATATATACCGACCACAAAAGTCTCCAACACATATTTAATCAGAAGCAACTAAATATGAGATAGCGCAGGTGGATTGAATTGTTAAATGATTATGATTTTGAGATTCGATATCACCCGGGGAAGGCGAACGTGGTAACCGACGCTCTGAGTAGAAATTATAGAGAACCTATACGGGTAAAAGCTATGAATATAATTATTCGTACTAACCTTACTACTCAAATAAAGGAGGCGCAACAAGGAGTTTTAAAAAAAGGAAATTTGAAAAAGGAAATACCCAAAGGATCGGAGAAACATCTTAATATTCAAGAAGACGGAACTCGGTATAGGGCTGAAAGAATTTGGGTACCAAAGTTTGGAGATGTGAGAGAAATGGTACTTAAGGAAGCACATAAAACCAGATATTCAATACATCCCGGAGCAGGAAAGATGTACAAGGACCTCAAGAAACATTTTTGGTGGCCGGGTATGAAAGCCGATATTGCAAAATATGTAGGAGAATGTTTGACGTGTTCTAAGGTCAAAGCTGAACATCAGAAACCATCAGGTCTACTTCAACAACCCGAAATCCCAGAATAGAAATGGGAAAACATTACCATGGATTTCATTACCAAATTGCCAAGGACTGCAAGTGGTTATGATACTATTTAGGTAATAGTCGATCGTCTCACCAAATCAGCACATTTTCTGCCAATGAGAGAAGATGACAAAATGGAGAAGTTGGCGCGATTGTACTTGAAAGAAGTTGTCTCCAGACATGGAATACCCGTCTCTATTATCTCTGATAGGGATTGGCAGATTTGTTTCAAGGTTATGGCAAACGCTGCAACAAGCATTAGGGACTCGTCTAGACATGAGTACCGCCTATCATCCACAAACTAATGGGCAGAGTGAAATAACGATACAAACGCTTGAAGACATGCTACGAGCATGTGTTATTGATTTTGGAAACAGTTGGGATCGACATCTACCATTAGCAGAGTTTTCCTACAACAACAGTTACCATTCGAGTATTGAGAGGGCGCCGTTTGAAGCACTTTATGGTAGAAAGTGCAGGTCTCTGATTTGTTGGAATGAAGTGGGGGATAGACAAATTACAGGTCCAGAAATTATTCAAGAAACTACCGAGAAAATCATTCAAATTCAACAACGATTGAAAATCGCCCAAAGTCGACAAAAGAGTTACGCGGACCTTAAAAGAAAAGATATAGAATTTGAAATTGGAGAGATGGTCATGCTTAAAGTTGCACCTTGGAAAGGCGTTGTTCGATTTGGTAAACGGGGGAAACTAAATCCAAGGTACATTGGGCCATTCAAGATTATTGATCGTGTCAGACCGGCAGCTTACCGACTTGAGCTACCTCAACAACTCGCGGCTGTATATAACACTTTTCACTTCTCGAATTTGAAGAAATGTTTTGCTAAAGAAGATCTCACTATTCCGTTAGACGAAATCCTAGTCAACGAAAAACTTCAATTCATTGAAGAACCAGTCGAAATAATGGATCGTGAGGTTAAAAGACTTAAGCAAAATAAAATACCCATTGTTAAGGTTCGATGGAATGCTCGTAGAGGACCTGAGTTCACCTGGAAACGTGAAGATCAGATGAAGAAGAAATACCCGCACTTATTTCCATAAAATAAGTCAACACCTTCAACCGCTTAAAATTTCGGGACGAAATTTATTTAACGGGTAGGTACTGTAGTGACCCGAACTTTTTTGAACTTTTCTATGATCATATATTAAATGAAAACTATATTTGCATGATTAAATGTTTCCAACATGTTAAGCAATCAAACTTGTTAAGATTTGGTTAATTGAAACGGAAATTATGTAAACGTTTGACCACCCAATTTGACCGATGATTCATGAACGTTATAAGTTGTATATGACATGATGATACATATATGGATAAAGATATATGTTTAACATGATATAATTATAATCAAGTATCTCATTAAATATAGTAACAATGAGTTATATACGTAAAAATGAGACTATTGACGTAAGAAACTCGAAATGATATATATAACGATCATCGTTATAACAACGCCTTACTAAATATATATGAATCATATTAAGGTATTGTTACATTATATTTAACATGATAAAATGATAATTAAATATATCATTAAGTGTATTAACAATGAACTACATAAGTAAAAACAAGACTACTAACTTAAGGATTTCGAAACGAGACATATACGTAACGATTATCGTTGTAACGACATTTTAATGTATATATATATCATATTAAGATATATTCATATATCATGTTAACATGATAATATAATAATTTAACATCTCATTTGATATAATAAACAATTGATTAACAACATTAAATGAGATCGTTAACTTAAAGGTTTCAAAACAACACTTACGTGTAACGACTATCGATGGCTAAACGAATTCATTAAAATGTATATACATGTAATGTATTTAAATGTATTTAAACACTTTTGAAAGACTTCAAGACACATATCAAAGTACTTCCAGTTAACAAAAATACTTACAATTACATTCTCATTCATTTTCATCAACAATCCTACACGTATGTACCCGTACATGTACTCGTACAATACGTAGCTTTTAGATGTATTTATTATTGGTATATACACTCCAATAATCAGCTCTTAGTAGCCTTTTGAGCCACCTAACACATGTGGGAACCATCATTTGGCAACTAGCTAGAATTATTACACAAAATTACAAACTAATGGAGCCTTTAAGAATACACCAAAATCACGTTTTCACTAACAACCATAAACACTTCCACTTTGCAATTTTTATGAATCAAATTACTCTCTCTCAAGTGTTCTTCATTTGTTCTAAGTGTTCTTCATCATCTTCAACAAAATCTGGCTCAATCTAGTTCATAAATCCATATATAAACCAAGTTATAAAACAACTACTCAAGAACACACCAACAACACTTCCAAGTTTGCTAGCTTACTTCCAATCTTGCAAATCCATTCCAAGTAATCATCCAAGATCAAGAAACCTTTGTTTCTTATAGTAGGTTATCTTTCTAATTCAAGGTAATAATCATATTCAAACTTTGGTTCAATTTCTATAACTATAACAATCTTATTTCAAGTGATGATCATACTTGAACTTGTTTTCGTGTCATGATTCTGCTTCAAGAATTTCCAAGCCATCCAAGGATCCTTTGAAGCTAGATCCAGTTTTCTCATTTCCAGTAGGTTTATCCAGAAAACTTGAGGTAGTAATGATGTTCTTAACATCATTCGATTCATACATAAAAAGCTATCTTATTCGAAGTTGTAAACTTGTAATCACTAGAACATAGTTTAGTTAATTCTAAGCTTGTTCGCAAACAAAGTTAATCCTTCTAACTAGACTTTTAAAATCAACTAAACACATGTTCTATATCTATATGATATGCTAACTTAATGATTTAAAACCCGAAAACTGTGATGACCCGGAAATTTCCGATCAAATTTAAACTTTAATCTTTATATGATTCCGACACGATGAGCAAAATCTATAATGTTTAGTCTCGAAAGTTTTGAAATATATATTCATGTAATCAATTACCCTTTGGCCATGACTGACGATTCACGAACAATTATGTGTAAATAGATATGTATGAGTATATACATATGTGTGATTGTTAATTTAAGAAATATTAACAAAACATTAAACGGTTTGATTGACATGTAAACATATTAGGAAATCTATTTTTTGACTTGTAAACGTTAGCAGAATATTAAGCGTATGACATTATACTTATTCGTTATAAATAAACATTTACGTGACAAAACGTGGTATGTGAATTGTGTATATAGGTATATAGGTATATAGACAAAGTATATTGAACTTATATATTGAGCGGTTTCGAATACAACTAATAGATATAGTAACACTTGATTGTTATTAAACAAAGTTAACACAAACTTATAAGGATTTAAGATAAAAATAAGTTTTAGTAATAAATTATGCGATCTGAATATAATTAGTTTTAGAAGGATAAACTCTATAAAAGTTATTTGATTTAATTTCAAACGCACTATGATATATTTCAAAAGGTTAATATATTTTACAACATGTCAAAGTGTAATTATTAAATTAAATATTGTTATCTTTTATTATTAGGAATTTTAGAAATTACGTAATATGATTTAAATGTCACGTCTTCTTTAAAATGGAATATAACTTTATAAATATCTGAAACCACTTTTAACAAATTATTAATGAGCCATTTTAATCAGAATAAAGGTTTTAACGTTATCTTAAAATTTAGAATCTTTCTAGAAACCTTTTGACAAATTTCAAATGATAATGGTCCGTGATTTAAATAAATATAAATATTTAAATAATTTGCAACGGTTATTTAAAACGTGTTCATTAAATATATATGATTTCAAAATTAGTACGTAAATGTTAGTAACACTTGTTTATTTGTTTCGATCGATATTAGGATATATTATTTAGGAAGTTTAAGTAAGTTAAAATAAACGTTAACATATAATGGAATTATATTTTAAAACATAAACCTTATATGATACAATATTTTCGATTATATAAACTATCTTAAATTATACTTTAAAATATAATTAGTTTTGAAAAGTTAAATATTATGTTATTGGATAAATATTTCAAACACATGTATTATGTTTTATTTTAGTCATAAAACGTTTTAGTTTAAACTAATATTATTAAATATGTTTTGATAAAGAACGAGAATGTAAGTTATAAAAGTAAATGACCAAAACACTCAAAAGATTTAAGTTACACTTTGAGTGGGTTAGTTTTCATTAATTTAAGTCTAGTTATTAATAAAAGTATACTTCGCGTAACGTAAAGTGTTAGTTTTCTTAACATACGAAACGTCGTTCGATAAACCGAAAGCGGTACATGAGTCGAGAGACAACATCCATGTCATCAGAACAAAAATTACATTTTTACCATGCTCGTAAATATAATATATTATATAAATAATTACCTATTATAAATATATATTAATATATATAAATATATAATATAAATATAAGTGTCGGCAGCCATTTAATCGTGCATGTGAGCTGGAAAAGCTTCCCATGCAATCGTATGGGAATTACATGGCCAAGCCATGTGATCGCATGGCCAGGTTTGGTGGCTCAGGTGCTTAAAGTTTGAACGAATTCAGTTTTGTGCACACACACATATCACTCTATATCTCTCTATCTAAAATATTACTCCGTATATATTTATTTATTTTATTTATTATTTTTATTAATCTAAAATATTATTAGTAGTAGTATTAAAAATATTATTAGTAGTATATTACATAAAATACTACGACAAGGGTACGCGCGAGTTATTTTAAAACACATTTTGGGAGCGGGATATGGATAAGGAAATTATGGGTTATAGCTATGGAGGTTATGGGTATGGTTCATGGGTATGCTCGTGAGGTTAATCTAGTGTTTATCATCTCCGTTGCGTCTACGTACCTTTCCTGCAATATTGAATCTCAATATTGATACGTGAGCACTCATAACTTAACTTTTATTTATTAATAGTGTATCCTTGACAAGTGCTCGAGTATATAGGATTATGCATTCTTGTACTTTTGATATTGCCATTAGATAGGTTATGTTAAATCTTAAATTAGTTACATATGCGGTTGAGATAAGGTGTAAGATATGCATGTCGTTGGAAAGCTGGCGAAAAACTATAAACTTTTCATTTAGATATCGAATGGATTCGATGAACGGATTAGAAGTTATTGTCAATTGAATTATTGTATTATTATTAAAAATGATTATTATTATCGTCGTTATTATCATCGTTCTAGTTTTTATCTAATTATTATTATTATTATTATTATTATTATTATTATTATTATTATTATTATTATTATTATCATTATAAATAAAAAGTATTATTATTAAAAATTGTTATTATTATTATTACTATCGTTATTATCATTAAAGTTATAATTAGTATTATTATTATTATTATCATTAAAATAGTTATTAGTATTATCATTATCATAATATTTATTATTATTAGTATTATAATAATTAAAACCAATATTAGTAACACTTAATTATTATGATTAATATTATTATCATTAAAATGAACGCGATATAAAAGATGATTTAAAAGCTATTAACAAATTGATTAGGAAATAATAAGTATGAGTATCATGATGAAATTTAAAGATATTGATTTAGATAAAATTATCATTTTTCATTATTTTTATCACTATTATTAAAAGTATTAATATTAATATTAAAAATATCATCTTTACAAAAATTATTATTTTTAATAGGAATATCATTGTAAAATTTCATTATTAATAAGAAGTATCATATTGTTATAATACCATTTTCGTAAATATAAATATTGTTATTATTAGTAGAATAATAATAATTATTAATTCAAAATAATACAACTTTTACTTATTATTATTATTAATGTTATTTTATCAAATAAAAATGTAATACAAATAATATAATTACCTTAATCAAACCTATCATAACATTTTTGTGATATTCAATGAACTTTATAAATTTTATTATCTAAGATATATAAAAGTATATTTTTATATAAAGTTTTATTTATTAATAAATGAACTATATTATTTACTCTAATAAATCTTTTAAAAATATTTAAAAATATATAACGACGATATTTAAACTATATAATAATCATGTATAAATTTTGAAAATCATTTTGAATCAAATTGACTTTTGTTGACTTTTGCATATTAGTCTCGAGCATTAGGATTGTGATACACTATGACCTGACTTAAATTATTAGACAAATATTGACCAACATATAATAATATATAATCAATATAGGTTCGTGAATCCGAGGCCAACCTTACACTTGTTCAATGATGTTATATGTATTTTTACTACGAAATACAGTATGGTGAGTTTCATTTGCTCCCCTTTTACTCTTTACATTTTTGGGGCTGAGAATACATGCAAATGCTTTATTAACTGTTTTACAATAATTTATATGCGTGAGTTTCATTTGCTCCCCTTTTACTCTTTACATTTTTGGGGCTGAGAATACATGCAAATGCTTTATTAACTGTTTTACAATAATTTATATGCGTGAGTTTCATTTGATTCCCTTTTACTCTTTACATTTTTGGGACTGAGAATACATGCAAATGCTTTATTAACTGTTTTACAATAAATATATGCGTGAGTTTCATTTGCCTTTTTACCTTTTATATTTTTGGGCTGAGAATACATGCGCAACTTTTATAAATGCTTTACGAAATAGACACAAGTAATCGAAACTACGTTCTATGGTTGAATGATCGAAACTGAATATGCCCCTTTTTAGCTTGGTAGCCTAAGAATTAGTAAACCGTTCTACTAATTGATGCGAATCCTTAAGATAGATCTATGGGCCTAACAAACCCCATCCGAACTTGCCGGATGCTTTAGTACTTCGAAATTTATATCATGTCTGATGTAGAGTCCCGGAATGATGGGGATATTCTATATGCATCTTGTTAATGTCGGTTACCAGGTGTTCACCATATGAATGATTTTTATCTCTAAGTAAGATGCGAAATGCCTACTATGAGAATGATTTTTATCTCTGCAGTTTGCGAAATGCCTGATGTGAGATGGTTGTTATGAAAAATGAAAATCTTGTGGTCTATTAAAATGATGAAAATGAAATGATTACTATAAACTAATGAACTCACCAACCTTTTGGTTGACACTTTATAGCATGTTTATTCTCAGGTTTAAAAGAAATCTTCCGCTGTGCATTAGCTCATTTTAAAGATATTACTTGGAGTCATTCATGACATATTTCAAAAGACGTTGCATTCGAGTCGTTGAAGTTCATTAGAGATTATTATTAAGTAAATGACAGATTAGGCTATTTATAGTTCGGATATTATGAAATGGTATGCATACCTGTCAACTTTCGATGTAATGAAAGATTGTCATTTAAAAACGAATGCAATGTTTGTAAAATGTATCATATAGAGGTCAAATACCTCGCGATGTAATCATATGTTGTTGTATTTGTTCCTATGGATTGGGACGGGTCACGACATGTGGTATCAGAGTGGTGGTCTTAGTGAATCAAGTCTTGCATTAGTGTGTCTAACTGATAGTTGTTAAGATGCATTAGTGAGTCTGGACTTCGACCGTGTCTGCATGTTAAAAGTTTTGCTTATCATTTCTAGTCGGAAATCATCTACTTACCATCCTTAGGAAATTACTTGCTTATCATTCTTAAGTCTAGACGCGTTTTCCTGCATTTATTGCATAATAGTGTATAGACGAATTTTTATCTTAGCATATCTGTTACTGTGAACTTTGACTAACATCTTTCAAAGATTCCTCCGTAATTTATGGGATTTTGGTATTATATATACATATGTAAATTATGTATAGAAAGATATCAAATCTAACTCCTATAATCTATTCCATACAAAAAAAAAATCATTTCCCCGATTATACAAGATGGATTCCGCATCTAGTTCAAACTCCTCATATTTCGACAGTTATGCCGATATGGATTTCCACACGAGCTCCGAAAGCAGTGTGACCGGAATGGATCAACCGATTAGCCATCATCTATTCTGGATGAATTGGGGATGGGTTAGTAATATACTAAATCATTGGAGACAAGAAGAAGGTGATCCCTTCCACCCACCACAATCACCTCTTGGTGAAGAACCTGAAGCACTTACCGGCGAACCTGTTCGAAACACCATTTTCTCTCTCATTTCTAGAGTATCTCGTCACGATTACATACTATCTCATATTATGAATCTTATTCATCCGCTTGCTCTAACCGCCAATCATCCCGGGGTAATAGAAGAAGTCAACGAGCTTCGCGCTCGAGTAGTGGCTTTGGAACACATGGTGCAAGGATTACGAACACCATCAGCAGCACCAGCAGCATAACCAATACCGCCAGTAACATCAACATCGCAAGCCTCAATACCCTAAGCACCAGCAGCATCACCGGCATCAACGGTACCACCATCATCAACATCAACAGTATCATTACCACCACCAACAATCATATCCGCATCACACGCCTCAACATCACAATCTGTACCTCGGATATCAACATCACACACACCATAGATACCAAGGAATACCAACAACAACAAACGATGAAGTATTAATTCATAACTTCATCGGAGAAACATCATGTGGTAATTATGTAATCTCTAGAGATTATCTATTTCAACCTTATCCATAAATCAGATGAGTAGAATATATAGAGATGATAGGGAGAAGAATCGAAACCATGACAAGAATGATGCGCGATTTACAAACTAGACTTGTTTTACCAGCAGCATCAACAGTACCGTTAGCATCACCAGCATAGTCAGTAACGTCAGCATCGTCAGAATCAGCAGCACCTATGACATCACAAACTCCGTCAGTTCAAGAATCGCTGTGGACATCATCACTGATCAACAACGAGTATATATATCAACGAGTTATGAAGTAAATAACTCATTCTTTCGAAAGAATTTATATATATATTTTATATATATGAATTCTGAAACTAAAATGAATCTTTCGTACTAAGCTATTGGGTATGAATTGAAAAGGGGGAGATACTATTCGGTTAAATTCATATTACTAATATGCTATGATGTACATCCCTCGTTAACAATATAAACATCGTTAACTACAATCTCTGTTTCAATTAAATGAATTCGGTTTCATAATAAATCAGGTGTATCACTCAATAACATGTTTGATTTTACACTTTCATCTTCGACGCACTCGAAACTTACTGAAAAACAACATTCGTATCTTGCGAAGTTAGCAAGAGTTCCATGAGCATCAACATAATTTACTAAGGAAATATCTATAAGAATAGATAATGAAGTATTGATCACAGTAGTAGAAAACTCTGAAGATTATATAATCTCTAATGTTTTAGAAATTATTCATTTCTAATTCAAGTCAAAAATGAAATGAGCTTAATATGATATTAACTCATTAAATTTGTATTACATCTGAAGAAAATATGCACACACACACACACACACACACACACATATATATATATATATATATATATATATATATATATATATATATATATATATATATATATATATATATTTTCATAAAGACTTTAATGAAAAATTCTTGTTCAAAATATTATTTGTGAAATTTTTTTAACGGGTAGGTAATACCCGAGAGATATATAAATTCACAATTAATATGTTACATTCTTCGATTCTAATTCAGTAAATCATCAACTATACTCCCTATTTTCACAACAGTATACATTCTTTTATAAGAAATCAAAACAACCATACTCATTCAAATTCAATTACATATTCTGATTTTGAAAATCTCAGAATGCAACTTGAGATATAAGCAAAACCATCACTCTTAGATCCTTACATTTTACAAAGCTATACTTTGACTTCAAAACTGTGATAGAACATCACTTTTAATTGTAACACTCAGAAGGATATGAGAATCAATCGAGATTCATGACGATTTCATCCTTTGGATATTGACAATGACAAGCTGCATTTAAAACACTTCAAAATTTTGGAAGACACTTCAAATAATGAACAATCGAGATGATGATCCAACCACATGTTACCCGAAGTCTTGTACCTGAAAAACTCTGGAACCCAAAGTCATAGTTTAACACGTACCCGCGTCGAATTCTTTAGCATTTATTAGCAAAAACAACCTTACGATTCCTTTTCAAAATAGACAGTTTTGTCACAGCTCCAGCAAGTCATTTTCATTTGTTCATTCGAATAAGCCTTATTATAACGATTACCCCTTCATCATTGTTACTGGGGAACCTTTCATATTCCACCCCATTAGCAGTAAAGTTATCAACAACTTCATTAACCATCGATTTAAGCCTCTCCGAAAAGTCACTATACTTATTCATTAAAAACCCATCATGTACTCACCTACATCCTGTAACGATAATTATCATACCAATTACTGAGAATCAGCAATCAGTATTTTGAATTTCACAACAATTTTACGCCAAAAGTTATATGAATATATATAACGTCTAAGACTTACATACTTCAAATGAGAAGTTTCTGAAAAACATCTTGAACTATGGATAGTTCTCAAAATGCTGACGAATCAATAAAAACTGTAAACGACTTTAACAGTCAAAAGTTTGATGATAAAGAATGGTATGGTGGTAAAGCTGAGAAAAAAAGAAGGTTTAGAACTGGAAAACGGATTGAGCAGACCATGAAGGAGACTGTGGACAAATCACAAGGACGAAATCTACCTTCAAAGGATCCAAATGATTCAGTGTCTGCTGAAATCGTTAGCGAACACCTTACTTCTTATTCTAAACCTTCACAGACAAATATTCTTCATCATCATCATATCTTGAACATTGTAAGATATCTTCGTATCTCTCATTATACATATTCTCCATATTTCTGGAGATATTTTCACAACTATTTTTATCTGAGATCATTTATCTCTCCGTAATATCTGCAACATAAAAGAAACTGTGTTAGTTTCTAAATCCTGAAAAATTCAAATATGAATGTTTCTGAAGTAGTGTTGGGAACTGATGCATGAGTTAGTATAATATAATGACACATGATCAACGTAATTATATTACAGTAATTCATGTTGAGTTTCTAATGGAACATGATGATTCACAGAACATACCGTCATCATGTGCCATTTACACGACTCTTACATTCTATCTAATCTCTAAACATATCAAGAAAATATTTTTCTTGATGATTCGGTCTTTTCCGGGATATTCTGGTAATTTGACAAATCAAGATCGTGCCATTTTGAATTCCTTCTTAGAACATTAACAATGTTCATTCCGAAATTCATATCTTCCAATTCTGTACCATTACAAACGGTGCTTAATCACGAGAAGAAGAAACGAAAGGACAAAACTCTGAATTAGAAATTGGGGGAATAAATTGCAGCAAATAGGAGAGAGCATTAACTGTGGATGACAATGATTATTGAAGACAGAAGCAGGGACATCGAAATATAAGGGAATATATAAAACCCAACAACCACCCAGAAATTATAAACCGTATATACCGATGCATATTGTGACAACCCGGAAATTTCCAACCAAATTTAAACTTTATCTTTATATTATTCTGACATGATAAGCAAAGTTTGTTAAGTTAAATCTCAAGAATTTTAAATTATGTTCATACATTCATTATAACCTCGACCAAATTCTGACGATTCACGAACCGTTATATATAAATAAATATGTATATATATGTATATATATATTATAACTTGAGAATATTAATAAAGTATTAAACGTATAATACTTTACATGAACGTATTTGTTTCAATATGTTTATCGATGGAATTAGAAGATAATATCAAATGATTGATTTATCAGATACATTATGATATCATTACGGGTCTATGTTATGAGGTCCACTGTGATTTAAGAAATCTATTCTTTTTGACAACATTCGGAAAATGGTAAAGTGATTTATAAGTAAGAACGTGAAGTGTAAATAACTTAGATGTTGGATATCGACAAGTTAAGTAACTCGACATTTTTCATTAAGATGATTTCATATGTTTATTTAACCTTTGAACTTTATCCCATGCTTCACCAACAAACTGTAATTTAAAAACTTGAAACCTATTATGAATATATATAATTCTACTTTTCTAAAACATTTTATGATATATAACGATTTCCATTATTTTAACCTTTAAACAAAATGATTCTTAAAAATATATTTGGTTTTGGAAAACAAAATTATTATATTTATTTGATTTAGTTTCAAATGTACAAAAAAGTTTTTCAGTTTAAAAAGAACTTTATTATTAAAACGTATATAACTTTTATAAATATCTAGAACCACTTTTGACAACTCATTACTTAACCAGTATGATAAAGATAACGATATTTATATTTTATTTTATTAAATATATATAACGATTTAAATTAATATTATATATATTTATACGCGTATTATACGTACATAGTTTTATACTTTTACTATACTTAAACTTTACCTTTACTTTATTTTTACTTTACTTTAACTTTAATAATTCACTTTAATAATTCATACTTTAATAATTCACTTTAATAATTTATACTTTAATAATTCACTTTAATAATTCATACTTTAATAATTTACTTTAATAATTCATACTTTAATAATTCACTTTAATAATTCAAAAATCTATTATAAATAGAATTCAATAGGTTTCATTATTTCATAGAAACTTGAAAATATTTTTCTCTAAACTCTAAACTCTCTCAATCGATTTACATATATATATTTACTCCGTATTATTTCAAGATATTATTAGTATATATAAAATATTACGTCAGAGTGCTGTCCGAGTGATTTCAAAATTGTTTTTCGAGTGGGATTGGATTAAGGAAATTATGGGTTATAGCTATGGAGGTGATTGGGTATGGTTCATGGGTATGCTCGTGAGGTCAATATAGTGTTTATCATCTCCGTTGCGTCTACGTACCTTTCTTGCAATATTGAATCTCAATATTGATACGTGAGTACTCATAATTTAACTTTTACATACTAATAGTGTATCCCTGACTAGTGCTCGAGTATATAGGATTATGCATGTTTGTACTTTTGATATTGCCTTTAGTTAGGTTATGTTGAATCCTGAATTAGTTATATATGCGACTGAGATAAGGTATAAGATATGCATGTCGTTGGAAAGCTAGTGAAAAATTAAGAACTTTTCATTTAGATATCGAATGATTTCGATGAACGGATTTGAAGTTATAGTCCATCGAATTTTTTGTATTATTATTAAAAATGATTATTATTATCGTCGTTATTATCGTCGTTCTAGTTTTATCTTATTATTATTATTATTATTATCTTTATCAATAAAAGGATTTATCATTAAAAAAATTTTTTTTTTTTATTATTACTATCGTTATTATCGTTAAAGTTATAATTAGTATTATTATTATTATCCAATTATTATTATTATTATTATTATTATTATTATTATTATTATTATTGGTATTATTATTATTATTATTATCATTATTAATATATATATCATTATTTAAAAATGGTTATTGTTATTGTTATTGTTATTATTATTATTACTATATTATCATTAAGATAATTATTAGTATTATCGTTAATAATGTTATAGTAACTATCATTATTAATATTAGTGTAATTAAAACAAATATTTGTAACACCTAATTATTTTGATTACTATTATTATCATTATTACCAACACGATATAAAAGACGATTAAAAGCTATTAAACGAAACGATTAGGAAATAATGGGTAAGAGTATCATGATGAAATTAAAATATTATAAGATATTGATTTAGATAAAATTATCGTTCTTATTATTTTTATCATTACTATTATTATTAAAATTATCGTTAGTATTAAAACTATCATTTTAACAAAAATTATCATTTTAATAGAAATGTCATTGTTACTATAAAATATCATTATTATTATTATTATTTTAAATAGAATTATTATTTTAAAGATAATATTAAAAATTATCGTAAATATTAAAGTTATCATAATTAGAATTATCGTTTTATCATAATGTCATCTTAGTAATTCTAAATATTGATATTTTTATAATAATTATTATTATTACAAAATAATACAACTTTTACTTACTATCATTATAGATATTATTTTATCAAATAAATATTTGATACAAACATATTTTACTACGTGTAATAACTTACTTTAGTAATACCTATCATATTATCTTTATAATATTAAATGAATCCTATAAATTTTATTACTTAATATATATAAAAGTATATTTTATTATATAAATATAATATAAAATTTTATTTATTAATAAATAAATTATATTATTTACTCTAATAAATCTTTTAAAAATATTTAAAAATATAAAATGACGATATTTAAACTATATATTAATCATGTATAGATTTTTGGAAATTATTTTGAGTCAAATTTACTTTTGTTGACTTTTGCATATTAGTCTCGAGCATTAGGATTGTGGTACACTATGACTTGACCTAATTTGTTAGACAAATATTGACCAACACATAAATATATATAATTAATTTAGGTTCGTGAATCCGAGGCCAACCTTGCACTTGTTCAATGACGTTATATGTATTTTTACTACGAAATACAGTATGGTGAGTTTCATTTGCCTTTTTACCCTTTATATTTTTGGGCTGAGAATACATGCGCTGCTTTTATAACTGTTTTACGAAATAGACACGAGTAATCGAAACTACATTATATGGTTGAATTATCGAAATCGAATATGCCCCTTTTTATTAAGTCTGGTAATCTAAGAATTAGGGAACATACACCCTAATTGACGCGAATCCTAAAGATAGATCTATTGGGCCTAACAAACCCCATCCAAAGTACCGGATGCTTTAGTACTTCGAAATTATATCATGTCCGAAGGAGAATCCCGGAATGATAGGGGATATTCTTATATGTATCTAGTTAATGTCGGTTACCAGGTGTTCACCATATGAATGATTATTTTTTGTCTCTATGCATGGGACATATATTTATGAGAACTGGAAATGAAATTCTTGTGGTCTATTAAAATGATGGAAATAAATGATTATGATAAACTAATGAACTCACCAACCTTTTGGTTGACACTTTAAAGCATGTTTATTCTCAGGTGTTAAAGAAATCATCCGCTGTGCATTTGCTCATTTTAAAGATATTACTTGGAGTCTTTCATAGCATATTTCGAAGAACGTTGCATTCGAGTCATTGAGTTCATCAAAGATTATTATTAAATCAATTTATAGTTGGATAGTGGATATTATGAAATGGTATGCATGCCTGTCAATTTTGGATGTAAAGAAAGATTGTCTTTTAAAAACGAATGCGATGTTTGTAAAATGTATCATATAGAGGTCAAATACCTCGCAATGTAAACAACTATTGTGAATCGTTTATAATGTATATGAACGGGTCCTTTCAGTTGGTATCAGAGCGGTGGTCTTAGCGAACCAGGTCTGCATTAGTGTGTCTAACTGATAAGTCGTTAGGATGCATTAGTGAGTCTGGACTTCGACCGTGTCTGCATGTCAAAAGTTTTGCTTATCATTTCTAGTCGGAAATCATCTGCTTATCATCCATAGGAAATTACCTGCTTATCATTATTAGTCTAGACACGTCTTGCTACATTAATTGCATGAGTAGTGTATAGACAAAATTCATATCTTAGCGTATCTGCTAAATCATATCTTATCGTATCTGTTACTTTAAACTTTGCCTGACATAACCCGCAAATTCCTCCGTAATCTATGAAATCTTTTGATCTCTATATATAGATATCCTATGTAAATAGAATACCACCCGATAGCCGAAAAATCATTTTTATATCGAAAATCCTTTATCCAATCGTACGAAATGGAATTTGTCATCAGTTCAAGTCACTCGGATTCCGAAATGGAATCTCACTCAAGCTCCGAAAGCAGTGTGACCGGAATGGATTAACCAATCAGACATCACCTATTCTGGATGAATTGGGGATGGGTTCGTAGCCTCCTCAATCATTGGAAACAAGAAGAAGGCGATCCTTTCCATCCACCACATTGCCCTCTTGGCGAAGAACCTGAAGCACTTACCGGCGAACCTGTTCGAGACACTATTTTCTCTCTCATTTCCAGGGTATCTCGTCACGATTATATACTACATCAAATTCTAGATTTTATTTATCCGCTCGTTCCGACCGACAATCATCCTGGAATAATAGAAGAAGTCAACGAACTTCGCGCTCGGGTAGTGGCTTTGGAGAATATGGTGCAGAGATTACAAACACCAGCAGCAGCACCAGCAGCATAACCAGTACCACCATCATCAACGCCAACAGTACCATTACCACCTCCAACCACAACCGCGTTGTAAACCTCAACTTTACAATCTATCCCACGAGCATCAACGTCATACGCACCATAGATACCAAGGAGTACCAACAACAATAACTGACGAAGTATTAATTCATAACTTCATTGGAGAAACATTCCGCGGCGATTATATAATCTCTAAAGTCTTAGAGATTATCTAATCTAGCCCTAACCATAAATCAGTTAAGCGAACCAAAATGATAGAAGGAAGAGTAGAAACCCTGATAAAAATGGTGTGTGATTAACAAGTTAAACTTGTTTTACCAACAGCATCAACAGTACCGTCAACGTCACCAGCATCGTCAGTACAGTCAACATCAGAATCAACAACACCTATAACATCACAAACTCCGTCAGTTCAAGAATCACTGTGGACATCATTACGAATCAATAACGTGTATATTGTATCAACAAGTTATGAAGAATTAACTCATTCCCTCTGAAGAAATTATATATATATTTTATATATATATATATATATATATATATATATATATATATATATATATATATATATTGAAATAAAAAATAAATCTTTCCGTGCTAAGCTATTGTGTGTGAATCTTAACTACTCGGTTAATTCATATTACAAATATGCAATAATGTACGTCCCTTGCCCGCGACTTAACCATCGTTAACTACAATCTCTGTCTCAATTCAACAAATTCCAATTCCTAATAAATCAAGTATATATTTGATTTTACACTTCATCATTGATGTAACCGAAACTTTTCTGATAACATCATTCGTACTTTGCGAAGTTCACAAGAATTTAACGAAAACCAACATCACATCTCAACAAATAACGAAGTATTGATTCATAATTTCAATATTATTGAAGAAATACTTATGTAACCTCTAAAGCCTTCAAGGAATTATTCAATTCTAGTTCCAACCGTAAATCGAATGAGTTTAATTTAGTATTAACTCATTAAAATCTATGTTACATCTGAGGAGAATATATACATATATATTTTCATAAAGACTGTAATAAAATTCATATGTACAAAATATTAATTGTGAAAAAATTTTTAACGGGTAGGTAATACCCGAGAGATATATATAAATTCACAATTAATATGTTACATTCTTCGAATCAGATTAAGCAAATTATCAATTATACTTCCTACTTTCACAATAATATACATTCTTTCATAGAAATCAAAACAATCATACTCATTCAAACCCAATTACATATTCTGCTTTTAAAATCTCAGAATTCAATTTGAGATATAACCAGTACCATCACTTTTAGATTCCTACATCTTTCAAAGCTATACTTTGACTTCAAAAGTGTGTTAGAACATCAAATGTATACAAACAATTACAATCTGTGTTCAAACCCTTCGAAAATCTCTGAAGACACTTCAAATAATGAGCAATCGAGATGATGATCCAACCACATATTACCCACAGTTATGTACTTAAAAAGCTCTCGAAACCAAAGTCATAATTCAACACATATCTGTGTCAGATCTTTTGGCATTTATTAGCAAAAATAACCTTGCAATTCCTTTGCAAAGTAGCAAATTATATCACAGCTCCAGCAAGACAACTTCGATTTTTTCATTCGGAGTAGCCTTATCATAATTTTGATATATGTGATTACCCTTTTGTTACCGGAGAACCTTTCATATTCCACCACATTAGCAATAAACTTACCAACAACTTCACTGATCTTGGGCATTCTGAAGAATCTTTATATTTATCGAAACCTCATCATTTACTCATCTGCCTCTTGTAACGAGAATTGCCATACGAATCATTGGGAATTAGCAATCAGTATTTTGAAATCTCACAGCATGTTGACGCCAACAGTTATACATAACGTCTATTTCCAAGGCTTACATACTTCGAATGTGAAGTTTCTGAAAAACACTCTGAACCGCGAACTAGTTCTCGAAATGCTGATGAAGCAACAAAAACTGTAAACGACCTTAGCAGTAAAAAGTTTGATGATAAAGATTAGTGTATTAACAAAGCTCAGAAATAGAGAAGTTTTGGAATGGAAAACGGATTGAGCAAAGTATGAAGGAGGCTGTGGACAAATCACAAAGACTGAACCTGCCTTCAAAAAATCCAAATGATTCAGTGTCTGCTGAAGTCATTAACAAATACCTTGCTCCTGATACTAAACCCTTACAGACAATATTCTTCATCATTCTCTGATATTAGAAATTTTAAGATATCATCGTATCTTTCATTATAAATATCCTCCATATTTCTGAAGATATTTCCATAACTATTCTTATCTGGAATCATTTATCTCTTTGCGCTATCTGTATTACATCAAAAAGGAAATTGTTTAGTTCCTATACTCTGTAAACCTTTGAGTTTAAAATATGAATGTTTTTGAAGTAGTGTTGGAAACTGAAGCATGAGTTAGTATAATATAATGACACTTGATCAACGTGATTATATTACAGTAATTCATGCTGAGTTTCTAAATGGAACGTGATGATTCACAGATCATAACATCATCATGTGCCATGTTATACGACTCTTTTATTCTATTTAAACTCTAAAATATCAAGAAAATATTTCTTGATGATTCGGCCTTTTCCAAGGTATTCTAGTAATTTGACAAGTCAAGATCGTGCCATCACAATTTCCTTCCTAGAACATTAACAATGTTCATTCCGAAATTCATATCTGTGAATTCTGGACCATTACAAGCGGTGCTTAATCGCAAGAAGAAGAAACGAAAGGACAAAACTCCGAAATAGAAATTGGGGTATAAATTGCAGCAAATAAAAGAGAGCATTAACTATGGATGCCAATGATTATAGAAGATAGAAACAGAGATTTGAAATATAAGGGAAGATATAAAGCCCAACGACAAACCAAAAAAATTATAAATCATATATATCGATGCATATAGCAATATAAAGACAAGGGAGAACTAGAAACACTATAAACCCAAGAGTATAGTAGAAGTAAATAGATTCTTCCGGCGGTAGATGAAAAAGAAGAATGACCGATATGAAAGTTATAAGTATATCGAGAATCAGAACTGGATGGAGCATATTGATGAATACTTTAAAATATGAGTTGAGGGGGAAAGAATAGAAGGTGATGAAACATGACTAGGAACTTAGAAATCAACAGATTTAACTCACACAATGACGGAATAAGTAAATCAAACCCTCTAGTGAATAGGTTAAGCTTTTTGGGATTAATTTAGTCATACCACAACTAAATCAAGTGTGATTAGATCAACACCTAGAGCTATTATTCACCACCTGGGTGATTTGGGTTGAGAGAGAATCGGAGGAGCTCACCATATCTGAGTGTGTGTAACAAATGAGAGGCTTAATCTAAAATGAAGAACATAAGACTTTATATACCCCTGCTGTTGACTCACCCGTACGATTCATCCATCACACATACGAGTTGGCTTCATCAGCCGTACGGGTTATCACTCACTCGTGTCTTCTCATTTTAGTTGTAATTGTGACTTAGCTCAGCATCAACCGTGCGTATGAGCCTGTCAGCCGTACGAGTGAGGCTTCACTCGGACGTCTAACTAAGTCAAACATCTAAATCTCGTTCCTGCAGTTGCTGTAACCACATACAAACATGGATAGGATAATAACGAATGATCATGGTGGCCTGTAAACTGTTGTACCTGCAATGGACGTGCGTAGATGTCTAGGGATTTGCATAAAATGCATCAACAGAAGGTGTGAGTTGTAAGAAAATGAAGGAGGTGAATTTATAAGAAAATCTCCGACAGAACAATTAAAATGGACGATCGCATTTAAAGCGGACCCTAATTCCTTTTATTACCGGAGAATCAAATCTTATTACAAAGATTTTCTTCAAATCCCTTGAAATCTGGAAATCAATCATATCTACGTCAAATGATAAGATGAATCTACACTTACTCATTTCACTCTTCTATGTTAGCTTCATTCGTACTCTTCATATAAATGGATTGTTTATCCAAATTATTCGCTGATGATAAAACTCTAATTTTCAACCTGTATGCATCATGAAAACATACTTATTATCATTCACGACCTTTCCACTCAAATTTCGGGATGAAATTTCTTTAACGGGTAGGTACTGTGACAACCCGGAAATTTCCAACCAAATTTAAACTTTATCTTTATATTATTCCGACATGATAAGCAAAGTTTGTTAAGTTAAATCTCAAGAATTTTAAATTGTGTTCATACATTCATTATAACCTCGACCAAATTCCGACGATTCACGAACCGTTATATATAAATAAATATGTATATATATGTATATATATATTATAACTTAAGAATATTAATAAAGTATTAAACGTATAATACTTTACATGAACGTATTTGTTTCAATATGTTTATCGATGGAATTAGAAGATAATATCAAATGATTGATTTGTCAGATACATTATGATATCATTACGGGTCTATGTTATGAGGTCCACTGTGATTTAAGAAATCTATTCTTTTTGACAACATTCGGAAAATGGTAAAGTGATTTATAAGTAAGAACGTGAAGTGTAAATAACTTAGATGTTGGATATCGACAAGTTAAGTAACTCGACATTTTTCATTAAGATGATTTCATACGTTTATTTAACCTTTGAACTTTATCCCATGCTTCACCAACAAACTGTAATTTAAAAACTTGAAACCTATTATGAATATATATGATTCTGCTTTTCTAAAACATTTTATGATATATAACGATTTCCATTATTTTAACCTTTAAACAAAATGATTCTTAAAAATATATTTGGTTTTGGAAAACAAAATTATTATATTTATTTGATTTAGTTTCAAATGTATAAAAACGTTTTCAGTTTAAAAAGAACTTTATTATTAAAACGTATATAACTTTTATAAATATCTAGAACCACTTTTGACAACTCATTACTTAACCAGTATGATAAAGATAACGATATTTATATTTTATTTTATTAAATATATATAACGATTTAAATTAATATTATATATATTTATACGCGTATTATACGTACATAGTTTTATACTTTTACTATACTTAAACTTTACCTTTACTTTATTTTTACTTTACTTTAACTTTAATAATTCACTTTAATAATTCATACTTTAATAATTCACTTTAATAATTCATACTTTAATAATTCACTTTAATAATTCATACTTTAATAATTTACTTTAATAATTCATACTTTAATAATTCACTTTAATAATTCAAAAATATATTATAAATAGAATTCAATAGGTTTCATTATTTCATAGAAACTTGAAAATATTTTTCTCTAAACTCTAAACTCTCTCAATCGATTTACATATATATATTTACTCCGTATTATTTCAAGATATTATTAGTATACATAAAATATTACGTCAGAGTGCTGTCCGAGTGATTTCGAAATTGTTTTTCGAGTGGGATTGGATTAAGGAAATTATGGGTTATAGCTATGGAGGTGATTGGGTATGGTTCATGGGTATGCTCGTGAGGTCAATATAGTGTTTATCATCTCCGTTGCGTCTACGTACCTTTCCTGCAATATTGAATCTCAATATTGATACGTGAGTACTCATAATTTAACTTTTACATACTAATAGTGTATCCCTGACTAGTGCTCGAGTATATAGGATTATGCATGTTTGTACTTTTGATATTGCCTTTAGTTAGGTTATGTTGAATCCTGAATTAGTTATATATGCGACTGAGATAAGGTATAAGATATGCATGTCGTTGGAAAGCTAGTGAAAAATTAAGAACTTTTCATTTAGATATCGAATGATTTCGATGAACGGATTTGAAGTTATAGTCCATCGAATTTTTTGTATTATTATTAAAAATGATTATTATTATCATCGTTATTATCGTCGTTCTAGTTTTATCTTATTATTATTATTATTATTATTATTATTATTATCTTTATCAATAAAAGGATTTATCATTAAAAAATTTTTTTTTTATTATTACTATCGTTATTATCGTTAAAGTTATAATTAGTATTATTATTATTATCCAATTATTATTATTATTATTATTATTATTATTATTATTATTGGTATTATTATCATTATTATTATCATTATTAATATATATATCATTATTTAAAAATGGTTATTGTTATTGTTATTGTTATTATTATTATTACTATATTATCATTAAGATAATTATTAGTATTATCGTTAATAATGTTATAGTAACTATCATTATTAATATTAGTGTAATTAAAACAAATATTTGTAACACCTAATTATTTTGATTACTATTATTATCATTATTACCAACACGATATAAAAGACGATTAAAAGCTATTAAACGAAACGATTAGGAAATAATGGGTAAGAGTATCATGATGAAATTAAAATATTATAAGATATTGATTTAGATAAAATTATCGTTCTTATTATTTTTATCATTACTATTATTATTAAAATTATCGTTAGTATTAAAACTATCATTTTAACAAAAATTATCATTTTAATAGAAATGTCATTGTTACTATAAAATATCATTATTATTATTATTATTTTAAATAGAATTATTATTTTAAAGATAATATTAAAAATTATCGTAAATATTAAAGTTATCATAATTAGAATTATCGTTTTATCATAATGTCATCTTAGTAATTCTAAATATTGATATTTTTATAATAATAATTATTATTACAAAATAATACAACTTTTACTTACTATCATTATAGATATTATTTTATCAAATAAATATTTGATACAAACATATTTTACTACGTGTAATAACTTACTTTAATAATACCTATCATATTATCTTTATAATATTAAATGAACCCTATAAATTTTATTACTTAATATATATAAAAGTATATTTTATTATATAAATATAATATAAAATTTTATTTATTAATAAATAAATTATATTATTTACTCTAATAAATCTTTTAAAAATATTTAAAAATATAAAATGACGATATTTAAACTATATATTAATCATGTATAGATTTTTGGAAATTATTTTGAGTCAAATTTACTTTTGTTGACTTTTGCATATTAGTCTCGAGCATTAGGATTGTGGTACACTATGACTTGACCTAATTTGTTAGACAAATATTGACCAACACATAAATATATATAATTAATTTAGGTTCGTGAATCCGAGGCCAACCTTGCACTTGTTCAATGACGTTATATGTATTTTTACTACGAAATACAGTATGGTGAGTTTCATTTGCCTTTTTACCCTTTATATTTTTGGGCTGAGAATACATGCGCGGCTTTTATAACTGTTTTACGAAATAGACACGAGTAATCGAAACTACATTATATGGTTGAATTATCGAAATCGAATATGCCCCTTTTTATTAAGTCTGGTAATCTAAGAATTAGGGAACAGACACCCTAATTGACGCGAATCCTAAAGATAGATCTATTGGGCCTAACAAACCCCATCCAAAGTACCGGATGCTTTAGTACTTCGAAATTATATCATGTCCGAAGGAGGATCCCGGAATGATAGGGGATATTCTTATATGTATCTAGTTAATGTCGGTTACCAGGTGTTCACCATATGAATGATTATTTTTTGTCTCTATGCATGGGACATATATTTATGAGAACTGGAAATGAAATTCTTGTGGTCTATTAAAATGATGGAAATAAATGATTATGATAAACTAATGAACTCACCAACCTTTTGGTTGACACTTTAAAGCATGTTTATTCTCAGGTGTTAAAGAAATCATCCGCTGTGCATTTGCTCATTTTAAAGATATTACTTGGAGTCTTTCATAGCATATTTCGAAGAACGTTGCATTCGAGTCATTGAGTTCATCAAAGATTATTATTAAATCAATTTATAGTTGGATAGTGGATATTATGAAATGGTATGCATGCCTGTCAATTTTGGATGTAAAGAAAGATTGTCTTTTAAAAACGAATGCGATGTTTGTAAAATGTATCATATAGAGGTCAAATACCTCGCAATGTAAACAACTATTGTGAATCGTTTATAATGTATATGAACGGGTCCTTTCAGTTGGTATCAGAGCGGTGGTCTTAGCGAACCAGGTCTGCATTAGTGTGTCTAACTGATAAGTCGTTAGGATGCATTAGTGAGTCTGGACTTCGACCGTGTCTGCATGTCAAAAGTTTTGCTTATCATTTCTAGTCGGAAATCATCTGCTTATCATCCATAGGAAATTACCTGCTTATCATTATTAGTCTAGACACGTCTTGCTACATTAATTGCATGAGTAGTGTATAGACAAAATTCATATCTTAGCGTATCTGCTAAATCATATCTTATCGTATCTGTTACTTTAAACTTTGCCTGACATAACCCGCAAATTCCTCCGTAATCTATGAAATCTTTTGATCTCTATATATAGATATCCTATGTAAATAGAATACCACCCGATAGCCGAAAAATCATTTTTATATCGAAAATCCTTTATCCAATCGTACGAAATGGAATTTGTCATCAGTTCAAGTCACTCGGATTCCGAAATGGAATCTCACTCAAGCTCCGAAAGCAGTGTGACCGGAATGGATCAACCAATCAGACATCACCTATTCTGGATGAATTGGGGATGGGTTCGTAGCCTCCTCAATCATTGGAAACAAGAAGAAGGCGATCCTTTCCATCCACCACATTGCCCTCTTGGCGAAGAACCTGAAGCACTTACCGGCGAACCTGTTCGAGACACCATTTTCTCTCTCATTTCCAGGGTATCTCGTCACGATTATATACTACATCAAATTCTAGATTTTATTTATCCGCTCGTTCCGACCGACAATCATCCTGGAATAATAGAAGAAGTCAACGAACTTCGCGCTCGGGTAGTGGCTTTGGAGAATATGATGCAGTGATTACAAACACCAGCAGCAGCACCAGCAGCATAACCAGTACCACCATCATCAATGCCAACAGTACCATTACCACCTCCAACCACAACCGCGTTGTAAACCTCAACTTTACAATCTATCCCACGAGCATCAACGTCATACGCACCATAGATACCAAGGAGTACCAACAACAATAACTGACGAAGTATTAATTCATAACTTCATTGGAGAAACATTCCGCGGCGATTATATAATCTCTAAAGTCTTAGAGATTATCTAATCTAGCCCTAACCATAAATCAGTTAAGCGAACCAAAATGATAGAAGGAAGAGTAGAAACCCTGATAAAAATGGTGTGTGATTAACAAGTTAAACTTATTTTACCAACAGCATCAACAGTACCATCAACGTCACCAGCATCGTCAGTACAGTCAACATCAGAATCAACAACACCTATAACATCACAAACTCCGTCAGTTCAAGAATCACTGTGGACATCATTACGAATCAATAACGTGTATATTGTATCAACAAGTTATGAAGAATTAACTCATTCCCTCTGAAGAAATTATATATATATTATATATATATATATATATATATATATATATATATATATATATATATATATATATATATATATATATATATATATATATATATATATATATATATATATTTTAAAATAAAAAATAAATCTTTCCGTGCTAAGCTATTGTGTGTGAATCTTAACTACTCGGTTAATTCATATTACAAATATGCAATAATGTACGTCCCTCGCCCGCGACTTAACCATCGTTAACTACAATATCTGTCTCAATTCAACAAAATCCAATTCCTAATAAATCAAGTATATATTTGATTTTACACTTCATCATTGATGTAACCGAAACTTTTCAGATAACATCATTCGTACTTTGCGAAGTTCACAAGAATTTAACGAAAATCAACATCACATCTCAACAAATAACGAAGTATTGATTCATAATTTCAATATTATTGAAGAAATACTTATGTAACCTCTAAAGCCTTCAAGGAATTATTCAATTCTAGTTCCAACCGTAAATCGAATGAGTTTAATTTAGTAATAACTCATTAAAATCTATGTTACATCTGAGGAGAATATATACATATATATTTTCATAAAGACTGTAATAAAATTCTTATGTACAAAATATTAATTGTGAAAAATTTTTGAACGGGTAGGTAATACCCTAGAGATATATATAAATTCACAATTAATATGTTACATTCTTCGAATCAGATTAAGCAAATTATCAATTATACTTCCTACTTTCACAATAATATACATTCTTTCATAGAAATCAAAACAATCATACTCATTCAAACCCAATTACATATTCTGCTTTTAAAATCTCAGAATTCAATTTGAGATATAACCGGTACCATCACTTTTAGATTCCTACATCTTTCAAAGCTATACTTTGACTTCAAAAGTGTGTTAGAACATCAAATGTATACAAACGATTACAATCTGTGTTCAAACCCTTCGAAAATCTCTGAAGACACTTCAAATAATGAG
The DNA here is from genome assembly GCF_046630445.1 of Rutidosis leptorrhynchoides. Classification (NCBI taxonomy): domain Eukaryota; kingdom Viridiplantae; phylum Streptophyta; class Magnoliopsida; order Asterales; family Asteraceae; genus Rutidosis; species Rutidosis leptorrhynchoides. The sequence continues at coordinate 569,779,550 of NC_092334.1, forward strand.
CAATCGAGATGATGATCCAACCACATATTACCCACAGTTATGTACTTAAAAAGCTCTCGAAACCAAAGTCATAATTCAACACATATCTGTGTCAGATCTTTTGGCATTTATTAGCAAAAATAACCTTGCAATTCCTTTGCAAAGTAGCAAATTATATCACAGCTCCAGCAAGACAACTTCGATTTTTTCATTCGGAGTAGCCTTATCATAATTTTGATATATGTGATTACCCTTTTGTTACCGGAGAACCTTTCATATTCCACCACATTAGCAATAAACTTACCAACAACTTCACTGATCTTGCTGAAGAATCTTTATATTTATCGAAACCTCATCATTTACTCATCTGCCTCTTGTAACGAGAATTGCCATACGAATCATTGGGAATTAGCAATCAGTATTTTGAAATCTCACAGCATGTTGACGCCAACAGTTATACATAACGTCTATTTCCAAGGCTTACATACTTCGAATGTGAAGTTTCTGAAAAACACTCTGAACCGCGAACTAGTTCTCGAAATGCTGATGAAGCAACAAAAACTGTAAACGACCTTAGCAGTAAAAAATTTGATGATAAAGATTAGTGTATTAACAAAGCTCAGAAATAGAGAAGTTTTGGAATGGAAAACGGATTGAGCAAAGTATGAAGGAGGCTGTGGACAAATCACAAAGACTGAACCTTCCTTCAAAGAATCCAAATGATTCAGTGTCTGCTGAAGTCATTAACAAATACCTTGCTCCTGATACTAAACCCTTACAGACAATATTCTTCATCATTCTCTGATATTAGAAATTTTAAGATATCATCGTATCTTTCATTATAAATATCCTCCATATTTCTGAAGATATTTCCATAACTATTCTTATCTGGAATCATTTATCTCTTTGCGCTATCTGTATTACATCAAAAAGGAAACTGTTTAGTTCCTATACTCTGTAAACCTTTGAGTTTAAAATATGAATGTTTTTGAAGTAGTGTTGGAAACTGAAGCATGAGTTAGTATAATATAATGACACTTGATCAACGTGATTATATTACAGTAATTCATGCTGAGTTTCTAAATGGAACGTGATGATTCACAGATCATAACATCATCATGTGCCATGTTATACGACTCTTTTATTCTATTTAAACTCTAAAATATCAAGAAAATATTTCTTGATGATTCGGCCTTTTCCAAGGTATTCTAGTAATTTGACAAGTCAAGATCGTGCCATCACAATTTCCTTCCTAGAACATTAACAATGTTCATTCCGAAATTCATATCTGTGAATTCTGGACCATTACAAGCGGTGCTTAATCGCAAGAAGAAGAAACGAAAGGACAAAACTCCGAAATAGAAATTGGGGTATAAATTGCAGCAAATAAAAGAGAGCATTAACTATGGATGCCAATGATTATAGAAGATAGAAACAGAGACTTTGAAATATAAGGGAAGATATAAAGCCCAACGACAAACCAAAAAAATTATAAATCATATATATCGATGCATATAGCAATATAAAGACACGGGAGAACTAGAAACACTATAAACCCAAGAGTATAGTAGAAGTAAATAGATTCTTCCGGCGGTAGATGAAAAAGAAGAATGACCGATATGAAAGTTATAAGTATATCGAGAATCAGAACTGGATGGAGCATATTGATGAATACTTTAAAATATGAGTTGAGGGGGAAAGAATAGAAGGTGATGAAACATGACTAGGAACTTAGAAATCAACAGATTTAACTCACACAATGACGGAATAAGTAAATCAAACCCTCTAGTGAATAGGTTAAGCTTTTTGGGATTAATTTAGTCATACCACAACTAAATCAAGTGTAATTAGATCAACACCTAGAGCTATTATTCACCACCTGGGTGATTTGGGTTGAGAGAGAATCGGAGGAGCTCACCATATCTGAGTGTGTGTAACAAATGAGAGGCTTAATCTAAAATGAAGAACATAAGACTTTATATACCCCTGCTGTTGACTCACCCGTACGATTCATCCATCACACATACGAGTTGGCTTCATCAGCCGTACGGGTGATCACTCACTCGTGTCTTCTCATTTTAGTTGTAATTGTGACTTAGCTCAGCATCAACCGTGCGTATGAGCCTGTTAGCCGTACGAGTGAGGCTTCACTCGGACGTCTGACTAAGTCTAACATAGTCAAACATCTAAATCTCGTTCCTGCAGTTGCTGTAACCACATACAAACACGGATAGGATAATAACGAACGATCATGGTGGCCTGTAAACTGTTGTACCTGCAATGGACGTGGGTAGATGTCTAGGGATTTGCATAAAATGCATCAACAGAAGGTGTGAGTTGTAAGAAAATGAAGGAGGTGAATTTATAAGAAAATCTCCGACAGAACAATTAAAATGGACGATCGCATTTAAAGCGGACCCTAATTCCTTTTGTTACCGGAGAATCAAATCTTATTACAAAGATTTTCTTCAAATCCCTTGAAATCTGGAAATCAATCATATCTACATCAAATGATAAGATGAATCTACACTTACTCATTTCACTCTTCTATGTTAGCTTCATTCGTACTCTTCATATAAATGGATTGTTTATCCAAATTATTCGCTGATGATAAAACTCTAATTTTCAACCTGTATGCATCATGAAAACATACTTATTATCATTCACGACCTTTCCACTCAAATTTCGAGACGAAATTTCTTTAACGGGTAGGTACTGTGACAACCCGGAAATTTCCAACCAAATTTAAACTTTATCTTTATATTATTCCGACATGATAAGCAAAGTTTGTTAAGTTAAATCTCAAGAATTTTAAATTGTGTTCATACATTCATTATAACCTCGACCAAATTCCGACGATTCACGAACCGTTATATATAAATAAATATGTATATATATGTATATATATATTATAACTTAAGAATATTAATAAAGTATTAAACGTATAATACTTTACATGAACGTATTTGTTTCAATATGTTTATCGATGGAATTAGAAGATAATATCAAATGATTGATTTATCAGATACATTATGATATCATTACGGGTCTATGTTATGAGGTCCACTGTGATTTAAGAAATCTATTCTTTTTGACAACATTCGGAAAATGGTAAAGTGATTTATAAGTAAGAACGTGAAGTGTAAATAACTTAGATGTTGGATATCGACAAGTTAAGTAACTCGACATTTTTCATTAAGATGATTTCATACGTTTATTTAACCTTTGAACTTTATCCCATGCTTCACCAACAAACTGTAATTTAAAAACTTGAAACCTATTATGAATATATATGATTCTACTTTTCTAAAACATTTTATGATATATAACGATTTCCATTATTTTAACCTTTAAACAAAATGATTCTTAAAAATATATTTGGTTTTGGAAAACAAAATTATTATATTTATTTGATTTAGTTTCAAATGTACAAAAACGTTTTCAGTTTAAAAAGAACTTTATTATTAAAACGTATATAACTTTTATAAATATCTAGAACCACTTTTGACAACTCATTACTTAACCAGTATGATAAAGATAACGATATTTATATTTTATTTTATTAAATATATATAACGATTTAAATTAATATTATATATATTTATACGCGTATTATACGTACATAGTTTTATACTTGTACTATACTTAAACTTTACCTTTACTTTATTTTTACTTTACTTTAACTTTAATAATTCACTTTAATAATTCATACTTTAATAATTCACTTTAATAATTCATACTTTAATAATTCACTTTAATAATTCATACTTTAATAATTCACTTTAATAATTCAAAAATCTATTATAAATAGAATTCAATAGGTTTCATTATTTCATAGAAACTTGAAAATATTTTTCTCTAAACTCTAAACTCTCTCAATCGATTTACATATATATATTTACTCCGTATTATTTCAAGATATTATTAGTATACATAAAATATTACGTCAGAGTGCTGTCCGAGTGATTTCGAAATTGTTTTTCGAGTGGGATTGGATTAAGGAAATTATGGGTTATAGCTATGGAGGTGATTGGGTATGGTTCATGGGTATGCTCGTGAGGTCAATATAGTGTTTATCATCTCCGTTGCGTCTACGTACCTTTCCTGCAATATTGAATCTCAATATTGATACGTGAGTACTCATAATTTAACTTTTACATACTAATAGTGTATCCCTGACTAGTGCTCGAGTATATAGGATTATGCATGTTTGTACTTTTGATATTGCCTTTAGTTAGGTTATGTTGAATCCTGAATTAGTTATATATGCGACTGAGATAAGGTATAAGATATGCATGTCGTTGGAAAGCTAGTGAAAAATTAAGAACTTTTCATTTAGATATCGAATGATTTCGATGAACGGATTTGAAGTTATAGTCCATCGAATTTTTTGTATTATTATTAAAAATGATTATTATTATCGTCGTTATTATCGTCGTTCTAGTTTTATCTTATTATTATTATTATTATTATTATTATTATTATTATTATTATTATTATTATTATCTTTATCAATAAAAGGATTTATCATTAAAATTTTTTTTTTATTATTACTATCGTTAAAGTTATAATTAGTATTATTATTATTATCCAATTATTATTATTATTATTATTATTATTATTATTATTATTATTATTATTATTATTATTATTGATATTATTATTATTATTATTATCATTATTAATATATATATCATTATTTAAAAATGGTTATTGTTATTGTTATTGTTATTATTATTATTACTATATTGTCATTAAGATAATTATTAGTATTATAGTTAATAATGTTATAGTAACTATCATTATTAATATTAGTGTAATTAAAACAAATATTTGTAACACCTAATTATTTTGATTACTATTATTATCAATATTACCAACACGATATAAAAGACGATTAAAAGCTATTAAACGAAACGATTAGGAAATAATGGGTAAGAGTATCATGATGAAATTAAAATATTATAAGATATTGATTTAGATAAAATTATCGTTCTTATTATTTTTATCATTACTATTATTATTAAAATTATCGTTAGTATTAAAACTATCATTTTAACAAAAATTATCATTTTAATAGAAATGTCATTGTTACTATAAAATATCATTATTATTATTATTATTTTAAATAGAATTATTATTTTAAAGATAATATTAAAAATTATCGTAAATATTAAAGTTATCATAATTAGAATTATCGTTTTATCATAATGTCATCTTAGTAATTCTAAATATTGATATTTTTATAATAATAATTATTATTACAAAATAATACAACTTTTACTTACTATCATTATAGATATTATTTTATCAAATAAATATTTGATACAAACATATTTTACTACGTGTAATAACTTACTTTAATAATACCTATCATATTATCTTTATAATATTAAATGAACCCTATAAATTTTATTACTTAATATATATAAAAGTATATTTTATTATATAAATATAATATAAAATTTTATTTATTAATAAATAAATTATATTATTTACTCTAATAAATCTTTTAAAAATATTTAAAAATATAAAATGATGATATTTAAACTATATATTAATCATGTATAGATTTTTGGAAATTATTTTGAGTCAAATTTACTTTTGTTGACTTTTGCATATTAGTCTCGAGCATTAGGATTGTGGTACACTATGACTTGACCTAATTTGTTAGACAAATATTGACCAACACATAAATATATATAATTAATTTAGGTTCGTGAATCCGAGGCCAACCTTGCACTTGTTCAATGACGTTATATGTATTTTTACTACGAAATACAGTATGGTGAGTTTCATTTGCCTTTTTACCCTTTATATTTTTGGGCTGAGAATACATGCGCGGCTTTTATAACTGTTTTACGAAATAGACACGAGTAATCGAAATTACATTATATGGTTGAATTATCGAAATCGAATATGCCCCTTTTTATTAAGTCTGGTAATCTAAGAATTAGGGAACAGACACCCTAATTGACGCGAATCCTAAAGATAGATCTATTGGGCCTAACAAACCCCATCCAAAGTACCGGATGCTTTAGTACTTCAAAATTATATCATGTCCGAAGGAGGATCCCGGAATGATAGGGGATATTCTTATATGTATCTAGTTAATGTCGGTTACCAGGTGTTCACCATATGAATGATTATTTTTTGTCTCTATGCATGGGACATATATTTATGAGAAATGGAAATGAAATTCTTGTGGTCTATTAAAATGATGGAAATAAATGATTATGATAAACTAATGAACTCACCAACCTTTTGGTTGACACTTTAAAGCATGTTTATTCTCAGGTGTTAAAGAAATCATCCGCTGTGCATTTGCTCATTTTAAAGATATTACTTGGAGTCTTTCATAGCATATTTCGAAGAACGTTGCATTCGAGTCATTGAGTTCATCAAAGATTATTATTAAATCAATTTATAGTTGGATAGTGGATATTATGAAATGGTATGCATGCCTGTCAATTTTGGATGTAAAGAAAGATTGTCTTTTAAAAACGAATGCGATGTTTGTAAAATGTATCATATAGAGGTCAAATACCTCGCAATGTAATCAACTATTGTGAATCGTTTATAATGTATATGAACGGGTCCTTTCACATATAGCAATACAAAGCTCGACAACAACACATAAATTACAAACCGTGCATATCAATACGTATTGCCACGTAAAGGCACGGAAAAATTAATAACACTATAACCTCAAGATAATATTAGAAGTAAATAAAATCCTCTGGTGGTAGATGAAAGAGAAGAATGACAGATATGAAGGTTAGAAGTATATCAAGGATCAAAACGGGATCGAGCATATTAACAAATACTATAAAGTATGAAGTAAGGAGAAAGAATGGAAGATGTGAGATATGGAAATAAGGAAACGAAGGGGATGGATTTATAGTGAAATATCCGACAGAGAAAATCGGAACAGATTATTGCATTTAATTAAAGAAGATTCTAATTTCCTAAATCGCCGAAGAACCCAATCGTATTACGAAGATTTTCTTTAAATCCCACGAATTCCAGAAATCAATCATAACTACGTCATCAGTTAAAACGATTCTACATTTACTCATTTCGCTCTTTTACGATAGCTTCACTCATACGCTTCGAGAAATCGAATTATTTATCCCTATTTCTTAATCATGATAAAACTCTATGTATCAGCTTATATTCGTCATAATAACATTGTTACTGTTAACCATGACAACCTCTATCAAATTTAGGGACGAAATTTCTTTTAACGGGTAGGTACTGTGATGACCCGGAAATTTCCGATCAAATTTAAACTTTAAGCTTTATATGATTCCGACACGATGAGAAAAATCTGTAATGTTGAGTCTCGAAAGTTTTGAAATCTATATTCCTGTAATCAATTACCCTTTGGCCATGACTGACGATTCACGAACAATTATGTGTAAATAGATATGTATGAATATATACATATGTGTGATTGTTAATTTGAGAAATATTAACAAAACATTAAACGGTTTGATTGACATGTAAACATATTAGGAAATCTATTTTATGACTTGTAAACGTTAACAGAATATTAAGCGTATGACATTATACTTATTCGTTATAGATAAACGTTTACGTGATAAAACGTGGTATGTGAATTGTGTATATAGGTATATAGGTATATAGACAAAGTATATTGAACTTATATATTGAGCGGTTTCGAATAAAACTAATAGATATAGTAACACTTGATTGTTATTAAACAAAGTTAACATAAACTTATAAGGATTTAAGATAAAAATAAGTTCTAGTAATAAATTATGCGATCTGAATATAATTAGTTTTAGAAGGATAAACTCTATAAAAGTTATTTGATTAAATTTCAAACGCACTATGATATATTTCAAAAGGTTAATATATTTTACAACATGTCAAAGTGTAATTATTGAATTAAATATTGTTATCTTTTATTATTAGGAATTTTAGAAATTACGTAATATGATTTAAATGTCACGTCTTCTTTAAAACGGAATATAACTTTATAAATATCTGAAACCACTTTTGACAAATTATTAATGAGCCATTTTGTCACGACCCTACTTTTTCCGTTATATTTTCCGTTAATTATTTAACGACCGTTAACTGTTATTTGTGTAACGTCATTTCATGACCTATATTATTATTTTAGTAATAATATATTAATTATTATGTGTTATGTTAATATATGTATTCATATTTTAAATCGTACGTTTATACGAATCGCGGATTTCTATCCGGCAAATCTTTTCGGTTTTTAAACCAACGGACGCGTTTTAGGGATATTTAAATCCTAATTATTTTAAATATGATATTTTAAGGTCATATAATTATATAGTGTATTTATATTTATTTTTCGTCGCGCGTTTGTTATCATTCCGAATTTTTAATCGCGTAAGTGCGTTTTCGCGTTTCGGGTTTCGTTCGGGCATTCGGGCCACAAGGTTTCTTCCATTTATCAACTTGGCCCACCATGGGGCCCACCCCATCCCAATTTCAGCCGAAACCAAGGGGGAGGGAGAATACTCCCCATATTTCTTTTTTTTTGGCAATTTATTTTATCACTTCCTCATTTATCTAACCTAAATTCTATTTTGCTCTCTTCTCCTCTTCCCTTGTCCCCTAGCCGTCACCTACCACCACCATAACACCATCATCTTCATCAATTTTCATAGCTTGGATCAAGGATTGTTATACATCAACGCGTTCCTCGTTCCGTTCTCTACGCGATTATACTTCTCGTTTCTTGATTAGGGTATAAACCCTAACCCTAGACCTTTTAATTTTTCCTTACTTTTCTGTATTTTAATGATTTATTAATAGTATGATGATTATTAGTTGTTGTAATGTTGATTGTATGCGTAGAATTGCTCGTTTACATATGTTTTTGGTTTGATATAATTTGGACAGCAGATTTTTCGTGTGTTTCTGACTTTTTAACTGATATAAAAGTTAAAATAAAGTATATAAATGAGTTCCTCTCATCAATACATTAATTTTAGACACCGGATTCATGTCGTTTCGATTCCCGGAACCCTAGTTATGATCAAAGTGGTATTTTGTTAAGAATGAATGTGATTTTGGTATGAACCAGGTTTGGTCCGACTTTGTGACCATATTTGGTGACTTTAGGGTGTGCTAGTGTGTTAGGACTGATGGTGGGGCGAACTTTCATGTTCGGGTCATCTCAATCCGAGCCACGAATCACCCGTTACGTCCAAAACACGTTTTTGATTGAATTGAAGTTGCAAGTAGTGTGTTGGCTGTACATCACGACTTGTGGACTGTTCTTGGGGTATTCTTGAGTGTACCAAAGTGTCGGGTGGTTTACTTAGGCGGAGATATATGTAAGGCTCGCCGAAAACCGACACCCGGGGCTCAGGATACGACCCGATGAACTTTTGATTTAAAACTTTTGATTAATTATTAAACTTAGGGTATAAATAATGGATTTCATTATAATTTAATTACTTATGATAAAAAAAAGTAATTATTATTATTTAAGACTTATGATATATATTTATTATATCATTTAATTAATACTTATGATTTAATTAACATTTTAATTAAACATATGATTAATAATACTTCATTATTAATGGAAAAATACTTATGATAAGTATTAAACTTATACTATGAGATTACTATTATAAGACTTATAATAAGGATTAATTAATTATTTAATTATTATAAGGCTTAGTTATTATTTAATTATAATTTAATTATTAAATACTTATGATTTAATAGTTATAATTAGAAACTTATGATATGATTAATAATTCATTATTAATTAATAATACTTATGATATGATTTAAAATTTATTATTAATTAATAATATTTATATTATGACTAATATTTAATTAATTAATTAAATACTTATGTTATATTAATTATATCATTTAAACTTATATTAACTTTAATAATTCATTTTAATTTAATAAAACTTATGTTATGACATAATTAGACATATTTAACTTTAATAAACGTTATAACATATATTATTACTATAGCTTACACTTTTAAAATTAACGTTGACTATGTTTGACCAAGGTTAACTTTTGAGTTGACTTTCGGTTGACTTTGACTTTCAGTTGACTTTTGTTGACTTTCTAATTAAGGAAACTTTCCTAACTTATAAACTTTCCTAAAATAGCAACTTTCTAAGTTTGGAAACTTTCCAAAAATAGAAACTTTCCAAAAATAGAAACTTTCCAAAAATAGAAACCTTCCAAAAATGGAAACCTGCTAAAAATAGAAACTTTCTAAAAATAGAAAGTGTGTGTCCGTAAGCTGTTCCGATCAAACCGATGCATATTGAGTATTGTTCTATGTCTACTTGCAACATGTACAATAGCTATCATACTAAGACTTGACCTAAGTTAGTTATTTATATCGACCTGCTTTATTTATAGGTCGGCGTTGTGATCATTCCTGATCACTGTACTACATTTGCTGTTCGCTTAATTGTGTTGGTTACTTCATTACTATTAAGGTGAGTTATAGTCCCGTTTTTACATACTTTTCAAAGTATATTTTTGGGATGTGATTACATGCATTTTATTTCACGTTTAGACACAAGTGACAATTAAATTTAAATTATTCATTGTGAGTTAGACAAAAATATTCCCTAGTCTGGTAACTGTAATCATTGGTTTCTACCAGCGAACGCGAATCCTACGGATAGATCTATCGGGTTTGACAACCCCATTTCGAGCTAGTCGCGCTAGCAATTTATAATCGAAATGTTTAGTACTTCGTATTTTGTTGTAGATACACTGTCCAGTGTATATTTTTATTATGTTTGGCAAGGGTAAATAAAGGGTTAAGTGGTTACCAGGTGGCTCATTGATAATGGAATAATGTTTAATATTTTCTAACATTTTTAAATCTTGTGGTCTAAAGTTTATTCAATTATTTAAACCTATAATTCACTCAACCTTTGTGTTGACAGTTTACTCGCATGTTTTTACAGGTACTTGAGTTTATGTGATGCTTCCGCTGTGTTTAGAAGAGTCTGCATGCATTTAGGCAGATTTTTATGAAACAATTTATGAAACTTTGGCTTGCATTCGGTTTTTGAATAATTAATACTTGTGGGTTGTTGACAATGTTTTTGTGTCAACTTTGGATTATTAATATGTTGGGTTACTTTTAAACTACATATTTGGTATGCTTTCCTTTTTGGGAAACTTTTGAAATAAAAGAATGCAATGTCGTTTATTAAATTCATTTAAGTTCGATCAAGCTGTGGGACCAAGTGACGGATCCGTTAAGTGTTTTGACGGGGCCATCACAGTTGGTATCAGAGCTGGTTTAATTCCGTTTTTGAGCGGATTAATCGTAGAGGGGGTTCTCACAGTGTTACCTGTGACGAAGCATTGGCTCTTGCCCCTTGCGGTCCCTTTCTAGGTTTAGCCGGTTTGGCGGAGACGCAGGCTGTAAAATCAGTGTCTGAGGTACGCTCAGTGGTCACCCTGTTCTCAGAAAAGGCACTAGGTGGGTTTTTGCCTCAACTGTGATGTTATCACAGTTGGTATCAGAGCGCTGGTTGTAGGGAACTAGGCGGTCTTAATGTGGTCAACCCGTGGTTCTTAGGGTGCATTAGAGTCTAGTCTACAGCCCGACCCTTTTGCTATAGTATTATTATGCATTTCATTTCGGATGTGTTATATCATTAGCATTTATATCTTTTGGTATGTGGTTTGCGGTTTTACTGTTTGCAGATGTCGACTTCGAGCGATAACTCAGTTGCTGCTCCTGCTCCTCCGGATGCTGCCAGATGCCGTGCTGATCAACCGGAGATCGATGATCCTGTTCACTACTACTTTTCCACCCTTACCCATATGAACAGGGCTTACAATGAAGTGACGCGTATTAATGCTCTTAGTGATTGTATGCGTACTTTGCCACATAACGAGATTATGGACCAGAGTCGAACTAGTATGGATTAGTTTGTTAGCTTCAAGAACAATGTTGGGATCGAGAGTCGTAAGTGTAACCGTGAAGTTGACGCTAGGTTCGAGGCTCTGGAGAGCACAGTTCGTGGTTTGAAGGAAGAGTTGGAAGAAGTGAAAGGAAAGTTGCGGAAGTATGAGCCTTCTGCTGAGACTCATGCTGGCCCAGCTTATCACACCCGCTCTAAGCAGATGTGATATGATGATTCATGATTGATTACTTATTTCATAAAACTTAATGTCCTTTCATACATACATTTTTGGATTATGTACAGCGTTTTGCCGAGGATTTTATTAAGATTTTGTTATGGGATGTTTTTCATTATGTATGGATGGTTATTTTTATGACATCTATTATCATTATCACATTTTATTTCTGATGTTGTGACTCTTGGCATGTTATATTATGCGTAATGTAGATCATGTATGTTAGATGCTATGTATGTTATATGATGTTATCATAAAATATGTATGCATGTGGTGGTTATTTCTATAACAATCATAACTGTCATGTTATTACTCATAGTGGTTACTGACTATTATTTTAATGGTTAATCTTTTCGTGTTCGATCTATTCCTTTATAACACTGGTATTATTCTTAGTACTAACGGTTGTGTTATTCTGTTTTGAAGATCATGCCTCCTAGAGAGTCCAATGAAGCCCGTATCCAACGTCTTGTTACCGAAGGGATAGCTGCTGCTATGGCAGCGAATGCTAATGCAAATGCTAATGCGAACAACAATCAGGTGGGATGCTCCCATAAAACGTTTATGGCTAGTCGCCCACAGGAATTCAGTGGTACAGAAGGACCCATAGGACTTACCCGCTGGTTCGAGAAAATTGAGTCTATTTTCAGGGTTAGTCGAGTCCGAGAGGAGGACAAGGTTAGTTTTGCTAGCTGCACTTTGAAGGATAGTGCATTGACCTGGTGGAACAACTTGGTTAACAGTTTGGGAAATGATGTGGCTTATGGTTTAACTTGGAATAATTTCAAGGAAAGAATGTTCACCCGCTATCGACCTAGGGGTGAGCTTAAGAAGTTAGAGGTTGAACTTAAAAACTTGAAAATGAAGGGCACCAAATTAGATGCCTACGAGCAGAGATTCTTTGAGTTGACTTTGTTGTGCCCTAATGTTTATGCCGATGAGAATCTTAAGATCGAAGCTTACATTGACGGGTTATCTGAGAAAATTGAACATGGAGTTGAATCTAGTGAGCCCCAGACTATTGAGGCCGCGATGTCAATGGCTCATAAATTGAATGATAAGATCTTGAGAAGAAGCAAGGTTGCTGTAACCGAACCCAGTGAAGAGGCTGTTAAGAAAGCTGATAATGGGAAGAGAAAGTGGGATAATAACCGCAATCAAAACCAGAATCAGCAGAAAAAGCAGGATACTTCTGGTTTGAATAACCGCAGTCAGCGTGTGTGTCCACGTTGTTACAAGGCTCATGATGGTTTCTGTACCGTGACTTGCAAGAGGTGTTCCAAACAGGGACACGTTGCTAAGGATTGTACAGTGCTTCTGCCGGGTTCTGCTACTCCTGCTGCAGGTGGTAATAATGGTAATAATGCTGGTAATAGAGGTGGGAATGGTAATGGTAATGGAAAGTCGAATAATGGTGGTAATCCGAGAGTTTGTTACGAGTGTGGGAAGCCGGGGCATTTCCGCGATGCCTGTCCCAACAAGAAGACTGCAGAGACTGCGCGTGGTAGAGCGTTCAACATTAACGCTAGGGATGCTGAGGAAGATCCTAAACTTGTTACTGGTACATTCTCATTCAACGATTTATCAGTTTATGTACTATTTGATTCAGGGGCTGATTTGAGTTTTGTGTCGAGTAAATTAAGTCCAAAAATCAAAACACCGTTAACTCCTTTAGACAATACGTATGTTGTTGAAATAGCTAATGGTAAGGTACTCACTGCTAAGACTGTGCATCGTAAGTGTAACATTAGTTTAGCTGGTAGAGATTTTGAGATAGATTTGGTACTGATTGAACTTGGTAGTTTTGATGTTGTTATTGGGATGGATTGGTTATCTGCGAATCGTGCTGAGATTGTGTGTTATGATAAAGCCATTCGTATTACTAATGTGGTTGGAGAGCCGCTGATGGTTTTTGGAGATAAGAGGTGCCGACAGTTAAATCTTATTAGCTGTCTGAAGGTTCTTAAACATCTTCGCAAAGGCTATCATGCTATTCTAGCCCATGTTGTTGATTCCGAAAGAGAAACGAAGAGTGTTGGAGATGTTCATGTTGTTAGAGATTTTCCCGAGGTATTTCCCAAAGATTTACCTGGCCTTCCGCCGCAACGCGCGGTAAAATTTCAAATTGATCTTGTTCCCAGTGCTGCTCCCGTAGCACGTGCTCCTTATCGTCTTGCGCCTTCTGAACTTCAAGAATTGTCAAGTCAACTCCATGAGTTGTTAGACAAAGGTTTTATTCGTCCTAGTTCGTCTCCTTGGGGAGCTCCTGCTCTGTTTGTTAAGAAGAAGGATGGTTCTTTTCGTTTGTGCATTGATTATCGTGAGTTGAACAAGCTTACTATTAAAAACCGTTATCCCCTTCCGAGAATTGATGATCTGTTCGATCAACTTCAGGGTTCATCTATTTATTCAAAAATCGATCTTCGTTCCGGCTATCATCAGTTGCGTGTTAAAGAATCTGATGTTTCGAAAACTGCTTTTCGCACCCGTTACGGTCACTTTGAGTTTCTTATTATGCCGTTCGGATTGACGAATGCACCTGCTATGTTCATGGACCTCATGAACCGTGTGTGCAGACCCTATCTGGACAAGTTCGTTATTGTGTTTATCGACGACATCCTTATTTATTAGAAGAGTGATGAAGAGCACGAGGAACATTTGAAGTTAGTGTTTGATCTGTTGAGAAAAGAAGAATTGTACGCTAAGTTCTCTAAGTGTGCATTCTGGTTACGAGAAGTTCAATTCCTTGGACACATTGTTAGTAAACAAGGGATTCAAGTTGATCCTGCTAAGATTGAGGCGATTGAAAGGTGGGAAACTCCGAAAACTCCTACCCAGATTAGTCAGTTCCTAGGATTGGCAGGTTACTATCGAAGGTTCATTCAAGATTTCTCTCGTATTGCAAAACCTCTGACTGCTTTAACGCATAAAGGGAAGAAGTACGAGTGGAAGGATGAACAAGAGACTGCTTTTCAGGTTTTAAAGAAGAAGTTGACTACCGCTCCGATATTGTCACTACCTGAGGGTAATGATGATTTTGTTGTTTATTGTGATGCTTCGCGTCAGGGCTTTGGTTGTGTTTTGATGCAACGAAAGAAAGTCATTGTGTATGCGTCACGTCAGTTGAAGATTCACGAGCAGAACTATACAACTCATAATTTAGAGTTGGGGGCCGTTGTTTTTGCACTTAAGATTTGGATACATTATTTGTATGGGGTCAAGTGTACTGTGTACACAGATCACAAAAGTCTTCAACATATCCTCGATCAGAAACAGTTGAACATGAGACAACGAAGGTGGATTGAGACGTTGAATGATTACGATTGTGAACTTTTGTATCATCCGGGTAAGGCCAATGTTGTGGCTGATGCGTTGAGTCGTAAAGAAAGGGCTGAACCTCGCAGGTTTAGGGCCTTGAATATGACAATTAGAACAAACCTCGCAAGGCAGATTCTTGAGGCATAACAAGAAGCCTTAAAGGAAGAGAATTTTGTGAAAGAAAACGTAAGAGGTATGGCTAAGAAATTTGAGATTCGAGCAGATGGTACTAGGTACTTTGCAGGACGTCTTTGGGTTCCGAAGTCTGGTGAACTGCGATAACTTGTTTTGGATGAGGCTCATAAGTCTAGGTACTCTATTCATCCTGGTTCAGGAAAGATGTATCATGATCTTAAGGAGCTGTATTGGTGGCCAAATTTGAAAGGTGATGTGGCTACGTATGTGGCTAAGTGTTTGACATGTGCTAAGGTTAAAGCTGAACATCAAAAACCGTCTGGACTGTTGGTACAACCTGAGATTCTCGAGTGGAAGTGGGAAGGAATTACGATGGATTTTATTACTAAGTTACCGAGAGTTGCGGGTGGCTATGACACTATTTGGGTGATTGTAGATCGACTCACTAAGTTGGCTCACTTTTTGCCGATCAGGGAAACAGATTCAATGGAGAAGCTCACTCGTTTGTACTTGAAGGAGATTGTTTCTAGGCATGGTGTTCCTGTATCCATTATTTCGGACCGAGACAGTCGATTTGTATCGAGGTTTTGGCGATCTTTGCAGGAAGCCTTGGGAACTAGATTAGATATGAGCACCGCTTATCATCCTCAAACGGATGGTCAGAGTAAAAGGACCATTCAGACATTGGAGGATATGTAACGAGCGTGTGTTATTGATTTTGGAAATGGGTGGGATAAATATTTTCCGCTAGCTGAGTTTTCTTATAACAACAGTTATCACGCAAGTATTCAAGCCGCACCGTTTGAAGCTCTGTATGGTAGGAAGTGTAGGTCTCCTGTCTGTTGGAATGAGGTTGGGGATGCTCAACTCACAGGTCCAGAAATTATTCACGAGACTACCGTGAAGATTGTACAGATTAAGGAAAGGTTGAGAACCGCTAGAAGTCGGCAAAAGAGTTATGCCGATAAGGGAAGGAAAGATGTGGAATTTCAAGTTGGTGATCGTATTGTGTTAAAGGTTTCACCTTGGAAGGGTGTAATCCGTTTTGGTAAAAGGGGAAAGTTAAGTCCTCGTTTTGTTGGACCGTTTGAGATTGTTGAGAGAGTTGGACCGGCGGCTTATCGTTTGAAGTTGCCACAAGAACTCAGTGCTGTTCACGATGTTTTTAATGTATCGAACCTAAAGAAGTGTTTGGCCGAAGCCGATAAGACTATTCCTTTAAAAGAACTTCATGTTGATAAGCAACTACACTTTATTGAGGAACCTATTGAAATTATGGATCGAGAAGTTAAGACTCTTAAGCAGAGCCGAATTCCTATTGTTCGGGTTAGATGGAACGCCAGAAGAGGTCCCGAGTTCACTTGGGAGCGTGAAGATCAGATGAAGCAGAAGTACCCGCATTTGTTCCCAGATGCTGAGTCAACCCCTGCACCTGCTTAAATTTCGGGACGAAATTTCCGTAACGGGAAGGTACGGTCACGACCCTACTTTTTCCGTTATCTTTTCCGTTAATTATTTAATGACCGTTAACTGTTATTTGTGTTACGTCATTTCATGACCTATATTATTATTTTAGTAATAATATATTAATTATTATGTGAATATATGTATTCATATTTTAAATCGTACGTTTATACGAATCGCGGATTTCTATCCGGCGAATCTTTTCGGTTTTTAAACCAACGGATGCGTTTTAGGGATATTTAAATCCTAATTATTTTAAATATGATATTTTAAGGTCATATAATTATATAGTGTATTTATATTTATTTTTCGTCGCGCGTTTGTTATCTTTCCGAATTTTTAATCGCGTAAGTGCGTTTTCGCGTTTCGGGTTTCATTCGGGCATTCGGGCCACAAGGTTTCTTCCATTTATCAACTTGGCCCACCATGGGGCCCACCCCATCCCAATTTCGGCCGAAACCAAGGGGGAGGGAGAATACTCCCCATATTTCTTTTTTTTGGCAATTTATTTTATCACTTCCTCATTTATCTAACCTAAATTCTATTTTGCTCTCTTCTCCTCTTCCCTTGTCCCCTAGCTGTCGCCTACCACCACCATAACACCATCATCTTCATCAATTTTCATAGCTTGGATCAAGGATTGTTATACATCAACGCGTTCCTCGTTCCGTTCTCTACGCGATTATACTTCTCGTTTCTTGATTAGGGTATAAACCCTAACCCTAGAACTTTTAATTTTTCCTTAATTTTCTGTATTTTGATGATTTATTAATAGTATGATGATTATTAGTTGTTGTAATGTTGATTGTATGCGTAGAATTGCTCGTTTACATATGTTTTCGGTTTGATATAATTTGGACAGCAGCTTTTTCGTGTGTTTCTGACTTTGTAACTGATATAAAAGTTAAAATAAAGTATATAAATGAGTTCCTCTCATCAAGACATTAATTTTAGACACCGGATTCATGTCCTTTCGATTCCCGGAACCCTAGTTATGATCAAAGTGGTATTTTGTTAAGATTGAATGTAATTTTGGTATGAACCAGGTTTGGTCCAACTTTGTGACCATATTTGGTGACTTTAGGGTCTGTTAGTGTGTTAGGACTGATGGTGGGGTGAACTTTCATGTTCGGGTCATCTCAATCCGAGCCACGAATCACCCGTTACGTCCAAAACACGTTTTTGATTGAATTGAAGTTGCAAGTAGTGTGTTGGCTGTACATAACGACTTGTGGACTGTTCTTGGGGTGTTATTGAGTGTACCAAAGTGTCGGGTGGTTTACTTAGGCGGAGATATATGTAAGGCTCGCCGAAAACCGACACCCGGGGCTCAGGATACGACCCGATGAACTTTTGATTTAAAACTTTTGATTAATTATTAAACTTAGGGTATAAATAATGGATTTCATTATAATTTAATTACTTATGATAAAAAAAAGTAATTATTATTATTTAAGACTTATGATATATATTTATTATATCATTTAATTAATACTTATGATTTAATTAACATTTTAATTAAACATATGATTAATAATACTTCATTATTAATGGAAAATACTTATGATAAGTATTAAACTTATACTATGAGATTACTATTATAAGACTTATAATAAGGATTAATTAGTTATTTAATTATTATAAGGCTTAGTTATTATTTAATTATAATTTAATTATTAAATACTTATGATTTAATAGTTATAATTTGAAACTTATGATATGATTAATAATTAATTATTAATTAATAATACTTATGATATGATTTAAAATTTATTATTAATTAATAATATTTATATTATGATTAATATTTAATTAATTAATTAAATACTTATGTTATATTAATTATATCATTTAAACTTATATTAACTTTAATAATTCATTTTAATTTAATAAAACTTATGTTATGACATAATTAGACATATTTAACTTTAATAAACGTTATAACATATATTATTACTATAACTTACACTTTTAAAATTAATGTTGACTATGTTTGACCAAGGTTGACTTTTGAGTTGACTTTCGATTGACTTTGACTTTCAGTTGACTTTTGTTGACTTTCTAATTAAGGAAACTTTCCTAAAATAGCAACTTTCTAAATTTGGAAACTTTCCAAAAATAGAAACCTTCCAAAAATGGAAACCTGCTAAAAATAGAAACTTTCTAAAAATAGAAAGTGTGTGTCCGTAAGCTGTTCCGATCAAACCGATGCATATTGAGTATTTTTCTATGTCTACTTGCAACATGTACAATAGCTATCATACTAAGACTTGACCTAAGTTAGTTATTTATATCAACCTGCTTTATTTATAGGTTGGTGTTGTGATCATTCCTGATCACTGCACTACGTTTGCTGTTCGCTTAATTGTGTTGGTTACTTCATTACTATTAAGGTGAGTTATAGTCCCGTTTTTACATACTTTTCAAAGTATATTTTTGGGATGTGATTACATGCATTTTATTTCACGTTTAGACACAAGTGACAATTAAATTTAAATTATTCATTGTGAGTTGGACAAAAATATTCCCTAGTCTGATAATTGTAATCATTGGTTTCTACCGGTGAACGTGAATCCTACGGATAGATCTATCGGGTTTGACAACCCCATTTCGAGCTAGTCGCGCTAGCAATTTATAATCAGAATGTTTAGTACTTCGTATTTTGTTGTAAATACACTGTCCAGTGTATATTTTTATTGTGTTTGGCAAGGGTAAATAAAGGGTTAAGTGGTTACCAGGTGACTCAATGATAATGGAATAATGTTTAATGTTTTCTAACATTTTTAAATCTTGTGGTCTAAAGTTTATTCAATTATTTAAACCTATAATTCACTCAACCTTTGTGTTGACAGTTTACTTGAATGTTTTCACAGGTACTTGAGTTTATGTGATGCTTCCGCTGTGTTTAGAAGAGTCTGCATGCATTTGGGCAGATTTTTATGAAACAATTTATGAAACTTTGGCTTGCATTCGGTTTTTGAATAATTAATACTTGTGGGTTGTTGACAATGTTTTTGTGTCAACTTTGGATTATTAATATGTTGGGTTACTTTTAAACTACATATTTTGGTATGCTTTCCTTTTTGGGAAACTTTTGAAATAAAAGAATGCAATGTCGTTTATTAAATTCATTTAAGTTCGCTCAAGCTGTGGGACCAAGTGACGAAGCCGTTAAGTGTTTTGACGGGGCCATCACACATTTTAATAAGAATAAAGGTTTTAACTTTATCTTAAAATTTAGAATCTTTCTAGAAACCTTTTGACAAATTTCAAATGATAACGGTCCATGATTTAAATAAATATAAATATTTAAATAATTTGCAACGGTTATTTAAAACGTGTTCATTAAATATATATGATTTCAAAATTAGTACGTAAACGTTAGTAACACTTGTTTATTTGTTTCGATCGATATTAAAATAAACGTTAACATGTATTGGAATTATATTTTAAAACATAAACTGTAACGACCCGTCAAAATCGCTATTGACGCGGCACATTAATCATTGATTCCACAGTGAGGTTTTGACCTCTATATGATACGTTTTGATAAAATATTGCATTCATTAAAATAAGTAACTTTCTAAACATAGAAAGTTATAAACATGTGGGCGAGTGCTTAGGTATAAGCAAAACCCCGAAATACATAAGTCTTTAATTTACAGGTTGACATCACAGTCCAATTATTTATTACACAACGCAGTTTTATTTTGAATGCAATAAACTTTGTACAAAGCATGAGAGACTCCATGCAGGCAACAAGCACATCACAGCGGAAGCATTCTAAGGACCTGAGAATAAAACATGCTAAAAAGTCAACACGAATGTTAGTGAGTTATAGGTTTAATTGCTCGAGTCATAAACATATATAAAGATAGACCACAAGATTTCATCAAAAGTTTATCAATAGATTCTACGTAACAGAGCACCCTGGTAACTAAACTTAACGCTATAGTGATAATTACCCCATTCATTTTAATACACGCAAACCAACATGTCTTAAACTCAAATAACATACGTCCGTTAAAAGGCTAGCGCTCTAGCTCGGACGGGGATGTCAAGCCCTATGGATCCATATACAATTATTCGCGCCCACCAGTCCATATCCTATGTACTGGCAGCTACTAGTTACCAAAGCTAAGGGATTTTCAGGTTTAACTCAGTGTAGAATTTAGTATGTACTTGTGTCTTATTGCGTTTAAATAAATTGCATGTATTCTCAGCCCAAAAATATTTAAAGTATTTAAAAAGGGAGATTATAACTCACAGTTCAATATTGAGACTCAATATTGTTGGCAAATTGCGTAGACGTAATGATGGTAGACGACTTTATGGTTGACCTTGGATTCAAGAACAATACCCCGAACAATACCCAATATTTCCTTAGCTTAAAACGGTTTGAAACCCGAATTAAAAATACCCTTGTATATACCTTATTATTATTAAACTTAAATTTAAAATTATAATTATAATATTAATATAAATATAAATATTGAGAGATAATTGTGATAAACTTCGTCGAACAAACTGCGTATTTATATTACTTTTCGATTTACTGTAGCTCATGCGATCGCATGAGTTTTCAGTGTTTTTGCCATGCGATCGCATGGCCGCCTTTTCCGTTTTTGTTTGCTAGTTCGTCGACATCAATAGTGTGTTACTGTAGCAAATAGTGTTTAGTGTAGCAAATCACTGCAGCAAAGTCGTTTCACTGTAGCACTGTAGCAAAATACGTTTTTACTGTAGCAAATAGTGTTTTACTGTAGCAAATAGTATTTTACTGCAGCAAAATAATTTTTACTGTAGCAAATAGTGTTTTACTGTAGCAAAGTAATTTTTACTGTAGCAAATAGGGTTTTACTGTAGGAAAGTCGTTTTTACTTGTACATATATATATATATATATATATATATATATATATATATATACATATAATTGTTCATGAATCGTCGAGAGTAATCAAAGGTAATTGTATATACGAAACAGTTCTAAAATTTTGAGACTCAATCTAACAGACTCTGTTTAACGTGTTAAAATAATAAATCGTATAGAGAATTGGTTTAAATAAGTCAAAAATTTTCGGGTCATCACATAAACCTTATATGATACTATATTTTTGATTATATAAACGATCTTAAATTATACTTTAAAATATAATTAGTTTTGAAAAGTTAAATATTATGTTATTGGATAAATATTTCAAACACATGTATTATGTTTTATTTTAGTCATAAAACGTATTAGTTTAAACTAATATTATTAAATATGTTTTGATAAAGAACGAGAATGTAAGTTATAAAAGTAAATAACCAAAACACTCAAAAGATTTAAGTTACACTTTGAGTGGGTTAGTTTTCATTAACTTAAGTCTAGTTATTAATAAAATTACACTTCGCGTAACGTAAAGTGTTAGTTTTCTTAACATACGAAACGTCGTTCGATAAACCGAAAGCGGGACATGAGTCGAGAGACAACATCCATGTCATCAGAACAAAAATTACATTTTTACCATGCTCGTAAATATAATATATTATATAAATAATTACCTATTATAAATATATATTAATATATATAAATATATAATATAAATATAAGTGTCGGTAGCCATTTAATCGTGCATGTGAGATGGAAAAGCTTCCCATGCGATTGCATGGGAATTACATGGCCAAGCCATGCGATCGCATGGCCAGGTTTGGTGGCTCAGGTGCTTAAAGTTCGAACGAATTCAGTTTTGTGCGCACACACATATCACTCTATATCTCTCTATCTAAGATATTACTCCGTATATATTTATTTATTTTATTTATTATTATTATTAATCTAAAATATTATTAATAGTAGTATTAAAAATATTATTAGTAGTATATTACATAAAATACTACGACAAGGGTACGCGCGAGTTATTTTCAAACACGTTTTGGGAGAAGGATAGGGATAAGGAAATTATGGGTTATAGCTATGGAGGTTATGGGTATGGTTCATGGGTATGCTCATGAGGTCAATCTAGTGTTTATCATCTCCGTTGCGTCTACATACCTTTCCTGCAATATTGAATCTCAATATTGATACGTGAGCACTCATAACTTAACTTTTATTTATTAATAGTGTATAATTGACTAGTGCTCGAGTATATAGGATTATGCATGCTTGTACTTTTGATATTGCCATTAGATAGGTTATGTTAAATCCTAAATTAGTTACATATGCGGTTGAGATAAGGTATAAGATATGCATGTCGTTGGAAAGCTGGCGAAAAACTATAAACTTTTCATTTAGATATCGAATGGATTCGATGAACGGATTAGAAGTTATTGTCAATTGAATTATTGTATTCTTATTAAAAATGATTATTATTATCGTCGTTATTATCATCGTTCTAGTTTTTATCTAATTATTATTATTATTATTATCATTATAAATAAAAAGTATTATTATTAAAAATTGTTATTATTATTATTACTATCGTTATTATCGTTAAAGTTATAATTAGTATTATTATTATTATTATCATTAAAATAGTTATTAGTATTATCATTATCATAATATTTATTATTATTAGTATTATAATAATTAAAACCAATATTAGTAACACTTAATTATTATGATTAATATTATTATCATTAAAATGAACGCGATATAAAAGATGATTTAAAAGCTATTAACAAATTGATTAGGAAATAATAAGTATGAGTATCATGATGAAATAAAAGATATTGATTTAGATAAAATTATCATTTTTTATTATTTTTATCACTATTATTAAAGGTATTAATATTAATATTAAAAATATCATCTTTACAAAAATTATTATTTTTAATAGGAATATCATTGTAAAATTTCATTATTAATATGAAGTATCATATTGTTATAATACCATTTTTGTAAATATAAATATTGTTATTATTAGTAGAATAATAATAATTATTAATACAAAATAATACAACTTTTACTTATTATTATTATCAATGTTATTTTATCAAATAAAAATGTAATACAAATAATATAATTACCTTAATAAAATCTATCATAACATTTTTGTGATATTCAATGAACTTTATAAATTTTATTATCTAAGATATATAAAAGTATATTTTTATATAAAGTTTTATTTATTAATAAATGAACTATATTATTTACTCTAATAAATATTTTAAAAATATTTAAAAATATATAACGACGATATTTAAACTATATAATAATCATGTATAAATTTTGGAAATCATTTTGAATCAAATTGACTTTTGTTGACTTTTGCATATTAGTCTCGAGCATTAGGATTGTGATACACTATGACCTGACTTAAATTGTTAGATAAATATTGACCAACATATAAATATATATAATCAATATAGGTTCGTGAATCTGAGGCCAACCTTACACTTGTTCAATGATGTTATATGTATTTTTACTACGAAATACAGTATGGTGAGTTTCATTTGCTCCCCTTTTACTCTTTACATTTTTGGGGCTGAGAATACATGCAAATGCTTTATTAACTGTTTTACAATAATTTATATGCGTGAGTTTCATTTGCTCCCCTTTTACTCTTTACATTTTTGGGGCTGAGAATACATGCAAATGTTTTATTAACTGTTTTACAATAATTTATATGCGTGAGTTTCATTTGATTCCCTTTTACTCTTTACATTTTTGGGACTGAGAATACATGCAAATGCTTTATTAACTGTTTTTCACTGTAGCACTGTAGCAAAATACGGTTTCACTGTAGCAAATAGTGTTTTACTGTAGCAAAGTAATTTTTACTGTATCAAATAGTGTTTTACTGTAGCAAAGTAATTTTTACTGTAGCAAATACGGTTTTACTGTAGGAAAGTCGTTTTTACTTGTACATATATATATATATATATATATATATATATATATATATATATATATATATATACACATATAATTGTTCATGAATCGTTGAGAGTAATCAAAGGTAATTGTATATATGAAACAGTTCTAAAATTTTGAGACTCAATCTAACAGACTTTGTTTAACGTGTTAAAATAATAAATCGTATAGAGAATTGGTTTAAATAAGTTAAAAAATTTCGGGTCATCACAGTACCTCTCCGTTAAAGAAAATTTCGTCCCGAAATTTTGAGTAGTACCTGTTTCATGAGCGATATCAGTGAACAAATGTGGATACTTTTGCTTCATTTGATCTTCACGTTCCCAAGTAAACTCGGTCCATGATTTTAATAGGTTCTTCGATAAAATGGAGTTTATCATTGATTCGTATTTCGTCAAGAGGAATTACGACATCCTCTTCAGCTAAACATTTCTTCAAATTTGACACGTGAAATGTGTTGTGAACACTACTAAGTTCTTGCGGTAGCTTTAATCGATAAGCAATTGTTCCAATTCTTTCGGTGATTTCAAAGGGTCCTACGTACCTAGGACTTAACTTTCCTCGTTTACCAAATCGTACTACGCCTTTCCAGGGTGACACTTTCAACATGACTTTGTCGCCCACTTGAAATTCTAGCGGTTTTCTTCTTACATCAGCATAACTCTTTTGGCGACTCATGGCCGTTTTCATTCGCTGTTGTATTTGAATGTGCTTTTCGGTGGTTCATGAATAATTTCTGGTCCAGTAATTTGTCTTTCTCCTACTTCACTCCAACAGATAGGAGATCTGCACTTTCTACCGTAAATTGCTTCAAATGGCGCTGCGTTGATGCTCGTATGATAGCTGTTATTGTATGAAAATTCTGCCAACGGTAAGTGTCGATCCCAACTGGTTCCAAAGTCAATCACGCATGCTCGTAACATGTCTTCCAATGTTTGTATTGTTCTTTCACTTTGACCATCTGTCTGTGGGTGATAAACGGTGCTCATATCTAATCGAGTTCCCAATGCTTTTTGTAATGATTGCCAAAAACGTGATGTGAATCGGGTGTCGCGATCAGATATGATGGAGATGGGTACAACATGCCTGGAAACTACTTCCTTCAAATATAGGCGTGCTAATTTTTCCATACTGTCTGTCTCCTTTATTGGTAGGAAGTGAGCTGATTTAGTTAGACGATCAACTATCACCCAAATAGTATCATGACTACTTGCAGTCCTTGGCAATTTTGTAATGAAATCCATGGTTATTCTTTCCTATTTCCACTGCGGAATTTTTGGTTGTTGCAGTAATCCTGACGGCTTTTAGTGCTCAGCTTTGACCTTTGCACACGTCAAACATTTGCTTACATAAGTAGCAATTTCTGTCTTCATATTAGGCCACCAATAAAACTTCTTGAGATCGTGGTACATTTTCCCATTTCCTGGGTGAATTGAGTACCTCGTTTTGTGTGCTTCATCCAGTACTAGTTACCTTAGATTACCATGTTTTGGTACCCATATCCTATCAGCAAAATACAGGGTTCCATCGGCTTTTACTTCAAGCTGTTTTTCTAACCCTCTGCTTATTTCGCCTTTTTCATTTTCTTCTTTTAAAGCCTCTAACTGTGCTGCTTGAATTTGCTTTGTGAGATCAGTACGAATTGTAATATTCAAGGCTCGGACCCTAAGAGGTTTTACTCTTTCTTTTCGACTTAGGGCATCAGCTACAACATTAGCCTTTTCGGGGTGGTAACGGATTTCACAATCGTAATCGTTTAACAACTCTACCCAGTGACGTTGCCACATATTGAGTTGTTTTTGATCAAAAATATGCTGAAGACTCTTATGGTCGGTGTACACTGTACACTTGGTGCCATATAGATAGTGTCTCCATATTTTGAGTGCAAAAACTACTGCTCCAAGTTCCAAATCGTGCGTCGTATAGTTCTTTTCATGAATTTTTAGTTGTCGTGAGGCATATGCGATAACTTTTGTGCGTTGCAATAATACACATCCTAAACCTTGGCGCGAAGCATCACAATAGATCACGAAATCATCATTTCCTTCCGGTAATGACAAAATGGGTGCAGACGTTAACTTCTTCTTTAATAACTGGAATGAGGATTCCTGTTCCGTGGACCAATCATACTTCTTTCCCTTTTGAGTCAATGCAGTTAAGGGTTTGGCGATTCTAGAGAAATCTTGAATGAATCTTTGGTAGTAACCAGCAAGACCTAAGAATTGGCGGATTTGTGTTGGAGTCTTCGGTGTTTCCTATTTACTAATGGCTTCGATCTTGGCAGGGTCAACTTTAATTCCATGTTTACTGACAACATGACCCAAAAATTGTACTTCTTGTAACCAGAAATCACACTTCAAAAATTTTGCGTACAATTCTTCTTTCTTGAGTATCTCTAGTACCAGTCTTAAGTGTTGCTCATGTTCTTCCTTGTTCTTCGAGTAAATCAATATGTCGTCGATAAAAACAATGACAAATTTGTCTAAATACGGTCTACAGATGCGATTCATTAGATCCATGAATACTGCTGGAGCATTAGTTAATCCAAAAGGCATGACTAGAAACTCATAGTGACCGTAACGGGTTCTGAACGCGGTTTTAGGAACATCTTCTTCCTTCACTCTCAGCTGATGATATCCGGAGCGTAGATCAATCTTGGAATAAACACTTGATCCTTACAATTGATCAAACAAATCATCAATCCTCGGTAATGGGTACCGATTCTTGATCGTTAATTTGTTTAATTCTCGGTAATCTATGCACATTCTCATAGATCCATCCTTCTTCTTGACGAACAGAATAGGAGCACCCCAAGGTGAAAAACTGGGACGAATAAATCCACGATCTGATAATTCTTGCAACTGGTCTTGTAATTCTTGCATTTCTGAAGGTGCAAGTCCATATGGAGATCGGGCTACAGGTGCAGCTCCTGGTATGAGATCAATCTGGAATTCTACACATCTGTGTGGAGGTAGCCCCGGTAATTCTTCTGGAAATACTCCGGGATATTCTCTTACAACCGGCATGTCATCAATGCTTCTTTCTTCAGTATCGATCTTCTTTACGTGTGCTAGAATAGCATAACAACCTTTTCTTATAAGTTTCTGGGCCTTCATACAGCTGATAAGGTTCAGCTTCGAGTTGTTCTTCTCCCCATAAATCATTAATGACATTTCATCCTTACGAGGGATGCGGATTGCTTTCTCAGCGCAAACAACTTCCGCTCTTGTTTTGGACATCCAGTCTACGGGTATCAAATCGATTTTGAAGGTTTCACCAGCGAGATTCATTTCGCAACCATGGAAAATTTTATCGGCTTTTATCAGTTTACCATTAGCTAATTCAATAGTATATTTATCGTCTAGAGGTAATGATGCACATTTTAGTTTAGAACTAAAGTCTTTACACATATAACTTCTATCAGCACCCGTATCAAACATAATAGATGCTAGTTGATTATTAACGGTAAACGTACCCGTGACAAGATTAGGATCCTCACGTGCTTTACTGGCACTAACATTAAATGCCCTCCCACGTGCGGGTTCTTTGTTCTTCTCCTTATCAGGGCATTGATTTATAAAGTGACCAGACTTCCCGCATCCATAACATTTCTTGACATTGGTCGATTTTGTCTTTACTTCAGAAACGGTGGCATAACAATCTTTCGCCACATGTCCTTTCTTGTTGCACTTATCACAGACCACTTGGCAATAACCTGCATGATGTGTGTAACATCTTTTGCAGAACGGATGGGGTCCCTTATAGTTTCGACTAGCAGTTGCCCCATCTTGTTTACCTTTAAAAGTTTCTTGTTTCTTCAATTGAGTACTTTTTCCCTTATAGTCTTCCCATTTCCTCTTTCCTTCAGTTGTCTTGACTTCGGTAATTGGTGCCTTAATTGAACTCTCTGTGATCTGGTCCATGAGTTGGTGTGCCATTGTCATGGCTTCCTGCATCGTATTTGGTTTGGACGATGTAACATTTCCTTTGATATTGATCGATAAACCGTCAATATACATTTCTATCTTTTGTTTCTCGTTTGGCACCAATTCGGGACACAACAAGGCTAGTTCCATGAAACGCTTTTCATAGTTATTGAGATTCGCGCCGATAACCTTCAAATTACGTAACTCAGATTCCATTTTTCTGATCTCGTTTCGAGGACAGTACTCCTCGATTAGCATCTTTTTCAGTTCTATCCAAGAGATATCATATGTCGTATCTATTCCTTCTTCTTTAGCATAATTGTTCCACCAAGTAAGTGCACCGTCTTGCAATGTGCACGAAGCATACTTTGACTTGTCTCCGTTCGTACAATTACTGATTTTGAAAACTGACTTCATCTTTTCAAACCATCGGGTTAGACCGACTGGTCCCTCGGTTCCACTAAACGTCTGTGGTTTGCATCCTTGAAAAGTTTTGTATGAGCATCCGTTTCGTGATTTTGTGTTTACGGCTGCTGCTTTGGCTGCTGCTTCGGCTGTTGCTTTTGCTGCCTCGGCTGCAGCAATTCTTTCATTCACACGTTTCTCGACTAGTTGCTCAAACTCAGCATCCGACATTTGAGACATGTTTCTTCAATAAACACAACAGATATAATTTAATCATATAGAATATTATAGGTAAAATGAGTTGTCAATAGTTAATCGTAGCATATTAATAATATGAACCGATTATTATAAAAGTCTTTTCTTCTTATTAGCATTTTAAAATTATTTCTAGGGTATTACCTACCCGTTAAGTTCATACATAATAGCTAGTTCAAGGAATTAACTACTAAAATCCTAATAATATTCCACTATGAAAAATTATAGCGAGTTACTACGTTATTATGTAATAATAATAATAAGAAGTAGTAATAATACAAATAATCATTCCATGCATTTATTATTAATAAACCAAAATAATACAATACCATACAATACCGATATTTTACATATGATTATTCTACATAACAAGATAGAGTAGCACACATAAGCAATAGAATAGCGCATGGAAGATTTATGGTTGCGAGGTCGTTTATTCAGAACTATCAGAAACTTCTTCCCATTTGGTTCTCTCTGCCAATTGTTTGTGTGCACATGGTCCGACAGACATTCTGGCAGTGTATTTAATTTTTGGTTGGGGTTTTGAGGTACCCGTTGCCTCAGTGGTTTTAATACAATAAGGGTGGTTACAGATCGAATGGTCCTGTTCCTTTTTAATAATTAAGGACTTTTTATTATTGTGGTTGTTTTTATTATCTATAGCAAGTTGGAATTTCTCCTTAGTGACCTCTTTTATTTCATTAGCGAAATCCTCCTCCTTACTGATTTGGTCTGATGACGAACTGTCTAAGTCATGTGTAGGAGAATATGATGACGAACTGCGAGAATATGTACCGGTGGTCATGAACCGAAATCTGCCAGGCGTAATCGGCACAACCCGCCCGTCGGCGGTATATCTGGACCAATGTCCATATTTGTTTAGAAATGGACGATCCTCGTTTACTCTAGGGATCATGGGTCCATGCCAACGATACTGTGGCTCCGGAAAACTAAAGCTGGGTGGAGCTGGAACCTCCTCTGGGTTACCGGGAGTTGAGATTCCCCGACTAACACAATTTCTTCTTTAATAGGTATTGGAACGCCCTTTTCAGTTGTGGATAGAATAGATTCAGTGTCCGATTCCGAGTCGTACAAAATGATAGAATTAGATGAAGTCATCTATCACATAATTGAAACAACAATTACGTTAGCATATAAATATATCACATATAATGTTTTTGACCAAATAATATGCAAAAATCAGTAAAAACAGATATGGTCATAGTCCAGACTCACTAATGCATCCTAACAATTACCAATTAAACACACTAATGTAATTTCTGGTTCCCTATGACCTCAAGCTCGGATACCAACTGGAACGACCCGTCAAAATCGCTATTGACGCGGCACGTTAATCATTGATTCCACAGTGAGGTTTTGACCTCTATATGATACGTTTTGATAAAATATTGCATTCATTAAAATAAGTAACTTTCTAAACATAGAAAGTTATAAACATGTGGGCAAGTGCTTAGGTATAAGCAAAACCCCGAAATACATAAGTCTTTAATTTACAGGTTGACATCACAGTCCAATTATTTATTACACAATGCAGTTTTATTTTGAATGCAATAAACTTTGTACAAAGCATGAGAGACTCCATGCAGGCAACAATCACATCACAGCGGAAGCATTCTAAGGACCTGAGAATAAAACATGCTAAAAAGTCAACACGAATGTTGGTGAGTTATAGGTTTAATTGCTCGAGTCATAAACATATATAAAGATAGACCACAAGATTTCATCAAAAGTTTATCAATAGATTCTACGTAACAGAGCACCCTGGTAACTAAACTTAATGCTATAGTGATAATTACCCCATTCGTTTTAATACACGCAAACCAACGTGTCTTAAACTCAAATAACATACGTCCGTTAAAAGGCTAGCGTTCTAGCTCGGACGGGGATGTCAAGCCCTATGGATCCATATACAATTATTCGTGCCCACCAGTCCATATCCTATGTACTGGCAGCTACTAGTTACCAAAGCTAAGGGATTTTCGGTTTAACTCAGTGTAGAATTTAGTATGTACTTGTGTCTTATTGCGTTTAAATAAATTGCATGTATTCTCAGCCCAAAAATATTTAAAGTATTTAAAAAGGGAGACTATAACTCACAGTTCAATATTGAGACTCAATATTGTTGGCAAATTGCGTAGACGTAATGATGGTAGACGACTTTATGGTTGACCTTGGATTCAAGAACAATACCCCGAACAATACTCAATATTTCCTTAGCTTAAAACGGTTTGAAACCCGAATTAAAAATACCCTTGTATATACCTTATTATTATTAAACTTAAATTTAAAATTAAAATTATAATATTAATATAAATATAAATATTGAGAGATAATTGTGATAAACTTCGTCGAACAAACTGCGTATTTATATTACTTTTCGATTTACTGTAGCTCATGCGATCGCATGGCCGCCTTTTCCGTTTTTGTTTGCTAGTTCGTCGACATCAATAGTGTTTACTGTAGCAAATAGCGTTTACTGTAGTAAATAGTGTTTACTGTAGCAAATAGTATTTACTGTAGCAAATAGTGTTTAGTGTAGCAAATCACTGCAGCAAAGTCGTTTTCACTGTAGCACTGTAGCAAAATACGTTTCACTGTAGCAAATAGTGTTTACTGTAGCAAATAGTGTTTTACTGTAGCAAGTAATTTTTACTGTAGCAAATAGTGTTTTACTGTAGCAAAGTAATTTTTACTGTAGCAAATAGGGTTTTACTGTAGAAAAGTCGTTTTTACTTGTACATATATATATATATATATATACATATAATTGTTCATGAATCGTCGAGAGTAATCAAAGGTAATTGTATATACGAAACAGTTCTAAAATTTTGAGACTCAATCTAACAGACTCTGTTTAACGTGTTAAAATAATAAATCGTATAGAGAATTGGTCTAAATAAGTCAAAAATTTTCGGGTCATCACATAAACTTTATATGATACAATATTTTCGATTATATAAACGATCTTAAATTATACTTTAAAATATAATTAGTTTTGTGTAACAACCCAAACCGTAACCGACCAAACACGACGAAATTTCAAACAAAAAAAAAATTTCTGGTGCAGGCCATCTGCGCGGCGCGCCAGGTGGCCGCGCGGCGCGCCAAACCACCTGGACAGCCCGCTGTCCCCGGAAGTCAATTTAATGAAAATGTTTGACTAGTTCCCGACACATTTAGCTAAAACGCTTTTAACCATGACTTCATATATGAAAAACTAGCACGTTTAATTAATAAAATCAAATTTACGAAGCGGGTCCCACATCGACCCAAATTACCCCTTGAGTACCAAAATGCAATATTTGACCATAAGACTTTTAATACAAAACGAAGCCGAGCATGGCGATTGGGGATACGCTACCCAATCCTAAACAATCCAAAAGCAAGTCTCTAAAGCAAACTATGCAAGTCTTCTAGTCCTCGCGCTTACCCGAGCCACCAATCCGCATGCAATCTATAAAAAGAGTCAACAACGAGAGGGTAAGCTAATGCTTAGTGAGTAGAATAAATATATACATGCATATACAACTTACCTACTCGCATCCACGACATCACATAAATACACATAAATCACTTACCTCATCGTACCAAACGCTAGTATCATCAAATCGTATAACTAGCAACCTCATAAGCAATCAATAGCTAGTAACGTCAAACCGTACAACTAGCAACATCATTAGCATAAATAAATATATATAATAAATCAAATTAAATGCTAGCATCAACAATTACAATTCATGGTTAACCAATCTCTTCGCTAGGGGAACGACTTCGCGAATCAAGTCATCGATGTTCATAACATTCGTTAGCTTCCAAAAACGGCTATGGCATGCTAACCCCCCGAGGTGTTCCAAAAACGGCTATGGCATCACCCCTCAAGTGTTCCAAAAACGGCTATGGCATCACTTGCTCAATGTGAGTAGAACACGGCTATTACTCACGCTTTCGTACACCAACACGGCTATGTGTACGGGTAACTCAAATAACAACGTGGGAGTAAAACACGGCTATTACTTGCCACTAAATACACAAACACGGCTATTACTTGCCACTAAATGCACAAACACGGCTATGTGCCTTAGTACAAAACATGGACTAATACGGCTAAGTCCCACAACCTTGGTCACAAAACGGCTATGTGACACCATCAACACGGTACATAAATCATATACATACATATATACATATTCCACTCACAATAATCATTATGGACAAGAACGGCTATGTCCCACCACTACGGTCACAAAAACGGCTATGTGACATCATTACTACGGGCAACTATCAATGTGGACAAAATGTCTATATCTCACAACTATGGTCACCAAACGGCTATATCCCACAACTATGGTCACCAAACGGCTATGTGACACCATTTCCACGGGCACATAAATCATATACATACATATATAGATATTCCACTCACCTTGAAGTCTTGAAGAATGCTTCCAAGTAATCCGCAACTCGCCAATGGAAAGTACCTATTCCATTACCACAATTACAATAATACACTTAGAGTGGATTTACAAATCAACCCAATTCGTAAGTGCAATTTCGACCCAAATGCACTTCCAAGCACAACCGTGCCCAAACTAACCAATAGTCACTAACACAAGTGAGAATGGTCCTAATATGCCAATTAAACCCGAACTCAAGTGTTAAACACGTGTCATACCCATTTTGACCCTTAAACCCTAATTTTGACCCATAAAGGTCAAAATCTCATTCTTTGCAAGTTTTGACACCAAAACACATTTAACTCGGTTTTATACTTCAACTTAATCCATTTTAAGTTTATAAACTTCATTAAATCGCCAATTGGGTCATAATCACCACGAAACCCTAATTTGACCCAAAGTCAAAGTTAGTCAACCAAATAACCCTAAATGGGTTCCAATACTTCCATAATCACTAACTTAAGTGATTTAACTAAATTTCAAGTTCTAAACATGGCCAAATAGTTCACCAACCCGAAATCCGCCAACAATTAACAACAAACCCGATTACTAGCATCACTAAACTCATTTCATCACCTAAAAGGGTTTCACAACAAATTTACTCAAACCCTAACTTGAATATCAAATCAAATAATTGAAACTCGGAGTTTGAGCTTACCAATACTATCACCGCGTAGCCAAGAACGAAAGGAACAACTTTAGAACCCGAGCTTTGGTGAGAAATCGACTCCTTCTTCCCCAAATCAAGCCCTCTCTCTCTAAACCCTTACTCTCTCTCTAAAAATGGTTGAGAGTGTTTTGGTTGGTGAGAATTTGATCCAAACTGATCAAAGGATCAGTTTTGATGACCCTAAACCGACCCCAAGTGAAAAGACCAAAGTACCCTTCATTTAAAGCCTTTAAAAAGGCTAAAAATTGCTTCTGACCCATTCGGCGCGCCGCGCCACTATGTGGAGCGCCGCTCCACTCTGCAGGTCAGATTTCAGAAACTTGTTTTGGCCATAACTTTTTGTCCGTAGCTCCGTTTTCGATGAATCAAATATCGTTGGAAACGTAATAAGATTTTCTTTCCAATGGTAAGGCTTTGAAACATCAACACAAACTTTATTTGGGGTTGAAAAGATACGTACACACCTTGGTACTTCAGACCACGTCCCGTTTCCTTCGACGTTCGAGCAAGCGACACGTACATGCTTCGTACACTTCACACACGCATCGTGCACCATAAATACATTATGTACAATAAATATTTGGGTCTTACAACTCTCCCCCACTTAGAATCGATCACGTCCTCGTGATCCTCGTCACTTAACCAAACGGACCACACTCCACGGTCCTCAACATAAGTCCCAATCCGACTTTCCTAAGCAATTCTTCCCGACGAATCGCCTTCCACAACTAAATCGTCATCCACGATTTTTCTCAAATCCACAATCCGAGCACTAAAACCATACTCATTCCCTCGCATCGGGAAACTCATCCCATCTCTAACCGAGATATCACTCCTCTAGCGTACCATTACCAAGTACCGTGCTAAAGCAACCAAGTCTCAACCTAAGGTCAACAACCCGAAACGATGAAGACCGAACCAAACGAATCCTTACGGGTAACACCAATCACTAAACATCCCTTGTAGCGCATAATACAACCAATACGCAACTACCGTAACATCATAAGCGAACGACTAGAACCGCTAGCTTCCAATCGACTATAACAACTTAAAACCCTAGGCGTACAAAATCGACCATTGTCACGCCCGTAACGACATGTGAGCGAAATACGGCTATCGCATCAGTAATCACACAATACGGTCCTCACGATCCCACCATAGGAGTATAAAACAACTGATAGATCACTCAACACCGGATGAAGTCAGCGGACCCGAAAGTCATGCTTCACCGATATAACAATACCTCATGATGAAGTCAGCGGACCCCGAAAGTCATGCTTCACCACTATAACAATACCTCGCACTATGAGTAGTGCAACATCGCGCTCCGCTACACTATAGTGAACCCTAACGGATACCGCTAACCGTCCACACTATCGAGCAAGAACCACCTATATCAAACATAGGCACAAAACAATATTTCTCTAGAAGAGAATCCGATACGCACATCCCTTAACCGAGGGATTTCACCTTGCTCGCCAAAACACGTCCATTATCTCTCGACGAGATTCACCAAACTTACCACCTCGGTGGTAATTTACAAATCCAATATCATAAGTACCAATGAGCCAAAAATTGTACTCTACCACCAATTGACCAAAACTAGGTCTCGACCAAATTTCCGGATCTAACAAAAGCATCATCCGAAATCTCACACTAAAACCTCCTCGTGCGGGAGTGCCACTCCCTCACTTGGAACTACGTTCCATATCCACAACTCGTACAACCGTACAATGCTACCAAAGGTAGACTTTACAAACAATTGGGTTCACACGACCCGTTACCATACCTTGCTCCAAACCTTGAGCACACGAAGGACTTGACCAATCCTTAAACACTTTAAACGAAAAGTGTACCACAAATACCCAAACTATACCCTCGCAATCATCCAATTTCATTAGTTTGTCACATTCCACCTAGTCACTCATGTAACTAAGGGTTTTACTCCGGTACCCTAAGTACAATGCAACCACAACCATAACCTAGTCGGAGTCGAACACTACGCTAGTAGGTATAAAAGAGGCACCTAATGTCGCGTCATAATGACTCCATTACCGACATACATCGAGATTTCAAACACTGGATCTCAAGGGTTCCAATCACCCGGCGAACCTCATGGTTCATCACTTCAACATAAAAGCGAACACGCGCTTAACAATCGGACACCAAAACCATTTCCGTGGCTTGGTAGAAACATTTCCCAAACAATAAGGAATGCTTGGTTGCACCAAGTCTTACGCCCTTCACCAATCAATTAAAACGTCACCATAGGGTACTTCCATTAGGAACGTCACCCATAACAACAATATGCACAAACCAAGGCATTTAACAACTCACTTCCAAACGGCACTCGATAAACAATCAAAAGACATATTTATTAAAATGAAACGTGCCTTAACGTCTCCTCGCCGCACCCGTCCCCGCTAACTTGGGACGTTCCGACTTACGATGTCCTTCTTTTTGGCAATTAATGCACACCATACTACCACCCTTTGGTACCGAACATTCCCAATATTTGTGACCCCTCACGCCACAATTGTAACACCTAGGCGCACTAGAATCCGATATACCCGTCCGTGTACCACCCGTGCTCACGCTCGGACCCTTAGTCCTCTTACTCGGAGCACCATAAGAAACAACCCTTATCTCCCTTGAAGGTTCACCCTTCTTCGATCGTGTATGCGACTCGAAACCCCTAGCCAAGTCGAATAATTCCGAAAACGATTTCGCTTGACCACGACTAATTTTACTTTTCAAGTCGTCATTCAAAGTCCAATAGAAATCCCCCATTAACAAACGATCACTTCCCAAATACTCCGGAAAAAAAACGAGCCTTCGCCATAAAGGTCGTCTTGAGAGTACTCAAATCCATAGATCCTTGTCGCAAGTTTCGCAACTCATTACGCAATTCCCACAAATCGGCCGAAGTCCGGAACTCCTCGAAGAATTCCTCCTTAAACTCGTCCCACGATAAGACCATAAACGTTTCACCACCAACAAGATCAATCTTACCATCCAACCAATCCCTTGCCCTACCCCGCAACAAACTAGTTGCGAGCCTCGTCTTCTTCTCGGGAGGGCAATCAATCGTGCGAAAACGCCCTTCGACATCCGAAATCCAAGTTGTGCTTACCAATGGATCCGGTTTCCCGTCGTACATCGGTGGTTTAGTCCTCATGAAGCTCTTAAGATAACGCTTCATTTCGCCACTACTTTGAAGTTTGGAATACTTCCTATCCATTTCTTCTCGAAACGCTCTCATTTGCTCCGCAACGGCGGCCGCAACTCTAGCGTTAAACTCCACGTTATTCGCCTCGATCTCGTTTCGCGTCGTCAATCTCAAAATGCAAAACGATTAGATCACGAACGTATAAAATCGCACGCACAACCCGTCCCATCTTGCTAAACACTCGTCGTACATCACTCGTTAGACGCGATTTGCACCCGTAATAAGGTTTGCAAGTTCTTATTACGCACGCACGCCGCATCGACTTGTTAGTACAACGACCGTCCCGCTCGATCACATAAACAAACACATCAAGATTCTACGCGATACAAACATACGCGAGAATTATTTTCACAACACAAATAACATATTAATAATATCTGCATTACTAATACAAACGTTAGTCAACCTATAACAAGGCACTAACTAAACCTATTCCTGACCCGTAATCCTACAAGTCCCGCAACAAAGTAAGCACACACAAAGCCTAAGTCTAGGCACCTATCTCAAGTCACCTAAATCCCTTAGACCATGCTCTGATACCACTTGTAACAACCCAAACCGTAACCGACCAAACACGACGAAATTTCAAACAAAAAAAAAATTTCTGGTGCAGGCCATCTGCGCGGCGCGCCAGGTGGCCGCGCGGCGCGCCAAACCACCTGGACAGCCCGCTGTCCCCGGAAGTCAATTTAATGAAAATGTTTGACTAGTTCCCGACACATTTAGCTAAAACGCTTTTAACCATGACTTCATATATGAAAAACTAGCACGTTTAATTAATAAAATCAAATTTACGAAGCGGGTCCCACATCGACCCAAATTACCCCTTGAGTACCAAAATGCAATATTTGACCATAAGACTTTTAATACAAAACGAAGCCGAGCATGGCGATTGGGGATACGCTACCCAATCCTAAACAATCCAAAAGCAAGTCTCTAAAGCAAACTATGCAAGTCTTCTAGTCCTCGCGCTTACCCGAGCCACCAATCCGCATGCAATCTATAAAAAGAGTCAACAACGAGAGGGTAAGCTAATGCTTAGTGAGTAGAATAAATATATACATGCATATACAACTTACCTACTCGCATCCACGACATCACATAAATACACATAAATCACTTACCTCATCGTAACAAAC
Source organism: Rutidosis leptorrhynchoides (assembly GCF_046630445.1). NCBI lineage: Eukaryota > Viridiplantae > Streptophyta > Magnoliopsida > Asterales > Asteraceae > Rutidosis > Rutidosis leptorrhynchoides. The sequence goes on from NC_092334.1 coordinate 569,818,564, forward strand.
GCTAGTATCATCAAATCGTATAACTAGCAACCTCATAAGCAATCAATAGCTAGTAACGTCAAACCGTACAACTAGCAACATCATTAGCATAAATAAATATATATAATAAATCAAATTAAATGCTAGCATCAACAATTACAATTCATGGTTAACCAATCTCTTCGCTAGGGGAACGACTTCGCGAATCAAGTCATCGATGTTCATAACATTCGTTAGCTTCCAAAAACGGCTATGGCATGCTAACCCCCCGAGGTGTTCCAAAAACGGCTATGGCATCACCCCTCAAGTGTTCCAAAAACGGCTATGGCATCACTTGCTCAATGTGAGTAGAACACGGCTATTACTCACGCTTTCGTACACCAACACGGCTATGTGTACGGGTAACTCAAATAACAACGTGGGAGTAAAACACGGCTATTACTTGCCACTAAATACACAAACACGGCTATTACTTGCCACTAAATGCACAAACACGGCTATGTGCCTTAGTACAAAACATGGACTAATACGGCTAAGTCCCACAACCTTGGTCACAAAACGGCTATGTGACACCATCAACACGGTACATAAATCATATACATACATATATACATATTCCACTCACAATAATCATTATGGACAAGAACGGCTATGTCCCACCACTACGGTCACAAAAACGGCTATGTGACATCATTACTACGGGCAACTATCAATGTGGACAAAATGTCTATATCTCACAACTATGGTCACCAAACGGCTATATCCCACAACTATGGTCACCAAACGGCTATGTGACACCATTTCCACGGGCACATAAATCATATACATACATATATAGATATTCCACTCACCTTGAAGTCTTGAAGAATGCTTCCAAGTAATCCGCAACTCGCCAATGGAAAGTACCTATTCCATTACCACAATTACAATAATACACTTAGAGTGGATTTACAAATCAACCCAATTCGTAAGTGCAATTTCGACCCAAATGCACTTCCAAGCACAACCGTGCCCAAACTAACCAATAGTCACTAACACAAGTGAGAATGGTCCTAATATGCCAATTAAACCCGAACTCAAGTGTTAAACACGTGTCATACCCATTTTGACCCTTAAACCCTAATTTTGACCCATAAAGGTCAAAATCTCATTCTTTGCAAGTTTTGACACCAAAACACATTTAACTCGGTTTTATACTTCAACTTAATCCATTTTAAGTTTATAAACTTCATTAAATCGCCAATTGGGTCATAATCACCACGAAACCCTAATTTGACCCAAAGTCAAAGTTAGTCAACCAAATAACCCTAAATGGGTTCCAATACTTCCATAATCACTAACTTAAGTGATTTAACTAAATTTCAAGTTCTAAACATGGCCAAATAGTTCACCAACCCGAAATCCGCCAACAATTAACAACAAACCCGATTACTAGCATCACTAAACTCATTTCATCACCTAAAAGGGTTTCACAACAAATTTACTCAAACCCTAACTTGAATATCAAATCAAATAATTGAAACTCGGAGTTTGAGCTTACCAATACTATCACCGCGTAGCCAAGAACGAAAGGAACAACTTTAGAACCCGAGCTTTGGTGAGAAATCGACTCCTTCTTCCCCAAATCAAGCCCTCTCTCTCTAAACCCTTACTCTCTCTCTCTAAAAATGGTTGAGAGTGTTTTGGTTGGTGAGAATTTGATCCAAACTGATCAAAGGATCAGTTTTGATGACCCTAAACCGACCCCAAGTGAAAAGACCAAAGTACCCTTCATTTAAAGCCTTTAAAAAGGCTAAAAATTGCTTCTGACCCATTCGGCGCGCCGCGCCACTATGTGGAGCGCCGCTCCACTCTGCAGGTCAGATTTCAGAAACTTGTTTTGGCCATAACTTTTTGTCCGTAGCTCCGTTTTCGATGAATCAAATATCGTTGGAAACGTAATAAGATTTTCTTTCCAATGGTAAGGCTTTGAAACATCAACACAAACTTTATTTGGGGTTGAAAAGATACGTACACACCTTGGTACTTCAGACCACGTCCCGTTTCCTTCGACGTTCGAGCAAGCGACACGTACATGCTTCGTACACTTCACACACGCATCGTGCACCATAAATACATTATGTACAATAAATATTTGGGTCTTACATTTTGAAAAGTTAAATATTATGTTATTGGATAAATATTTCAAACACATGTATTATGTTTTATTTTAGTCATAAAACGTATTAGTTTAAACTAATATTATTAAATATGTTTTGATAAAGAACGAGAATGTAAGTTATAAAAGTAAATAACCAAAACACTCAAAAGATTTAAGTTACACTTTGAGTGGGTTAGTTTTCATTAATTTAAGTCTAGTTATTAATAAAATTACACTTCGCGTAACGTAAAGTGTTAGTTTTCTTAACATACGAAACGTCGTTCGATAAACCGAAAGCGGGACATGAGTCGAGAGACAACATCCATGTCATCAGAACAAAAATTACATTTTTACCATGCTCGTAAATATAATATATTATATAAATAATTACCTATTATAAATATATATTAATATATATAAATATATAATATAAATATAAGTGTTGGCAGCCATTTAATCATGCATGTGAGCTGGAAAAGTTTCCCATGCGATTGCATGGGAATTACATGGCCAAGCCATGCGATCGCATGGCCAGGTTTGGTGGCTCAGGTGCTTAAAGTTCGAACGAATTCAGTTTTGTGCACACACACATATCACTCTATATCTCTCTATCTAAGATATTACTCCGTATATATTTATTTATTTTATTTATTATTATTATTAATCTAAATTATTATTAATAGTAGTATTAAAAATATTATTAGTAGTATATTACATAAAATACTACGACAAGGGTACGCGCGAGTTATTTTAAAACACGTTTTGGGAGCGGGATAGGGATAAGGAAATTATGGGTTATAGCTATGGAGGTTATGGGTATGGTTCATAGGTATGCTCGTGAGGTCAATCTAGTGTTTATCATCTCCGTTGCGTCTACATACCTTTCCTTCAATATTGAATCTCAATATTGATACGTGAGCACTCATAACTTAACTTTTATTTATTAATAGTGTATAATTGACTAGTGCTCGAGTATATAGGATTATCCATGCTTGTACTTTTGATATTGCCATTAGATAGGTTATGTTAAATCCTAAATTAGTTACATATGCGGTTGAGATAAGGTATAAGATATGCATGTCGTTGGAAAGCTGGCGAAAAACTATAAACTTTTCATTTAGATATCGAATGGATTCGATGAACGGATTAGAAGTTATTGTCAATTGAATTATTGTATTATTATTAAAAATGATTATTATTATCGTCGTTATTATCATCGTTCTTGTTTTTATCTAATTATTATTATTATTATTATCATTATAAATAAAAAGTATTATTATTAAAAATTGTTATTATTATTATTACTATCGTTATTATCGTTAAAGTTATAATTAGTATTATTATTATTATTATCATTAAAATAGTTATTAGTATTATCATTATCATAATATTTATTATTATTAGTATTATAATAATTAAAACCAATATTAGTAACACTTAATTATTATGATTAATATTATTATCATTAAAATGAACGCGATGTAAAAGATGATTTAAAAGCTATTAACAAATTGATTAGGAAATAATAAGTATGAGTATCATGATGAAATTTAAAGATATTGATTTAGATAAAATTATCATTTTTTATTATTTTTATCACTATTATTAAAAGTATTAATATTAATATTAAAAATATCATCTTTACAAAAATTATTATTTTTAATAGGAATATCATTGTAAAATTTCATTATTAATAAGAAGTATCATATTGTTATAATACCATTTTCGTAAATATAAATATTGTTATTATTAGTAGAATAATAATAATTATTAATACAAAATAATACAACTTTTACTTATTATTATTATCAATGTTATTTTATCAAATAAAAATGTAATACAAATAATATAATTACCTTAATAAAACCTATCATAACATTTTTGTGATATTCAATGAACTTTATAAATTTTATTATCTAAGATATATAAAAGTATATTTTTATATAAAGTTTTATTTATTAATAAATGAACTATATTATTTACTCTAATAAATCTTTTAAAAATATTTAAAAATATATAACGACGATATTTAAACTATATAATAATCATGTATAAATTTTGGAAATCATTTTGAATCAAATTGACTTTTGTTGACTTTTGCATATTAGTCTCGAGCATTAGGATTGTGATACACTATGACCTGACTTAAATTGTTAGATAAATATTGACCAACATATAAATATATATAATCAATATAGGTTCGTGAATCCGAGGCCAACCTTACACTTGTTCAATGATGTTATATGTATTTTTACTACGAAATACAGTATGGTGAGTTTCATTTGCTCCCCTTTTACTCTTTACATTTTTGGGGCTGAGAATACATGCAAATGCTTTATTAACTGTTTTACAATAATTTATATGCGTGAGTTTCATTTGCTCCCCTTTTACTCTTTACATTTTTGGGGCTGAGAATACATGCAAATGTTTTATTAACTGTTTTACAATAATTTATATGCGTGAGTTTCATTTGATTCCCTTTTATTCTTTACATTTTTGGGACTGAGAATACATGCAAATGCTTTATTAACTGTTTTACAATAAATATATGCGTGAGTTTCATTTGCCTTTTTACCCTTTATATTTTTGGGCGGAGAATACATGCGCAACTTTTATAAATGCTTTACGAAATAGACACAAGTAATCGAAACTACGTTCTATGGTTGAATGATCGAAACTGAATATGCCCCTTTTTAGCTTGGTAGCCTAAGAATTAGTAAACCGTTCTACTAATTGACACGAATCCTGAAGATAGATCTATGTGCCTAACAAACCCCATCCGAACTTGCCGGATGCTTTAGTACTTCAAAATTTATATCATGTTCGATGTAGAGTCCCAGAATTATGGGGATATTCTATATGCATCTTGTTAATGTCGGTTACCAGGTGTTCACCATATGAATGATTTTTATCTCTAAGTAAGATGCGAAACGCCTACTATGAGAATGATTTTTTTCTCTGTAGTTTGCGAAATGCCTGATGTGAGATGGTTGTTATGAAAAATGAAAATCTTGTGGTCTATTAAAATGATAAAAATGAAATGATTACTATAAACTAATGAACTCTTCAACCTTTTGGTTGACACTTTAAAGCATGTTTATTCTCAGGTTTGAAAGAAATCTTCCGCTGTGCATTAGCTCATTTTAAAGATATTACTTGGAGTCATTCATGACATATTTCAAAAGACGTTGCATTCGAGTTGTTGAAGTTCATTAGAGATTATTATTAAGTAAATGACGGATTAGGCTATTTATAGTTCGGATATTATGAAATGGTATGCATACCTGTCAACTTTCGATGTAATAAAAGATTGTCATTTAAAAACGAATGCAATGTTTGTAAAATATATCATATAGAGGTCAAATACATCGCGATGTAATCATATGTTGTTGTATTTGTTCCTATGGATTGGGACGGGTCACGACAGAAACACGATAAACACCATAAAACCGGATATACGCCGTCGTAGTACAACCGAGGGCTGTTTTGGTTTGGATAATTAAAAACTATGAAAAACTTTGATTTAAAAGCTATACTTCTGGGAAAATGATTTTTCTTATGAACATGAAACTATATCCAAAAATCATGGTTAAACTCAAAGTGAAAGTATGTTTTTCAAAATAGTCATCAAGATGTCGTTCTTTCGACGAAAATGACTACCTCTTTCAAAAACGACTTGTAATTTGTATTTTCGACTATAAACCTATACTTTTTCTGTTTAGTTTCATAAAGTTAAGTTCAATATGAAACCGTAGCCGCTTAAATCACTCAAAACGGATTAGAAACGAAGAAATGGCGAGTAAAACAAAATTGGTAAAAACTACTCATATTAGCTACGTGAAAATTAGTAACAAATCTATTCCAACCATAACTTAATTAACATATATTGTATATTATGTAATCTTGAGATACCATAGACACGTATACAATGTTTCGACATATCATGTCGACACATCTATATATATTGCGGAACAACCATAGACACTCTATATGTGAATGTTGGAGTTAGCTATACAGGGTTGAGGTTGATTCCAAAATATATATAGTTTGAGTTGTGATCAATAATGAGATATGTATACACTGGGTCGTGGATTGATTCAAGATATATATTAAATTATTCATGTACGATCAATTGTGGACTTCTAACGTTGGACCGCTAGCTGGACAACTTAAATCATCAACACGTAATAAAGAAAATATTATGAATATATTTCGATCATATTTTGATATGTGTATATATTGTTATAGGTTCGTGAATCAACCCGTGGCCAAGTCTAATTCTCGACGAAGTGATAATCGGTGAAAGTGAGTTATAGTCCCATTTTTAAAAATCTATTATTTCGGGATGAGAATACATGCAGTTTATAATTGTTTTACAAAATAGACACAAGTAATCGAAACTACATTCTATGTTGAATTTATCGAACAGAATATACCCCTTTTTAGCTTGGTAGCCTAAGAATTGGTGTTTTGACACCAATTGACGCGAATCCTAAAGATAGATCTATTTGGTCCAACGAGCCTCACTCGATACGGGGTGCTTTAGTACTTTGATTTATCATTCCGATGAGAGTTTCGGAATGATGGGGATATTCTTTATGCACGTTGTTAAAGTCGGTTACCAGGTGTTCGACATATGAATGATTTTTATCTCTGCAGTTTGCGAAATGCCTGATTTGAGATGGTTGTTATGAAAAATGAAATCTTGTGGTCTATTATTATGATTTGATAAATGTAGAAATTAAACCTATAACTCACCAACATTTTTGTTGACGTTTAAAGTATGTTTATTCTCAGGTGATTATTAAGAGCTTCCGCTGTCGCATACTAAAATAAGGACAAGATTTGGAGTCCATGCTTGTATGATATTGTGTAAAAACTGCATTCAAGAAACTTATTTCGATGTAACATATTTGTATTGTAAACCATTATGTAATGGTCTTGTGTAAACAGAATATTTTAGATTATCATTATTTGATAATCTACGTAAAGCTTTTTAAACCTTTATTGATGAAATAAAGGTTATGGTTTGTTTTAAAAATGAATGCAATCTTTGAAAAACGTCTCATATAGAGGTCAAAACCTCGCAACGAAATCAATTAATATGGAACGTTTTTAATCAATAAGAACGGGACATTTCAGTTGGTATCCGAGCGTTGGTCTTAGAGAACCAGAATTTTGCATTAGTGTGTCTTATCGAGTTTGTTAGGATGCATTAGTGAGTCTGGACTTCGACCATGCCTTTCGTTAAAAATGATTGCTTAACAAATTTGTTGGAACTATATATTTTTAACATATAAATATTATGTGATATATTAATCTCTTAACGTGTTTGATATTATGTGATAGATGTCTACCTCTAGTACAAGTCCCATTGACTCACCTAATAATAATGAAGAGTCAAATGTAATTTGGAATGATTCGTGGAATGATTCACAAGTTCCCGAAGAGGAACCGGAAGAACCCTCAAACACCAATTCATCATCTAAACCCTCATACTTCCACCTTTATTCTCTCAAACCCTCAAACACCAATTCATCATCTAAATCCAATCTAGCAAGTGTTCTTCAAAACAAATTACATATTTGGAATCCTTGCATCTTCCTCTTCAATTACACACCGATTTCATCAAGTTTGGGTAACCTTCTAAAATCACTAGATTCTTAGTTCTTGATGTTTTTAACTTATAAAAGTGTTAATTAGTGTCTATGGCTCGAGTCTAACATGAATATGCGATTTATATGCTCGATCTTGGTATTTTAAGTAACTAACATGAACTTGAAATTTGGTGTGTTTGATTTAGTGATTTGGTTGCTTGAATGTTGTTAAATGTTAAAAGTGCATGTATTAAATATGTTACTAGCATCACTAGCTTCATTTTGATGTGTAGGTTGATTAAGAAAACTCCACTAACATGATTTATGAGTTTATGATTCTTGGTTAGGGTTTAGTAGTCTTCAATGTGAAATTTTGATACAATAAATGCGTGTTAATGTTGTTGTAAGTGTTTAGTTACAATGTATGTTTAGTTACCTTCGAAACGGCATATCACATATGTAAATTGGATCACCGAATCATGGAATGCAATTATTGAACTTGAATGTCATAAATGATGAGCATTGAATGTGAATTTGGTTATTGTAAGTGTTAAAGTGATTGATGAAAGGTGTTTAGTTGTTTTCCTCGTCAAAATACATTTCCGATGATATAAGATACATGTTTTGATTGTTTACGGGTCATAAATTGGGATTATTTGAGTTTTGGTTCGTGCACTTATGAGTTTCAGCAAACAGGACCTGGGTACCAGTTTGGACGCTGTCCAAATCATTGGACGCCGTCCAAATCATTGGACACCGTCCAGTCCTTCACAATTGGACGCCGTCCAGCCCATTTGGACACCGTCCAGATGATCTACCAGGGGCTGTCCAACTTGGTCATTTCCCGAAAAATTCTAACTATGCTACGCACCTCCGATTACCATGTAACTTGTTCTAACATGCTTATATATGATTAAAAACTTCAGAAAACTAGTTCGGGACCCGACCCGAATGTGTTGACTTTTTCGTTGACTTTGACCCGACTAAAGTTTGACTTTTTGTCAAACTTAACCAAATGTTTATGCAATTGTTCTAACATGCTTCTATACATGTATCTTGCATGAAACTTGACAATTTGATTCACATGCTACTTAATCGAGTCGTAACGAGTCATATGACTAATTGAACATCTTTGACCAACCGTGTTTACCGTTATTGATACAACCTACTTGTTTAGGTCGAGACTATCGTTCTTTCTTGCACACATTTACTTGTGAAGCACATTTACATTCGTGCACTCAATGTGAGATCATAGTCCCACCTTTTCAACAACTTTTATTCTTTAAATCGTGGGCTGAGAAACATATACATTACATACTTATATACATTTCATATGTATATATACTTTTCATACTTTGATACTTGAACACGAATACAAAAGCAAAGATACATACGAGTTAGAACAAAAATCCTCAAGTCCAATTATCATTAGTTACACTTGTAGGGTGTAAGCGAGAACTTATGTTGTGTGGCCATACGGGTTTGACGAACCCTCATTCGGATGAATGAAATGTATTTTTGAGATATAGTGTAGGTTCTAACACTATTATGCAGAGGTATGATTCAGTTAAGCTTTGGTAATTGGGTGCTCATGATAAAAACACATCTTTTGAGATGTATATGCTTGATAAACGATTCATACAAAATCTTGTGGTTCAAAACATACTTTATACATACAACTATGATTTCACCAACGTTTTCATTGACAGATTCTTCTATATTTTCTCAGGTCCTTGAATGCTTAATGATACATGCTTTAGCTCACTTTTTGATACTTGCTTGGATGTCGAGTATACATGCATACGTGGAGCGTCTTTTGATACTTAAATTGTGTCGCATCGATTTCATTTGTACTTTAAACGTTGTAATGTAATTAGTCGTTGAACTACTTTTGTAAACCTTGAAACATCCTCACTTTTGAAATGAATGCGACATATATTTTGGTCAAACGTTGTCTTAAAGACTTATGACCACGTAACGAGACCTAAGTAGTTGGTGCCGTCAAATGATGATTTTGTCGGGCCGCTACACGTATCATACAAGGTATATCTGAATGCTCTCATACAAGCAGTTGTAAAAATAGCGCATGTACATTACAGGTGGGTATAGGATTCGGGCCCATTTGTACCATGCAGCATTTAAATCTTGTGGTCTATCAAAATGATGAATTTTATTGTTTTATGATAAACCTATGAACTCACCAACCTTTTGGTTGACACTTTAAAGCGTGTTTATTCTCAGGTACGAAAGAAATCTTCCGCTGTGCAATTACTCATATTACATGGAGTCGTTCATGGCATATAGAGGTCCGTTCATCGCAATGGTACCAGATGTTATTGTATTCGTCCAAGAGAATTTTGGACGGGGTATGACATCTTAATCCTTTGCCCGCGCAATTTAATTTTTTTACACACAGACCCGACGCTACTAGTCGTCAAGGTTTTAATATATATCAAAAGTGCACATATGCGTTACGCCAATTGACATACGGTCAAGGTTGGGAACTCGGATCTCGGGTAAATCTCGTTTAGACATTTTTGGGGAGATCTCGGCATCTCAGCAAAATCTCGGGGAGATCTCGGACGTTGACTCACATTGAATTTTTAGTTTTTTAAAGATAACTATATAAAAATAAATAAATATATGTATATTTATATACATTTTTACAAGATTTTACAAGAAAATCCAAGAAATGAGTGAGTAAATCGCAGATTTGACGAAAAAATGATAAATGAGCGAGAAAATCCGAGAAATCGTGGCTATGACCAAGTTTCACCCCGTTGACCGAGAAATATTGAGAGATGTACATCTCATCTCGGTTTCCTTCCAAAAATGAGATCTCGGAGAGAAATAACGAGATTTTCAACACTGCATACGGTACATCAGGTGATATGTTTGACGAATATTTCCATTTGAGTGAGCAAACATCATTAATGTGTTTAGATAACTTTTGTTTGCGTGTTATTGATTTGTATCAAAGAGAGTATCTACGTAAACCAACAACACGCGATATTAGCAATTATACGAATCGTACGAAGCAAAACATGGTTTTATAGGGATGCTTGGAAGCATTGATTTCATGCACTGAGAATGGAAGAATTGTCTTGTTGCATGGCAAGGTCAATTTACGAGTGGTCATAAAAAATAACCGTCTCTTATGCTCGAAGATGTAGCTTCGTATGATATGTGGATATGGCAGAACTATTTTGGTGTAGCAGGTTCCCACAATGATATCAATGTGTTAAACCGATTACCATTGTTTGATTATATTAAGAACGATACGACTCCACCTGAACCATTTACCGTAAATGACCATGAGTACACACACAGTTATTATCTCGTTGATGGTATTTATCCAGATTAGGTTACACTTATTAAGACATTTTCATCCGCAACTGACGAGCCACATGTAAAGTTTACACGGTTTCAAGAAAGTGCACGAAAGGATATGGATCGCACATTCGGTGTTCTTCAAGGTAGATTCACTATATTACGTGTGCCTGGACGAGCTTGGAAAGCCAAAAAAGTGTCTCGCATTTTATACGCTTGTCTATAATTGCAAAATATAATCCAACAGGATAACGGTTTTGCTATAACTCCATTCGACGAAGAGTATCTGAGTATACAACAATAACAACAACAACAATACTCAATCCCACGAATGTAGGGTATGGGGGAGGTGGAGTGTAGACAATCATTCCTTATACCCTAGATTAGAAGGAAGTCACTACTCCACCCGCGGGTATAGAACCCGAATCTAGATAAGATCGTCCCTCCCTCTACTCGAGAGCCAAGAGATTGCTTTCCAAAGGACCTCCGGCTAGAGATGCTCATCAAAACGAAAAAGTGCTAGCATACGTACCTGTGAGAGTTATGTGCACCTAGGCAGATGCAACCATACAAAGTAACCATAAAAGAAGACACATATAGTAGTGATGCACAACGGTATGACATATAGCATGAATAATATAATACGCAGAGATATGTAATATCAAGTAGACATACAAACAAGCAGAATATACAACCAACCAAACATACACACACATATATATATACATGTATATATTGATCTATATTTAACCCCCCCCCCCCAACTACACACACACACACACCCTACGCACACCCACACATAAGCATGTATAAATACCTATACCTAAACATGTATATGTCATACCCCGTCCAAAATCTTCCTGAACGAATATAATAACATCTGGTACCATCGCGATGAACTGACTTCTATATGTCATAAACGACTCCATGTAAATGAGCAGATGCACAGCGGAAGGTTTCTTTCATACCTGAGAATAAACATGCTTAAAAGTGTCAACCAAAAGGTTGGTGAGTTCATTAGTTTATTGTAATTAATCATTTCCATAATTTTAATAGACCACAATATTTTCATATTTCCATTTCTTATAGTTAGCATGCATGCATATAGTTCATTCATATGGTGAACACCTGGTAACCGACATTAACTAGATGCATATAAGAATATCCCCTATCATTCCGGGACATCCATCGGACATGATAAAATAATATCGAAGTACTAAAGCATCCGCTACAACGGATGGGGTTCGTTAGGCCCGATAGATCTATCTTTAGGATTCGCGTCAATTAGTAGATCGGTTTACTAATTCTTAGGTTACCAAGCAAAAGGGCATATTCGACTTTGATCATTCACCCATATAAAGTAGTTTCAATTACTTGTGTCTATATCGTAAAACAGTTATAAAAGTTGCGCATGTATTCTCAGTCCCAAAAATATATATTGCAAAAGCATTTAAAAAGGGAGTCGTGAAACTCACCATACTGTATTTTGTAGTAAAAATACATATAACGTCATTGAACAAGTGTAGGGTTGGTCTCGAATTCACGAACCTATATTATTCATATATTTATTAAAGCATATACTTGTAATCGAACAAGTTTAGATAATATTATTAATTGTTATTTCAGTAACTTGTATGTTTCATTGGTAACTATATTAACTATATTTATTTTATATACTTTAGATAAATAATTAGTACTTATTATGAAAATACTAAAGTTGTTATGCGATATGTTTTAAATATATTCTTATATAGTTATTTGTTTGGTAAAATAATATTAATAATAATAATAAATAAAAATTTGTATCTTTTTATAATAATAATAATACTAAAAGTAATTAGATTTAGTAATGATACTGCTATTAATAGTTTTGATAATAATACTAATAATAAAAATAATGTTAGTAATAATAATAATTTTAAATGAAAGGATAATAATGATAAGATAAAAATGTTAGTTTTCATAAAAATAATATTTTAAATAATAATGGTACTTTTAATAAAAATAATGATTATAACAGAAATTTTAATAGTCATATTAATAATAATACTATATATTTTAAAATAATAATAATAATAAATAAAAATTAATAAGTAAACTACCTCAAGGAAGTAGTCCTTAAGAATATACCCAAGTCCAGTTTGAACCCGTGACCTCCCGCTAACCCGAAACATATCCAAACCCATATAAAGTTTAAGTGGCTCAACTTGTGTAGTTACTTGTTGATAAAAAATTAAACCGTAGCTACCTAGATTCGAACTCATGACCTCTCGTTCGACTCAAACACCTCCATTTCCATTGAACCGCCTACTGCTTTTCTGTTATAGTTAGGCTCCAAGTTTTATTTAACTAGTATCTCCTTCTGACTTTCTTATTCTTCTTATTCTAAATTTTGATCGACCAATATACTAATCACCCTAGCCTCGTTAGCCTAATTTATAATCACCATATCTTCATCTTATACATCACATACATCCTAATTCTATCATCATAATTTTCATGTATTATCTTAGTCGTATTATTACCATTAACAATCCATGACTCCCTTTTCTTCTTGGCCCAACAGGTTAAACAGGTACTCGGCCCAGCAGTCTATTTCCAGCCCAGCAATCTATAAAATAGTAAGCCTGTAATGGTTTTTGAAGCCCAACCAGAAAATTAGAAGGTGGCTCACGGCCCAACAGAGACACAGAAAATGTCTTACGGCTCAACAGAATAATAGAAGTCCATTTATTTTGGGTTGATTTGAATGGCCTGCCTTGTAACCGATATCCCTATATCCCACGCCATTTTCTATAATAAATCATAACAGATGGACATCCGGTCATACATATAATCAGTGTTGCAAAACTCGGCCAACTCGGCCGAGTTATTGGCGGGAAATCGGCAGAAGGGAGCAAACGAGTAATCGTGGCCAAACTCGCTAAAACTCGATCAACCGCCGGTCAACGGCGGTCAAACACCATTAAACGGCGTCGGGCAACTTAGATGTTGCCGGAATTGAGTAAAGATGAGGGAGGAGAAGACGAAAATCAAAAAAAAGAGAAGAAAGGAAGAAAAAAAAGTTAAAACCTCTAAAATCCGGTGACCGAAGTTGGGTTTTTGTTCCTGGAAGAATATTTCTTAATGATATGTATAATAATAAAGAAAAAGAAAGAAGGCAACTAGTGATTTTTTTAAGATCTAGTCTGGTATTGATAGTGATATGTCTGTACTAATAGTGATATTTTAATTATTTATTCTTTTTTCTTTTATCCATGGACAATAATAGCCCCTCAAGTTTTACCAAACTTTAATACCAAGAACAAAGTAGATATGAATTCTTGAACCTTTAAATAAATGACAATTACAACCCCTGTTATTTATATATTATCACAATATATATATATATTTATATTAAAAGTCAACATTAGTCAAACCCCGAGTTCTCCCCGAGTCGCCGAGAACTCCTCAAAAACCTCTGGCCGAGTTCTCCCCGAGTCGCGAGTTTTACAACCTTGCATATAATACCAAATTAAATCTAACTTTTTACAAAAGAAACAAGGAACGAATTGAGTGGAGGATTCGTTTGGGGTTTTTGTTTCTTTCTGTTTTGTATTCGTCGACCATATTCATAAATAGAACTCGCAAAACTCATCCACTAATACCATAAGTGCTTGGCCAAACAAATAGAATTACGTGGTCCACTCAATCAATTAATCGGTTCTTAATTCTTTTAATAATCAAGTGAGGGTTATTCACTTTGAAATTGTCGGCCAACAACAATATAATATGGCATCAACGTGTTCGCATACTCTAGTTTACAAGTAATTTGTTTGTTTTGAAAACAGCAAAAATAGATAGATGAAACACTTGCAGTAGTAGTTAGCTCGATTAATTTACAGCAGGTTTTATTGATGGTTTTCGATTGTACCAGTGACCGGAAGGTGGTGCTCAAGGTTGACGTTTATGGAGGTGTTGAATGATGATCCATGGTAGAGTAATTCTTGAGCAAGAAACAAGAAGTGGATTTTATTGTGGTATTTTTCTTGGACCAAACAGGAAGAAAGGAAGAAAAGAAAAGAGGATGGTATTGGTTATTAATGGGGATAGAAAACATAATTTGCAACAGCAGCTTATTAACAATCAAAGATCATGGTGGTAGGTTCGATGGAGTTGCATCACACAAATAAAGGTGGCGTATCTAACCAATGGTGTAGTAGCTATGGTGGCGTGTGGATGCAGTGGTGGTTCGAGGTGGCTGTAACAGTAGGTGGTTGTACATGGTGGTGAAAGGTGGGAGTGATCATGGGAGTTGTTAAGAGATTGAAGAAACAGAAAAATTTATCATGCAGTGTTGGTTTGTAATTGATAATTGACAATGATGTTTAAAGAATCAAATGACTTTTTATCACAGATTATGATATGATCGATCTATATATAAAAAAAATGGTGTATCGACAGCCTATCATAATCGAACAGGAAGTTAGAGGAAAAATAGTTAAAGGTTGAGGTAGATTACCAACTGATTTGGATCCTTATTGTGAGTGTAATTCGATTTGTGCACCAATTTAGGGACAAAGACAGCAATCAAATACAGTTCTGATTAAGATGTGCCACTGAATTAAATATAAATCGTTCATATGTTATTTATAATTATTATTAATAGTTAATAATTATAATTATAATTATATTAATAATAATCTAAATACAATTAATAATAATAATAATATGATAAATAATAAAAGTAATAATAATGATAAGTTATAATAACATTTTAATAATAGTATCATTATTGATAATTATAATAATAATACTAATTATATTATTATTGATAATAATATTAGTAATGATAATATTTGTATATAAATTATTTTAATAAGAATATTAATAGCACAAGTATTAACTATATTTTAACTCATAATTCAAATTTAATATTTTAATATCACAATTTATTAATTATATCCTATTTATAATATATATTATATGGTTATATATTTTAAATATTTAATATTTATAAATTTTTATAAATGTTACAATGTAATAGTTATTAGTAAGAGTCTTTTATACATACGTCTATATATATTCACAATAATAATATATATCTATTTATATATGATCATTTTAATAATAACCTACTGAGTTTATTTGTTAATTCACATTTTTATTTCTAGCTGATTAAAATATATTTTAGTAATTCAAAATATTATATACACTTATAATTATATATATATATATATATATATATATATATATATATATATATATATATATTTACATATTTATTTTCACACAACTGTTCGTGAATCGTCGGGGATAGTTAAAGGTCAAATGTTTTCCCTGTAAATAGTTCAAAGATTTTGAGATTCAATTAAATAGGCTTTGCTTATTATGTCAAAATAATATAAAGATTAAGTTTAAATTTGGTCGGAAATTTTCGGGTCATCACAGTATACATATAGATACATAGGTATATATACCTAGTTACAGATACATACATACGTATATACATGCACCTAGATACATAGAAACATATACAGCTACAAACAAAAACATGAGTACCTATATATACCCTAAAAACATACACATAGATATCGAGGCCTATACACGTATACATATAAACATAAGTGTAAAAACCTATACGTAGATATATATACTGACCATCGAATAACCTGTAAATACAACGGGGAAATATGAAAACAAAAATACAATGTATAACTATACAGGCTAAAACATAGTAAAAGAAATATTTACTACACTTTGAAAAAAAAAAATTACTCAATTATTCTAATTATACTCCTCCACAGGCTCCTATCAGAAGTCATGTCTGTAGTGACCCGAACTTTTCCATGTATATATATATATATATATTAATTGAGATTGATATTTACATGATTAAATGTTTCCAACATGTAAAGCAATCAAACTTGTTAAGACTTGATTAATTGAAATATGTTTCATATAGACAATTGACCACCCAAGTTGACCGGTGATTCACGAACGTTAAAACTTGTAAAAACTATATGATGACATATATATGGATATATATATATATAGTTAACATGATACTATGGTAAATAAACATATCATTAAGTATATTAACAATGAACTACATATGTAAAAACAAGACTACTAACTTAATGATTTTTAAACGAGACATATATGTAACGATTATCGTTGTAACGACATTTAACTGTATATATATCATATTAAGAGATATTCATACATGATAATATCATGATAATATAATAATTTAAAATCTCATTTGATATTATAAACATTGGGTTAACAACATTTAACAAGATCGTTAACCTAAAGGTTTCAAAACAACACTTACATGTAACGACTAACGATGACTTAACGACTCAGTTAAAATGTATATACATGTAGTGTTTTAATATGTATTTATACACTTTTGAAAGACTTCAATACACTTATCAAAATACTTCTACTTAACAAAAATGCTTACAATTACATCCTCGTTCAGTTTCATCAACAATTCTACTCGTATGCACCCGTATTCGTACTCGTACAATACACAGCTTTTAGATGTATGTACTATTGGTATATACACTCCAATGATCAGCTCTTAGCAGCCCATGTGAGTCACCTAACACATGTGGGAACCATCATTTGGCAACTAGCATGAAATATCTCATAAAATAACAAAAATATGAGTAATCATTCATGACTTATTTACATGAAAACAAAATTACATATCCTTTATATCTAATCCATATACCAATGACCAAAAACACCTACAAACACTTTCATTCTTCAATTTTCTTCATCTAATTGATCTCTCTCAAGTTCTATCTTCAAGTTCTAAGTGTTCTTCAAGAAATCTTTGTTTCTTACTGTAAGACCCGAATATTCATAGTGTACATATGTGTATATGAGTTACTCAAGTTTGGGGTTTTTGTTGCACATAATTAAAAAGACAAAAGATGCTGAACTGGGAGGGTCGCGCGCCGCGCGGCTAGGTGGCGCGCCGCGCCATCTGTCTGTGACAGATTCTCTCTTTCTTTTAAATTAGATATTTTGAGGGTATTTTGGTAAAATCACTTGGAGGCCGAATTTATTACCCTAGATCAGTTTTGGGGAGCTCATTTACTACTCCCACAACAACCCCATCTTCTCCAATTAAACTCTAGAGAGAGAGTGCAATCCTTGAGAGAGAAAGCTCCATCAAAGGGTGAAAGAGGTTGAATCGGGTCTTAGTGCGAGTTCTAAAGTCGTTCATCTAGTCGCTAGCTACGTAGTGATTGTGTTGGTAAGTTCTAAAACCTAGATTCTTACTTTAATTGCATTAAGAGTTAGTGATGCACACAAAACCCACTTGCTAGTAATTTGGGGGTTTTTGGGTGAATTTGGGTCATGTAGACTCAAAGGTAACTAATTAGGGTTTTCAAAGTGTTAATTTATGTTTATGAACCTAATTAGTTAGTTAAAGTACTAGAACACTTCAATGATATGTAAATGGGTGTTAATTGGGCATGGATGACCCAAAGGGGTGTGTTGACCTTGAAATGGGTCAAATGGGTCTTTAATGACCTAAGTGGTCTTGCATGTGTGAAAATGAGTTAAATTGGTGATTTAAAAATGTAATAAGACCATATTTGACTAGAGTTAGGGTTTTTGGTGAAGTTGACCCATTATTAGGGTTAATGGTGCAAAATGGGTCGGGATTGCACTTTGGGTCAAAATGACTTAGGAATGGTGAAAGAATTGGTTGACCGACTTGAGTTGCGTTTGATGATGTGTATAATATGATAGGTACGTTACTTTGAGGTCTTGCAAGCTCGGGTATCTTTTCACAAGACTTTGAGGTGAGTGGAATAATTATATGCGTATGTATATAATGTATCTATTTGTTGTAGCGTGAAAGGTGTAGTGTCAAGGTGTTAAGACACCACGTTTCACGTGAAGAGTGTAGCATCGAGGTGTTAAGATGCCACTCGGGTGTAGCATCGAGGTGTTAAGATGCCACCTAGGAGTGTAGTGTCGAGGTGTTAAGACACCACTCCGTAAAATAATGAGTGAAGCATCGAGGTGTTAAGATGCCACTCGGGGTGAAGTGCCGAGGTGTTAAGGTGCCACCCTAGGGGTTAGTGGTGCGAGGTGTTAAGTGCCCTAACGGATGTTATGAACACCGATGGCGTTTTCGCGAGCGCCGTTCCCTTGTACTATTGGTTAACCATGGTTATTTGTGTTGTAAGCATATTATATTATTCGAGTTATATTTATATGCGGATGTTATGCTAGCTTGGGGGTATTGGTGATTTATAGCTTGTTATTGCGACGATAAGCTAAGGTTGTTTGCTAGCATGTTTGCGGTTGTGTAAGTGTATGCAAGTAGGTATAATTATATATGTATTCGTATAATTATTGCATTCACTAAGCTTTGCTTACCCTCTCGTTGTTTACCATTTTATAGGTTCGGTTTTGGACAAGGGTAAGGGCATCGTTTTGGACTAGAGATCCTGGTTGATGCTAGGGGACGCTTTTGGCTTTAGTAGCTCTTGGAGTTTGACCGATAGTTGGGTAGTTTAATCCCAAAAGTCATGCTCATTGTGTAGTTTGGAACTTAAACTTTTTGGTGGTCGAAACTCGTAATTTGTATTAAACTCGTAAAACGGCCGATGTGGGCCCCGCTTGTAAAACATTGATTTTATATTTGAAACAAGTTAGTTTTACATATTTGGATGTATGGTAAAAAGCGTTTCGTCTAAATGTGTCGGGAACTAGTCAATCTTTTTCGCATTTTGAGACTTTCCGGACAGTCCACTTTGGCGCGCCGCGCCCCTATCTGGCGCGCCGCGCGGGTATGCTGCACAGGAATTTTTTTTTTTTATTTTGTATTTTCGCGTGGTTTGGTCGAGGGTTGGTTTGGGTTGTTACAAGTGGTATCAGAGCATGGTCTAAGGGATTTAGGTGACTTGAGATAGGCGCCTAGACTTAGACTTTTTGTGTGCGCGTTTATGCGGGACTTGTAGGACTTTGGGTCGGATCGGGATTGGTTTGTGTATAGGTTTATGTAAACTAATCATGTGCTATTTGTTATGTATGTTTAGCGAGCATCGAGCGAGATGGACGTTGTACTAGCAAGTTAATGCGACGTGCTCGCGTAACAATGATTAGCTACCATTGTTACGGGCGCAAATCGTGTCGAACGAGTAATGTACGACGATTGTTGAGCAAGATGGGGTAGTGTGGTGTATATGTATATACTTATGTGTTAAATCCTTTTCGTCTCATTGTTTAATCTATTCCGTCTTATAGAATGAAGATGAGAAACGGGCATGATATCAACGGCGGAGGTACTAGTGAAGAAGTCGAGTTTACGGCCAAGGTTGAGGCCATTTTGAAAAGGCATCATGAAGCTTTTCTCGAGGACGTTAAGAAGATGTTCCTAGATACGATTGACAAGCAATTAGTCAATGTGGTAAAGGAGCAAGTTAAGGCCGTTCTTCGCGAAGATAATGTGGGAAGACGGGACTTTTTCTATAAGAATTTCAAGGACTCTCAACCTCCCTCTTTTGAAGGTGAAAGAGATCCTCTTAAGAGCGCCCGTTGGATCTCCGATATGGAGGGGGCCTTCCGTACTTGTGAATGTCCTCTCGATAAGAGGACAAGGTACGGGTGTAGTATGTTGAGGGGCGATGCCAAGTTGTGGTGGGACGCAAAGCTCCAAGTTTATGGTGAAGAGCAATGCATGGAATTCACTTGGGATGAATTCAAGTTCGAATTTTTCAAGGAATACCGAACTTCGGCCGATCTTACTAGGCTTAAGGACGAGTTACGTTCCTTGAGGCAAGGGTCGATGGATTTGAACACTCTCAAATCCGTGTTTTTGTCCAAGACCCAATTTTGCCCGGAGTACGTCGGGAATGATAAAATGTTGAAGGAAGATTTCTATCGAACCTTGAACGACAACTATCAAGATAAGATTAGTGTGAATGTAGTGAAAAGCTTTGATGAGTTGTTTGACATGGCCAAAGGTTTCGAGTCGCTCATCTTAAGAAAGAGTGGTTTTACTTTTGGCAAGAGAAAAAGTGAAGGTTCGAGCTATTCAAACTTTTCAACAAGAAAAGTTCCGAAAGTGTCAATAGCGTGAAGAAGGGCGCTTCCGGTGGTTTTACTTTTACGTGCTATAATTGTGGGCAAGCGGGTCATATGGCTCGTGATTGTCCAAAACCATCTTCCGGAAACAAGCTCACTTGTTTTAATTGCGGTAAAGAAGGGCATAAGAAGCCGGAGTGTCCCGATTTGCGCAACGATAATGTTAAGCGTTTAGAGAAGGCGGCGGGTATGGCTAGGGGTCGCAACTATTTGATGACCAATGATTAGGCCAAGCAATCCAATGAAGTCGTCTCAGGTACTTTCATAGTTAACTCTAATCCGGCACGGATACTTTTTGATAGTGGGGCTAATTTGTCCTTTGTGTCGCCTCGATTTGTGCCTAAGTTAAATAAACCGCTAGTTAAGTTAAGTCATCCGGTAGAAGTTGAAATAGCGGATGGCAAGACGGCGCTAGTGGTTGATGTGTGTAAGAATTGTAATGTTGTATTTGGTTCCGAAACGTTTAAGATCGATCTTATTCCGATGACTTTGGGTGATTTTGATATTGTTATTGGTATGGATTGGCTCGATCTTAATAGAGCCGATATTGCATGCCATGATAAATTCATTCGGGTGAAGACCCCAAGTGGGGGAGAAGTAATTATTCATGGCGATAAGCGAAGGAGACTTGTACCGATATGCACTTTTGCACGGGCACGTCGTTTCCTTGTTAGTGGTGGCATGGCTTTTCTTGCCCATGTTATTGATACTCGTGATGAGCCACCAACCATTCGTGAAATCCCTGTGGTTAATGAATTTGAAGACATTTTTCCTGATGAGTTACCGGGTGTTCCGGCGGAAAGACAAGTTGAGTTTCGTATTGAGTTGGTTCCGGGAGCTACTCCCATTGCTAAAACTCCTTATCGTTTAGCACCAACGGAAATGCAAGAGTTGTTAAATCAAACCCAAGAGTTGCTCGAGAAGGATTTTATTCGACCGAGTGCTTCGCCATGGGGCGCTCCGGTGTTATTTGTGAAGAAGAAAGATGGTAGTATGCGTATGTGCATTGATTACCGTGAGTTGAATAAAGTGACGATCAAGAATCGTTATCCATTACCTAGGATT
Source organism: Rutidosis leptorrhynchoides (assembly GCF_046630445.1). Taxonomy (NCBI): domain Eukaryota; kingdom Viridiplantae; phylum Streptophyta; class Magnoliopsida; order Asterales; family Asteraceae; genus Rutidosis; species Rutidosis leptorrhynchoides. Next base: position 569,840,776 of record NC_092334.1, read on the forward strand.
GACGATTTATTTGATCAACTTCAAGGTGCAACGTATTTCTCTAAGATCGACCTACGGTCCGACTATCACCAAATGCGGGTCCGTGAGGAAGACATAGAGAAAACGGCTTTTCGAACGCGTTACGGGCATTATGAGTTTATAGTTATGCCCTTTGGTCTTACGAATGCACCGGCGGCATTCATGGATCTTATGAACCGAGTGTGCCAACCTATGTTGGACAAGTCGGTAATAGTGTTCATTGACGACATACTAGTCTACTCGAAAAGTATGAACGAGCATGAACGTCATTTGCGTGAAGTATTGAAGACGCTACGAAAGGAGAAGTTGTATGCAAAGTTCTCCAAATGTGAATTTTGGCTAAGGGAAGTTCAATTCCTTGGTCATATCGTGAACGAAAACGGTATTCAAGTAGATCCAGGGAAGATCGAAACGGTGAAGAGTTGGGGACGACCGACTACGCCTACGGAAATCCGAAGTTTTCTCGGATTGGCCGGTTATTATCGTCGGTTTATCCAAGACTTTTCTAAGATTGCTTCTCCATTGACGAAATTGACAAGGAAGAATGCGAGGTTTGGTTGGGAGAACGAGCAAGAAATTGCTTTTCAATTGTTAAAAGAGAAGTTGTGTCAAGCTCCGGTGTTAGTGTTACCGGAAGGTGTTGAAGACATGGTGGTTTATTGTGATGCTTCCTTAAATGGTCTCGGGTGTGTTCTAATGCAAAGAGGTAAGGTTATCGCTTATGCCTCACGACAATTAAAGGAACATGAAACGAGGTATCCGACTCATGATCTTGAGTTGGCGGCGGTAGTGCATGCGTTGAAAATTTGGCGCCATTACTTGTATGGTGTCAAGTGTACGATTTATTCGGATCATAAGAGTTTGAAACATCTCTTTAATCAACGAGATTTGAATTATCGCCAACGTAGGTGGATGGATGTGGTGAAAGACTACGATTGTGAAATACTTTATCATCCGGGTAAGGCGAATGTGGTCGCGGATGCGTTGAGTCGAAAGAGTCAACATCCGGCGATAAAAGTGGGGTCGTTACGTTTGATTGTTACCAACGATTGTCTTGAAAAGCTTGGTGAGATTCAAATAGAGGCTTATGTTCACAACAAGCATACGGAGCGAATCGTGGGCCAATCGGAGTTTATTACTATGGGTCCGCGTGGGTTGTTGTCCTTTCAAGGAAGGGTGTGGGTGCCTAAGATGGGTGATTACCGACGAGTGCTACTTGATGAAGCACATAAGTCAAAATACTCCATTCATCCGGGAGCGACGAAAATGTACCTTAACTTGAAGAAAGATTATTGGTGGCCGGGCATGAAGCGTGATGTTGTGAAGTATGTTGAGCAATGCGTCACGTGTTTGCAAGTAAAAGCCGAACACCAAAAGCCGTATGGTAAATTACAACCGTTAGAAATCCCGAAATGGAAATAGGAGCACATTACCATGGATTTCATTACAAAGTTACCTAAAAAGGCGAGAACCCAATTCGATTCGATTTGGGTTATAGTTGACCGATTGACAAAAAGCGCTTTGTTTCTTCCCATTAAAGAAGCGATGTCGTCAGAGACCTTGGCTAAGTTGTTTATCAAGGAAGTGGTCTCTCGACATGGGGTTCCTATATCTATTATTTCGGATCGAGATACCCGTTTTACATCTCGGTTTTGGGAAAAGTTTCATGAAGATATGGGTACTCAATTGAAGTTGAGCACGGCATATCATCCTCAAACGGACGGTCAAACCGAACGTACGAATCAAACTTTGGAAGATATGCTACGAGCGTGCATCATTGACTTCGGTGGTAGTTGGGATGAGCATTTGCCTTTGGTGGAATTCTCGTACAATAATAGTTATCATACTAGTATCGGGATGCCACCTTACGAAATGCTTTATGGGCGTAGGTGTCGAACTCCCGTTTGTTGGGGAGAAGTGGGTCAAAGAGAGATCGGGAGTACCGATTTGGTTTTAGAGACCAATAGCAAGATCGATTTGATTCGGGAACATTTGAAGAAGGCTCAAGATAGGCAAAAGTCGTATGCCGATAGACGTAGGCGATTGATTGAGTTCCAAGAAGGCGATATGGTGATGCTTAAGGTTTCACCATGGAAGGGTATTATTCGATTTCGAAAATGGGGAAAGTTAGCTCCTCAGTTTATTGGGCCATTCAAGGTTTTAGCTCGTGTTGGTGAAGTTGCATATCGATTGGAATTACCCGAAGAGCTTGCGGGGATCCATAATACATTTCATGTTTCCCACCTCCGTAAGTGTCTTGCGGATGATTCCTCATGGATGCCCTTAGACGAGATCGAGCTAAACAACAAGTTAGAATATGTCGAGGAACCGATTGCTATCCTTGACGAGAAGGTGAAAAAGTTGAGAAATAAAGAGGTGAGAACTTTCAAGGTTCAATGGCGACGAAGTAAAGGTTCCGAGTTCACTTGGGAACCTGAAGAGTTCGTGTTGGTTTATCTTCCCTCGTGTCATGCGGCTTGGATTGCGAGGACGCAATTCGAATAAGTGGGGGAGAGTTGTAAGACCCGAATATTCGTAGTGTACATATGTGTATATGAGTTACTCAAGTTTGGGGTTTTTGTTGCACATAATTAAAAAGACAAAAGATGCTGAACTGGGAGGGTCGCGCGCCGCGCGGCTAGGTGGCGCGTCGCGCCATCTATCTGTGACAGATTCTCTCTTTCTTTTAAATTAGATATTTTGAGGGTATTTTGGTAAAATCACTTGGAGGCCGAATTTATTACCCTAGATCAGTTTTGGGGAGCTCATTTACTACTCCCACAACAACCCCATCTTCTCCAATTAAACTCTAGAGAGAGAGTGCAATCCTTGAGAGAGAAAGCTCCATCAAAGGGTGAAAGAGGTTGAATCGGGTCTTAGTGCGAGTTCTAAAGTCGTTCATCTAGTCGCTAGCTACGTAGTGATTGTGTTGGTAAGTTCTAAAACCTAGATTCTTACTTTAATTGCATTAAGAGTTAGTGATGCACACAAAACCCACTTGCTAGTAATTTGGGGGTTTTTGGGTGAATTTGGGTCATGTAGACTCAAAGGTAACTAATTAGGGTTTTCAAAGTGTTAATTTATGTTTATGAACCTAATTAGTTAGTTAAAGTACTAGAACACTTCAATGATATGTAAATGGGTGTTAATTGGGCATGGATGACCCAAAGGGGTGTGTTGACCTTGAAATGGGTCAAATGGGTCTTTAATGACCTAAGTGGTCTTGCATGTGTGAAAATGAGTTAAATTGGTGATTTAAAAATGTAATAAGACCATATTTGACTAGAGTTAGGGTTTTTGGTAAAGTTGACCCATTATTAGGGTTAATGGTGCAAAATGGGTTGGGATTGCACTTTGGGTCAAAATGACTTAGGAATGGTGAAAGAATTGGTTGACCGACTTGAGTTGCGTTTGATGATGTGTATAATATGATAGGTACGTTACTTTGCGGTCTTGCAAGCTCGGGTATCTTTTCACAAGACTTTGAGGTGAGTGGAATAATTATATGCGTATGTATATAATGTATCTATTTGTTGTAGCGTGAAAGGTGTAGTGTCGAGGTGTTAAGACACCACGTTTCACGTGAAGAGTGTAGCATCGAGGTGTTAAGATGCCACTTGGGTGTAGCATCGAGGTGTTAAGATGCCACCTAGGAGTGTAGTGTCGAGGTGTTAAGACACCACTCCGTAAAATAATGAGTGAAGCATCGAGGTGTTAAGATGCCACTCGGGGTGAAGTGCCGAGGTGTTAAGGTGCCACCCTAGGGGTTAGTGGTGCGAGGTGTTAAGTGCCCTAACGGATGTTATGAACACCGATGGCGTTTTGGCGAGCGCCGTTCCCTTGTACTATTGGTTAACCATGGTTATTTGTGTTGTAAGCATATTATATTATTCGAGTTATATTTATATGCGGATGTTATGCTAGCTTGGGGGTATTGGTGATTTATAGCTTGTTATTGCGACGATAAGCTAAGGTTGTTTGCTAGCATGTTTGCGGTTGTGTAAGTGTATGCAAGTAGGTATAATTATATATGTATTCGTATAATTATTGCATTCACTAAGCTTTGCTTACCCTCTCGTTGTTTACCATTTTATAGGTTCGGTTTTGGACAAGGGTAAGGGCATCGTTTTGGACTAGAGATCCCGCTTGATGCTAGGGGACGCTTTTGGCTTTAGTAGCTCTTGGAGTTTGACCGATAGTTGGGTAGTTTAATCCCAAACGTCATGCTCATTGTGTAGTTTGGAACTTAAACTTTTTGGTGGTCGAAACTCGTAATTTGTATTAAACTCGTAAAACGGCCGATGTGGGCCCCGCCTGTAAAACATTGATTTTATATTTGAAACAAGTTAGTTTTACATATTTGGATGTATGGTAAAAAGCGTTTCGTCTAAATGTGTCGGGAACTAGTCAATCTTTTTCGCATTTTGAGACTTTCCGGACAGTCCACTTTGGCGCGCCGCGCGGGTATGCTGCATAGGAATTTTTTTTTTTTTTTTGTATTTTCGCGTGGTTTGGTCGAGGGTTGGTTTGGGTTGTTACACTTACAGTAGGTTATCATTCTAATACAAGGTAATAATCATATTCAAACTTTGGTTCAATTTCTATAACTATAACAATCTTATTTCAAGTGATGATCTTACTTGAACTTGTTTTCGTGTCATGATTCTGCTTCAAGAACTTCGAGCCATCCAAGGATCCGTTGAAGCTAGATCCATTTTTCTCTTTTCCAGTAGGTTTATCCAAGGAACTTAAGGTAGTAATGATGTTCATAACATCATTCGATTCATACATATAAAGCTATCTTATTCGAAGGTTTAAACTTGTAATCACTAGAACATAGTTTAGTTAATTCTAAACTTGTTCGCAAACAAAAGTTAATCCTTCTAACTTGACTTTTAAAATCAACTAAACACATGTTCTATATCTATATGATATGCTAACTTAATGATTTAAAACCTGGAAACACGAAAAACATCGTAAAATCGGATTTACGCCGTCTTAGTAACACCGCGGGCTGTTTTGGGTTAGTTAATTAAAAACTATGATAAACTTTGATTTAAAAGTTGTTATTCTGAGAAAATGATTTTTATTATGAACATGAAACTATATCCAAAAATTATGGTTAAACTCAAAGTGGAAGTATGTTTTCTAAAATGGTCATCTAGACGTCGTTCTTTCGATTGAAATGACTACCTTTACAAAAACGACCTGTAACTTATTTTCCCCACTATAAACCTATACTTTTTCTATTTAGATTCATAAAATAGAGTTCAATATGAAACCATAGCAATTTGATTCACTCAAAACGGATTTAAAATGAAGAAGTTATGGGTAAAACAAGATTGGATAATTTTTCTCATTTTAGCTACGTGAAAATTGGTAACAAATCTATTCCAACCATAACTTAATCAACTTGTATTGTATATTATGTAATCTTGAGATACCATAGACACGTATACAATGTTTTGACATATCATGTCGACACATCTATATATATTTCGGAACAACCATAGACACTCTATATGTGAATGTTGGAGTTAGCTATACAGGGTTGAGGTTGATTCCAAAATATATATAGTTTGAGTTGTGATCAATAATGAGATATGTATACATTGGGTCGTGGATTGATTCAAGATAATATTTATCGATTTATTTCTGTACATCTAACTGTGGACAACTAGTTGTAGGTTACTAACGAGGACAGCTGACTTAATAAACTTAAAACATCAAAATATATTAAAAGTGTTGTAAATATATTTTGAACATACTTTGATATATATGTATATATTGTTATAGGTTCGTGAATCAACCAGTGGCTAAGTCTTACTTTCCGACGAAGTAAAAATCTGTGAAAGTGAGTTATAGTCCCACTTTTAAAATCTAATATTTTTGGGATGAGAATACATGCAGGTTTTATAAATGATTTACAAAATAGACACAAGTACGTGAAACTACATTCTATGGTTGAATTATCGAAATCGAATATGCCCCTTTTTATTAAGTCTGGTAATCTAAGAATTAGGGAACAGACACCCTAATTGACGCGAATCCTAAAGATAGATCTATTGGGCCTAACAAACCCCATCCAAAGTACCGGATGCTTTAGTACTTCGAAATTTATATCATATCCGAAGGGTGTCCCGGAATGATGGGGATATTCTTATATATGCATCTTGTTAATGTCAGTTACCAGGTGTTCATCATATGAATGATTTTTATCTCTATGTATGAGATGTGTATTGAAATATGAAATCTTGTGGTCTATTATTATGATTTGATATATATAGGTTAAACCTATAACTCACCAACATTTTTGTTGACGTTTTAAGCATGTTTATTCTCAGGTGATTATTAAGAGCTTCCGCTGTCGCATACTTAAATAAGGACGAGATTTGGAGTCCATGCTTGTATGATATTGTGTAAAAACTGTATTCAAGAAACTTATTTTGTTGTAACATATTTGTATTGTAAACCATTATGTAATGGTCGTGTGTAAACAGGATATTTTAGATTATCATTATTTGATAATCTACGTAAAGCTTTTTAAACCTTTATTGATGAAATAAAGGTTATGGTTTGTTTTAAAATGAATGCAGTCTTTGAAAAACGTCTCATATAGAGGTCAAAACCTCGCAACGAAATCAATTAATATGGAACGTTTTTAATCAATAAGAACGGGACATTTCAGTTGGTATCCGAGCTTTGGTCTTAGAGAACCAGAATTTTGCATTAGTGTGTCTTATCGAGTTTGTTAGGATGCATTAGTGAGTCTAGACTTCGACCGTGTTTACTTGAAAAATGATTGCTTAACAAATTTTGTTGGAAACTATATATTTTTAACATGTGAATATTATGTGATATATTAATCTCTTAACGCGTTTGATATTATGTGATAGATGTCTACCTCTAGAACAAGTCCCATTGACTCACCTAATAATAATGAAGAGTCAAATGTAAATTGGAATGATTCGTGGACTGATTCACAAGTTCCCGAAGAGGAACCGGAAGAAGAGTCGGAACCGGAAGAAGAATCGGAACCGGAAGAAGAATCAGAACCGGATGAAGAAATAGAACCGGTGGGGGAAATAATAAAACGGTTAAGTAAAAGAAAATCCTCAACCAACCGACCAAGGTTAATTATGGTCAATGGTGTTTCCGCCAAGGAAGCAAAATATTGGGAGGATTACCAATTCTCCGATGAATCGGATTCCGACAAGAATTCCGATGATGTTATAGAAATTACCCCAACTGAATTTAAAAAGGCAAAAGAAAATAATAAGGGAAAGGGCATAAAAATAGAGAAATCTAATTCCAACCCCGATGAACTTTATATGTATCGTCAACCCCCGAAGTCCTTAAGTTGTAACAATGATCCGGGAACCTCTAAACCACCAGGTTTTTCTAAACCAATGTGGAAAACTACGGCTCGTATTAGGGGAACATCATATATCCCTAGAAACTTGGCAAAACGAACCAAAATCGAAGAAGAAGAAACAAACGAGTCAGAATAAGATAGTTGTATTCGTGTGGTGTAATATATGTAATATAGTGTGCTTATGCTTTATGATATATGTAAAAATTGCTTGTATTAATAAGTATTTTTTTATGAATCTAACTCTTATCTATTTTACAGTATAAAAACACAAAATGGATAGACAACCCAATATTTTAAGAGACCTACCCGGAGAAATGATTGATGAAATCTTGTCTAGAGTCGGTCAGAATTCTTCTGCACAACTATTTAAGGCGAGATCAGTTTGTAAGACATTCGAAGAACGTTCCAAGAATGCCTTGGTTTATAAAAGGCTTTCGTTCGAAAGATGGGGGATATCACATTGGGAAATCCATAAGTTACGATGTGTTTACTTTGACGCATATATTGCGGGGAACCCAAATGCTATTTTACGCAATGGGTTAAGAAATTATTTTGACTCAATATATCTGAATATTGGACTTCGTGATTTAGAAAAAGCGGCTAACATGCAACATAAAGAAGCATGTTATGCTTACGGATTAGTAATGTTCGCTTCTCACCAAAGTGAGAACAAGAACATCGGGCTACAACTATTAAACAAAACGTTCCCACAAGTGACGGAGTCGGTAATTGGGGTAAGAAATGAAGTTTTTAGATTGTTACGGGACTGTTGGACATTACGTAACCCTCATCCCTTTGACGACGTTACAACACGCTGTCTTATCAACGGCCATAACGGTTATGTTCCACAAGACCAAGGATGGGAAGTAATCCTAGTAAAACCAGAATGCATGACTTGTTTCTGGACGTATGAATTACGTGTCTTTATTGCCTTTGCTGAACGACTTGTGTACTAGCTAGAATTATCTTCACAACCATCTTGTATCAAATTTATTGTGTGCTATATTTCATGCTATATGTAAAATAAGCGGTATTGTAAGTTTATAAAATATTGTGTAAAAGTTTGAACGCGAAATATTATTATAATCAGTTTTTCATTTAGAATTGTAGTAGTTGAATTGTATATTAGCTACTAAGTATGAACTTAATGGGTAGGTACTACCCGAATTTAAACTTATAAAACGCTAATATGAAGAAAAAGCTTTTATAAATGAGTTCATATTATGCTACGAAATACTATTAACTACTCTTAATATTCTGTATGATTAACTTATTCCATTTGACTATTTTGAAGGAAATGGCACCGACTACTCGACACACCGTGAATATGAATGAAGAGGAATTCCGTACTTTTCTAGCTTCAAACATAGCCGCGGTACAGGCTGCGCTACATACCAACAATAACCTTGGATCTAGCAGTATAGGATATCGTGTAGGATGCACCTACAAAGAATTCACTGCCTGCAAACCTTTGGAATTTGATGGAACCGAAGGACCGATCGGATTGAAACGGTGGACCGAGAAGGTCGAATCGATGTTTGCCATAAGTAAGTGTACTGAAGAGGACAAAGTGAAGTACGCTACGCATACCTTCACATGTTCTGCGTTAACATGGTGGAATACCTATCTAGAGCAAGTGGGACAAGACGATGCGTACGCACTACCGTGGTCAGCATTCAAGCACTTGATGAACGAGAAGTACCGTCCCAGAACCGAGGTCAATAAGCTCAAGACAGAACTTAGAGGGTTACGAACCCAAGGATTTGATATTACCACGTACGAAAGACGATTCACAGAATTGTGCCTATTGTGTCCGGGAGCATTCGAAGATGAGGAAGAGAAGATCGACGCGTTTGTGAAAGGATTACCGGAAAGAATCCAAGAAGATATAAGTTCAAACGAGCCCGCCTCCATACAATAGGCATGTAGAATGGCTCACAAACTAGTGAACCAGATTGAAAAAAGAATTAAAGAACAGACTGCTGAAGAGGCCAATGTGAAGCAAGTCAAAAGAAAGTGGGAGGAAAATGGTGATAAGAATCACCAATACAACAACAACAGCAATTACAACAATAATGGCAACAATTATCCCAACACTCGCAACATCAATCGTAACTACAACAAACGGCCCAACAACAACAACAAAAACAACAACAACAACAACAACAACAACAACAACAACAACAACAACAACAACAACAACAACAACAACTACAACAATCATCCCAACAACAATAATAACCGCAACAACAACAACAATCAGAAGCAGCTATGCCAAAGGTGTGAAAAGTATCACTCGGGGTTCTGCACCAAATTTTGCAACAAGTGTAAAAGAAATGGTCATAGCGCGGCGAAGTGTGAGGTCTATGGACCAGGGGTTAATAGAACGAAAGGAACAAATGGTGTCGGAATGAGTAATGGTGGAGCAAGTAGTGTCGGAGCAAGTTATGCCAATGTAGTTTGTTATAAATGTGGAAAACCGGGCCACATTATTAGAAATTGCCCGAACCAGGAGAACACGAATGGACAAGGCCGCGAAAGAGTTTTCAATATTAATGCGGCAGAGGCACAGGAAGACCCGGAGCTTGTTACGGGTACGTTTCTTATTGACAATAAATCTGCTTACGTTTTATTTAATTCGGGTACGGATAGAAGCTATATGAGTAGAGATTTTTGTGCTAAATTAAGTTGTCCATTGACGCCTTTGGATAGTAAATTTTTACTCGAATTAGCAAATGGTAAATTAATTTCAGCAGATAATATATGTCGGAATCGAGAAATTAAACTGGTTAGCGAAACATTTAAGATTGATTTGATACCAGTAGAGTTAGGGAGTTTTGATGTGATAATCGGTATGGACTGGTTGAAAGAAGTGAAAGCAGAGATCGTTTGTTACAAAAATGCAATTCGCATTATACGAGAAAAAGGAAAACCCTTAATGGTGTACGGAGAAAAGGGCAACACGAAGCTACATCTTATTAGTAATTTGAAGGCATAAAAACTAATAAGAAAAGGTTGCTATGCTGTTCTAGCACACGTCGAGAAAGTACAAACTGAAGAAAAGAGCATCAATGATGTTCCCATTGCAAAAGAATTTCCCGATGTATTTCCGAAAGAATTACCGGGATTACCCCCACATCGATCCGTTGAATTTCAAATAGATCTTGTACCAGGAGCTGCACCAATAGCTCGTGCTCCTTACAGACTCGCACCCAGCGAGATGAAAGAACTGCAAAGCCAATTACAAGAACTTTTAGAGCGTGGTTTCATTCGACCAAGCACATCACTGTGGGGAGCTCCTGTTTTGTTTGTCAAGAAGAAAGATGGTACATTCAGGTTGTGTATCGACTACCGAGAGTTGAACAAACTTACCATCAAGAACCGCTACCCACTACCGAGAATCGACGACTTATTTGATCAACTACAAGGCTCGTCTGTTTATTCAAAGATTGGCTTACATTCCGGGTATCATCAAATGCGGGTGAAAGAAGCTGATATTCCAAAGACTGCTTTCAGAACACGTTACAGTCATTACGAGTTTATGGTCATGCCGTTTGGTTTAACTAATGCACCAGCTGTGTTCATGGACATTATGAACCGAGTGTGTGGACCATACCTTGACAAGTTTGTCATTGTTTTCATTGATGACATACTTATTTACTCAAAGAATGACCAAGAACAAGGTGAACATTTGAGAAAGGTGTTAGAAGTATTGAGGAAGGAAGAATTGTACGCTAAGTTTGTCATACCCCGTCCAAAATCTTTCGAATGAATACAATAACATATGGTACCATCGTGATGAACGGACCTCTATATGCCTTGAACGACTCCATGTAATGTCTCTAAAATGAGTAAATGCACAGCGGAAGATTTCTTTCATACCTGAGAATAAACATGCTTTAAAGTGTCAACCAAAAGGTTGGTGAGTTCATAGGTTTATCATAAAATAATAAAATTCATCATTTTGATAGACCACAAAAATCTAAAATCCTGCATGGTACAAATGGGGCCGAATCCTATACCCACCTGTAATGTACATGCGATATCTTTTAAATACAGTACACATTTCTCGTGTACGAAACCATTTTCATAAATCATAGTAACCGTACACATATCTTGTACACAAAATTAACATACACATAACCTGTGTATAAAATCATTCTCTCGATATATAATATTCACATCAACTGGTGGCAATTATCATGACCACATAATTCAATGGTGGCAATTATCATGTCCACATAATTCAATAATAATCCACAGAACTTCTGTCTGCATAATAATTCATTCGAGGAATGTTTTGCTTGTGTCTATCTCGTCAAACATTTATAAAAGCATAACATGTATTCGCAGTTCAAAACATATTTCAAGAGCATTTAATAAAGCAGTTGTAAAAGCAGTGCATGTATTCTCAGTCCCAAAAATGTAAAGAGTAAAGGGGAATCAAATGAACTCACGCATATAAATATTGTAAAACAGTTAATAAAGCATTTGCATGTATTCTCATCCCAAAAACGTAAAGAGTAAAAAGGGCAAATGAAACTCACCTATTGTATTTTGTAGTAAAAATACATATGACGTCATTTAATAAGAGTAGGGTTGACCTCGGATTCACGAACCTATATCATTTATATATATATATATATATATATATATATATATATATATATATATATATATATATATATATATATATATATATATATATATATATATATATATTAACATATATAGTTGTAATCAAATAAATTCATATATTATATCTTATATATTTAATTTGTATATATTTAAAATAGTTAATATTTATATAGTTTACTATTATATTTAAAATCAATAATTTGTTATATGTAAATTTATATAAGTAATCTTAATATATACGATTATATGTAATATTATGGTAGTTGTAATATATATACCCTTTATATAGAAATATTTATTTTAATAATTATAATGATAATAATGATAAGAAAAATAATAATAATAATAAAAATAATTAAATTAGATAACTACCTCAAAGAATAAGTGCCCTTGCCCGGTCTCGAACCCACGACCTCTCGTTTCACAAACACACACTCTAACCATTCATCTGATACTAGTTTTCTGTTAGAACTAGGATATTTAATCCTTTTACCCTATATCTATTTTTTTCTTCTTTCTCTAAGAACAATAGATAGTAATAGCAGCGACAATAACATCTTCAAATCATCATCTATAATCATAATCATAACCACTTTGTGACCATAATCTTTATGCATCATGATCATCATAACCCATCATCACCATCATCATCATTAATCACGATTATCATAACCTCATCACCATTGTACTTGTACCATCATCATCTTTTTAAAACATCATCAAACGTTATCTAGTTTACTGTTATCATCGTCATCTTATACTCCTTCACTAATCATCATTTCATTCCAATCATTATCAATATCGCCTTCATTATCAATTACCATCCTTATCATGCTCATGATCATACCTATATCATAAGCTTTACTTAAATAAATAAATAAAAAAGTGTCTTTCTGTTCTCCTTTTTCGTTAACACAGATCGACCAGGGTAATACCCACCGTAATGTTGAACTCATAACAATCTAACCGATCCCAACTTCAAAGGCCCTAGTTTTGCAGCCCAACTATCAAATTAATTTGGCCCAAGTTGTATTCCTTAAAGTGTTTTCGGTATTTGGCCACTGTTAGTGACAGGAGGGGTAAAAAAATTATCATCGATGTCTTTTATATATGTCGGCCATTTATCACATCATGACAGCTCAACAAGTTGATCAGCCACGTCCCAATGATTTTGTGGTTTAAAATCGGCAGGAGAAAAGGAAGTGGAACCAGCAGGGTTTCGATTTATATAACATATCATAGGCGAATAAAGGCAAGTAATAGCAGTCATACAGCATCCATAGCTGGGTCACGGCCCCAATAAAGTTTAAAGTTATCACAGTTGGCGTACAAAATTTGATACTCTTGACCCACCACAGGAAAATATCACGATTAATTGAGATCAAAAGGGTTTTATTTGAAATGTCCCGTTTTTATTGATTAAAAACATTCCATATTAATTGATTTCGTTGCGAGGTTTTGACCTCTATATGAGACGTTTTTCAAAGACTGCATTCATTTTTAAAACAAACCATAACCTTTATTTCATAAATAAAGGTTTAAAAAGCTTTACGTAGATTATCAAATAATGATAATCTAAAATATCCTGTTTACACACGACCATTACATAATGGTTTACAATACAAATATGTTACATCGAAATCAGTTTCTTGAATGCAGTTTTTACACAATATCATACAAACATGGACTCCAAATCTTGTCCTTATTTTAGTATGCAACAGCGGAAGCTCTTAGTATTTACCTGAGAATAAACATGCTTTAAACGTCAACAAAAATGTTGGTGAGTTATAGGTTTAACCTATATATATCAAATCGTAACAATAGACCACAAGATTTCATATTTCAATACACATCCCATACATAGAGATAAAAATCATTCATATGGTGAACACCTGGTAACCGACAATAACAAGATGCATATATAAGAATATCCCCATCATTCCGGGACACCCTTCGGATATGATATAAATTTCGAAGTACTAAAGCATCCGGTACTTTGGATGGGGTTTGTTAGGCCCAATAGATCTATCTTTAGGATTCGCGTCAATTAGGGTGTCTGTTCCCTAATTCTTAGATTACCAGACTTAATAAAAAGGGGCATATTCGATTTCGATAATTCAACCATAGAATGTAGTTTCACATACTTGTGTCTATTTTGTAAATCATTTAAAAAATCTGCATGTATTCTCATCCCAAAAATATTAGATTTTAAAAGTGGGACTATAACTCACTTTCACAGATTTTTACTTCGTCGGGAAGTAAGACTTGGCCACTGGTTGATTCACGAACCTATAACAATATATACATATATATCAAAGTATGTTCAAAATATATTTACGACACTTTTAATATATTTTGATGTTTTAAGTTTATTAAGTCAGCTGTCCTCGTTAGTAACCTACAACTAGTTGTCCACAGTTAGATGTACAAAAATAAATCGATAAATATTATCTTGAATCAATCCACGACCCAGTGTATACGTATCTCAGTATTGATCACAACTCAAACTATATATATTTTAGAATCAACCTCAACCCTGTATAGCTAACTCCAACATTCACATATAGAGTGTCTATGGTTGTTCCGAAATATATATAGATGTGTCGACATGATAGGTCGAAACATTGTATACGTGTCTATGGTATCTCAAGATTACATAATATACAATACAAGTTGATTAAGTTATGGTTGGAATAGATTTGTTACCAATTTTCACGTAGCTAAAATGAGAAAAATTATCCAATCTTGTTTTACCCATAACTTCTTCATTTTAAATCCGTTTTGAGTGAATCAAATTGCTATGGTTTCATATTGAACTCTATTTTATGAATCTAAACAGAAAAAGTATAGGTTTATAGTCGGAAAAATAAGTTACAAGTCGTTTTTGTAAAGGTAGTCATTTCAGTCGAAAGAACGACGTCTAGATGACCATTTTAGAAAACATACTTCCACTTTGAGTTTAACCCTAATTTTTGGATATAGTTTCATGTTCATAATAAAAATCATTTTCTCAGAATAACAACTTTTAAATCAAAGTTTATCATAGTTTTTAATTAACTAACCCAAAACAGCCCGCGGTGTTACTACGACGGCGTAAATCCGGTTTTACGGTGTTTTTCGTGTTTCCAGGTTTTAAATCATTAAGTTAGCATATCATATAGATATAGAACATGTGTTTAGTTGATTTTAAAAGTCAAGTTAGAAGGATTAACTTTTGTTGGCGAACAAGTTTAGAATTAACTAAACTATGTTCTAGTGATTACAAGTTTAAACCTTCGAATAAGATAGCTTTATATGTATGAATCGAATGATGTTATGAACATCATTACTACCTTAATTTCCTTGGATAAACCTACTGGAAAATAGAAAAATGGATCTAGCTTCAATGGATCCTTGGATGGCTCGAAGTTCTTGAAGCAGAATCATGACACGAAAACAAGTTCAAGTAAGATCATCACTTGACTTAAGATTGTTATAGTCATAGAAATTGAACCAAAGTTTGAATATGATTATTACCTTGTATTAGAATGATAACCTACTGTAAGAAACAAAGATTTCTTGAGGTTGGATGATCACCTTACAAGATTGGAAGTGAGCTAGCAAACTTGAAAGTATTCTTGATTTTATGAAACTAGAACTTTTGGAATTTATGAAGAACACTTAGAACTTGAAGATAGAACTTGAGAGAGATCAATTAGATGAAGAAAATTGAAGAATGAAAGTGTTTGTAGGTGTTTTTGGTCGTTGGTGTATGGATTAGATATAAAGGATATGTAATTTTGTTTTCATGTAAATAAGTCATGAATGATTACTCATATTTTTGTAATTTTATGAGATATTTCATGCTAGTTGCCAAATTATGGTTCCCACATGTGTTAGGTGACTCACATGGGCTGCTAAGAGCTGATCATTGGAGTGTATATACCAATAGTACATACATCTAAAAGCTGTGTATTGTACGAGTACGAATACGGGTGCATACGAGTAGAATTGTTGATGAAACTGAACGAGGATGTAATTGTAAGTATTTTTGTTAAGTAGAAGTATTTTGATAAGTGTATTAAAGTCTTTCAAAAGTGTATAAATACATATTAAAACACTACATGTATATACATTTTAACTGAGTCGTTAAGTCATCGTTAGTCGTTACATGTAAATGTTGTTTTGAAACCTTTAGGTTAACGATCTTGTTAAATGTTGTTAACCCAATGTTTATAATATCAAAAGAGATTTTAAATTATTATATTATCATGATATTATGATGTACGAATATCTCTTAATATGATATATATACATTAAATGTCGTTACAACGATAATCGTTACATATATGTCTCGTTTCAAAATTATTAAGTTAGTAGTCTTGTTTTTACATATGTAGTTCATTGTTAATATACTTAATGATATGTTTAATTATCATAATATAATGTTAACTATATATATAACCATATATATGTCATCATATAGTTTTTACAAGTTTTAACGTTCGTGAATCACCGGTCAACTTGGGTGGTCAATTGTCTATATGAAACCTATTTCAATTAATCAAGTCTTAACAAGTTTGATTGCTTAACATGTTGGAAACATTTAATCATGTAAATATCAATCTCAATTAATATATATAAACATGGAAAAGTTCGGGTCACTACAGTACCTACCCGTTAAATAAATTTCGTCCCGAAATTTTAAGCTGTTGAAGGTGTTGACGAATCTTCTGGAAATAGATGCGGGTATTTCTTCTTCATCTGATCTTCACGCTCCTAGGTGAACTCGGGTCCTCTACGAGCATTCCATTGAACCTTAACAATTGGTATCTTGTTTTGCTTAAGTCTTTTAACCTCACGATCCATTATTTCGACGGGTTCTTCGATGAATTGGAGTTTTTCGTTGATTTGGATTTCATCTAACGGAATAGTGAGATCTTCTTTAGCAAAACATTTCTTCAAATTCGAGACGTGGAAAGTGTTATGTACAGCCGTGAGTTGTTGAGGTAACTCAAGTCGGTAAGCTACTGGTCCGACACGATCAATAATCTTGAATGGTCCAATATACCTTGGATTTAATTTCCCTCGTTTACCAAATCGAACAACGCCTTTCCAAGGTGCAACTTTAAGCATGACCATCTCTCCAATTTCAAATTCTATATCTTTTCTTTTAACGTCAGCGTAGCTCTTTTGTCGACTTTGGGCGATTTTCAACCGTTGTTGAATTTGGATGATCTTCTCGGTAGTTTCTTGTATAATCTCCGGACCCGTAATCTGTCTATCCCCCACTTCACTCCAACAAATCGGAGACCTGCACTTTCTACCATAAAGTGCTTCAAACGGCGCCATCTCAATGCTTGAATGGTAGCTGTTGTTGTAGGAAAATTCTGCTAATGGTAGATGTCGATCCCAACTGTTTCCAAAATCAATAACACATGCTCGTAGCATGTCTTCAAGCGTTTGTATCGTCCTTTCACTCTGCCCATCAGTTTGTGGATGATAGGCAGTACTCATGTCTAGACGAGTTCCTAATGCTTGCTGTAATGTCTGCCAGAATCTTGAAATAAATCTGACATCCCTATCAGAGATAATAGAGATTGGTATTCCATGTCTGGAGACGACTTCCTTCAAATACAGTCGTGCTAACTTCTCCATCTTGTCATCTTCTCTTATTGGCAGGAAGTGTGCTGATTTGGTGAGACGATCAACTATTACCCAAATAGTATCAAAACCACTTGCAGTCCTTGGCAATTTAGTGATGAAATCCATGGTAATGTTTTCCCATTTCCATTCCGGGATTTCGGGTTGTTGAAGTAGACCTGATGGTTTCTGATGCTCAGCTTTGACCTTAGAACACGTCAAACATTCTCCCACGTATTTAGCAACATCGGCTTTCATACCCGGCCACCAAAAATGTTTCTTGAGATCCTTTTACATCTTCCCCGTTCCAGGATGTATTGAGTATCTGGTTTTATGAGCTTCTCTAAGTACCATTTCTCTCATATCTCCAAATTTTGGTACCCAAATCCTTTCAGCCCTATACCGGGTTCCGTCTTCCCGAATATTAAGATGCTTCTCCGATCCTTTGGGTATTTCATCCTTTAAATTTCCCTCTTTTAAAACTCCTTGTTGCGCCTCCTTTATTTGAGTAGTAAGGTTATTATGAATCATTATATTCATAGATTTTACTCGAATGGGTTCTCTGTCCTTTCTGCTCAAGGCATCGGCTACCACATTTGCCTTCCCCGGGTGGTAACGAATCTCAAAGTCGTAATCATTCAATAATTCAATCCACCTACGCTGCCTCATATTCAGTTGTTTCTGATTAAATATGTGTAGAAGACTTTTGTGGTCGGTATATATAATACTTTTGACCCCATATAAGTAGTGCCTCCAAGTCTTTAATGCAAAAACAACCGCGCCTAATTCCAAATCATGCGTCATATAATTTTGTTCGTGAATCTTCAATTGTCTAGACGCATAAGCAATGACCTTCGTTCGTTGCATTAATACACAACCGAGACCTTGCTTTGATGCGTCACAATAAATCACAAAATCATCATTCCCTTCAGGCAATGACAATATAGGTGCCGTAGTTAGCTTTTTCTTCAATAACTGAAACGCTTTCTCTTGTTCATCATTCCATTCAAATTTCTTCCCTTTATGCGTTAATGCAGTCAAGGGTTTTGCTATTCTGGAAAAGTCTTGGATGAACCTTCTGTAGTAACCAGCTAGTCCTAAAAACTGGCGTATGTGTTTCGGAGTTTTCGGGGTTTCCCACTTTTCAACAGTTTCTATCTTTGCCGGATCCACCTTAATACCTTCTTTGTTCACTATGTGACCGAGGAATTAAACTTCTTCCAACCAAAATGCACACTTTGAAAACTTAGCGTACAATTCTTCCTTCCTCAATACTTCTAACACCTTTCTCAAATGTTCACCGTGTTCTTGGTTATTCTTTGAGTAAATAAGTATGTCATCAATGAAAACAATGACAAACTTGTCAAGGTATGGTCCACACACTCGGTTCATAAGGTCCATGAACACAGCTGGTGCATTAGTTAAACCAAACGGCATGACCATAAACTCGTAATGACCGTAACGTGTTCTGAAAGCAGTCTTTGGAATATCATCTTCTTTCACCCGCATTTGATGATACCCGGAACGTAAGTCAATCTTTGAATAAACAGACGAGCCTTGTAGTTGATCAAATAAGTCATTGATTCTCGGTAGTGGGTAGCGGTTCTTGATGGTAAGTTTGTTCAACTCTCGGTAGTCGATACACAACCTGAATGTACCATCTTTCTTCTTGACAAACAAAACAGGAGCTCCCCACGGTGATGTGCTTGGTCGAATGAAACCACGCTCTAAAAGTTCTTGTAATTGGCTTTGCAGTTCTTTCATCTCGCTGGGTGCGAGTCTGTAAGGAGCACGAGCTATTGGTGCAGCTCCTGGTACAAGATCTATTTGAAATTCAACGGATCGATATGGGGGTAATCCCGGTAATTCTTTCGGAAATACATCGGGAAATTCTTTTGCAATGGGAACATCATTGATGCTCTTTTCTTCAGTTTGTACTTTCTCGATGTGTGCTAGAACAGCATAGCAACCTTTTCTTATTAGTTTTTGTGCCTTCAAATTACTAATAAGATGTAGCTTCGTGTTGCCCTTTTCTCCGTACACCATTAAGGGTTTTCCTTTTTCTCGTATAATGCGAATTGCATTTTTGTAACAAACGATCTCTGCTTTCACTTCTTTCAACCAGTCCATACCGATTATCACATCAAAACTCCCTAACTCTACTGGTATCAAATCAATCTTAAATGTTTCGCTAACCAGTTTAATTTCTCGATTCCGACATATATTATCTGCTGAAATTAATTTACCATTTGCTAATTCGAGTAAAAATTTACTATCCAAAGGCGTCAATGGACAACTTAATTTAGCACAAAAATCTCTACTCATATAGCTTCTATCCGCACCCGAATCAAATAAAACGTAAGCAGATTTATTGTCAATAAGAAACGTACCCGTAACAAGCTCCGGGTCTTCCTATGCCTCTGCCGCATTAATATTGAAAACTCTTCCGCGGCCTTGTCCATTCGTGTTCTCCTGGTTCGGGCAATTTCTAATAATGTGGCCCGGTTTTCCACATTTATAACAAACTACATTGGCATAACTTGCTCCGACACTACTTGCTCCGCCATTACTCGTTCCGACACCATTTGTTCCTTTTGTTCTATTAACCCCTGGTCCGTAGACCTCACACTTCACCGCGCTATGACCATTTCTTTTACACTTGTTGCAAAATTTGGTGCAGAACCCCGAGTGATACTTTTCACACCTTTGGCATAGCTGCTTCTGATTGTTGTTGTTGTTGCGGTTATTATTGTTGTTGGGATGATTGTTATAGTTGCTGTTGTTGTTGTTGTTGTTGTTGGGCTGTTTGTTGTAGTTGCGATTGATGTTGCGATTGTTGGGATAATTGTTGCGATTATTGTTGTAATTGCTGTTGTTGTTGTATTGGTGATTCTTATCACCGTTTTCCTCCCACTTTCTTTTGACTTGCTTCACATTGGCCTCTTCAGCAGTCTGTTCTTTAATTCTTTCTTCAATCTGGTTCACTAGTTTGTGAGCCATTCTACATGCCTGTTGTATGGAGGCGGGCTCGTGTGAACTTATATCTTCTTGGATTCTTTCCGGTAATCCTTTCACAAACGCGTCGATCTTCTCTTCCTCATCTTCGAATGCTCCCGAACACAATAGGCACAATTCTGTGAATCGTCTTTCGTACGTGGTAATATCAAATCCTTGGGTTCGTAACCCTCTAAGTTCTGTCTTGAGCTTATTGACCTCGGTTCTGGGACGGTACTTCTCGTTCATCAAGTGCTTGAATGCTGACCACGGTAGTGCGTACGCATCATCTTGTCCCACTTGCTCTAGATAGGTATTCCACCATGTTAACGCAGAACCTGTGAAGGTATGCATAGCGTACTTCACTTTGTCCTCTTCAGTACACTTACTTATGGCAAACACCGATTCGACCTTCTCGGTCCACCGTTTCAATCCGATCGGTCCTTCGGTTCCATCAAATTCCAAAGGTTTGCAGGCAGTGAATTCTTTGTAGGTGCATCCTACACGATTTCCTGTACTGCCAGATCCAAGGTTATTGTTGGTATGTAGCGCAGCCTGTACCGCGGCTATGTTTGAAGCTAGAAAAGTACGGAATTCCTCTTCATTCATATTCACGGTGTGTCGAGTATTCGGTGCCATTTCCTTCAAAATAGTCAAATGGAACAAGTTAATCATACAGAATATTAAGAGTAGTTAATAGTATTTCGTAGCATAATATGAACTCCTTTATAAAAGCTTTTTCTTCATATTAGCGTTTTATAAGTTTAAATTCGGGTAGTACCTACCCGTTAAGTTCATACTTAGTAGCTAATATACAATTCAACTACTACAATTCTATATGAAAAACTGATTATAATAATATTTCGCGTTCAAACTTTTACACAATATTTTACAAACTTACAATACCGCTTATTTTACATATAGCATGAAATATAGCACACAATAAATTTGATACAAGATGGTTGTGAAGATAATTCTAGCTAGTACACAAGTCGTTCAGCAAAGGCAATAAAGACACGTAATTCATACGTCCAGAAACAAGTCATGCATTCTGGTTTTACTAGGATTACTTCCCATCCTTGGTCTTGTGGAACATAACCGTTATGGCCGTTGATAAGACAGCGTGTTGTAACGTCGTTAAAGGGACGAGGGTTACGTAATGTCCAACAGTCCCGTAACAATCTAAAAACCTCATTTCTTACCCCAATTACCGACTCCGTCACTTGTGGGAACATTTTGTTTAATAGTTGTAGCCCGATGTTCATGTTCTCACTTTGGTGAGAAGCGAACATTACTAATCCGTAAGCATAACATGCTTCTTTATGTTGCATGTTAGCCGCTTTTTCTAGATCACGAAGTCCAATATTCGGATATATTGAGTCAAAATAATTTCTTAACCCATTGCGTAAAATAGCATTTGGGTTCCCCGCAATATATGCGTCAAAGTAAACACATCATAACTTATGGATTTCCCAATGTGATATCCCCCATCTTTCGAACGAAAGCCTTTTATAAACCAAGGCATTCTTGGAACGTTCTTCGAATGTCTTACAAACTGATCTCGCCTTAAATAGTTGTGCCGAAGAATTCTGACCGACTCTAGACAAGATTTCATCAATCATGTCTCCGGGTAGGTCTCTTAAAATATTGGGTTGTCTATCCATTTTGTGTTTTTATACTATAAAATAGACAAGAGTTAGATTCATAAAAAAAATACTTATTAATACAAGCAATTTTTACATATATCATAAAGCATAAGCACACTATATTACATATATTACACCATACGAATACAACTATCTTATTCTGACTCGCTTGTTTCTTCTTCTTCGGTTTTGGTTCGTTTTGCCAAGTTTCTAGGGATATATGATGTTCCCCTAATACGAGCCGTCGTTTTCCACATTGGTTTAGAAAAACCTGGTGGTTTAGAGGTTCCCGGGTCATTGTTACAACTTAAGGACTTCGGGGGTTGACGATACATATAAAGTTCATCGGGGTTGGAATTAGATTTCTCTATTTTTATGCCCTTTCCCTTATTATTTTCTTTTGCCTTTTTAAATTCAGTTGGGGTAATTTCTATTACATCATCGGAATTCTCGTCGGAATCCGATTCATCGGAGAATTGGTAATCCTCCCAATATTTTGCTTCCTTAGCGGAAACACCATTGACCATAATTAACCTTGGTCGGTTGGTTGAGGATTTTCTTTTACTTAACCGTTTTATTATTTCCCCCACCGGTTCTATTTCTTCATCCGGTTCCGATTCTTCTTCCGGTTCCAATTCTTCTTCCGGTTCCGACTCTTCTTCCGGTTCCGACTCTTCTTCCGGTTCCTCATCGGGAACTTGTGAATCAGTCCACGAATCATTTCAATTTACATTTGACTCTTCATTATTATTAGGTAAGTCAATGGGACTTGTTCTAGAGGTAGACATCTATCACATAATATCAAACGCGTTAAGAGATTAATATATCACATAATATTCACATGTTAAAAATATATAGTTTCCAACAAAATTTGTTAAGCAATCATTTTTCAAGTAAACACGATCGAAGTCCAGACTCACTAATGCATCCTAACAACCTCGATAAGACACACTAATGCAAAATTCTAGTTCTCTAAGACCAACGCTCGGATACCAACTGAAATGTCCCGTTCTTATTGATTAAAAACATTCCATATTAATTGATTTCGTTGCGAGGTTTTGACCTCTATATGAGACGTTTTTCAAAGACTGCATTCATTTTTAAAACAAACCATAACCTTTATTTCATAAATAAAGGTTTAAAAAGCTTTACGTAGATTATCAAATAATGATAATCTAAAATATCCTGTTTACACACGACCATTACATAATGGTTTACAATACAAATATGTTACATCGAAATCAGTTTCTTGAATGCAGTTTTTACACAATATCATACAAACATGGACTCCAAATCTTGTCCTTATTTTAGTATGCAACAGCGGAAGCTCTTAGTATTCACCTGAGAATAAACATGCTTTAAACGTCAACAAAAATGTTGGTGAGTTATAGGTTTAACCTATATATATCAAATCGTAACAATAGACCACAAGATTTCATATTTCAATACACATCCCATACATAGAGATAAAAATCATTCATATGGTGAACACCTGGTAACCGACAATAACAAGATGCATATATAAGAATATCCCCATCATTCCGGGACACCCTTCGGATATGATATAAATTTCGAAGTACTAAAGCATCCGGTACTTTGGATGGGGTTTGTTAGGCCCAATAGATCTATCTTTAGGATTCGCGTCAATTAGGGTGTCTGTTCCCTAATTCTTAGATTACCAGACTCAATAAAAAGGGGCATATTCGATTTCGATAATTCAACCATAGAATGTAGTTTCACATACTTGTGTCTATTTTGTAAATCATTTATAAAACCTGCATGTATTCTCATCCCAAAAGTATTAGATTTTAAAAGTGGGACTATAACTCACTTTCACAGATTTTTACTTCGTCGGGAAGTAAGACTTGGCCACTGGTTGATTCACGAACCTATAACAATATATACATATATATCAAAGTATGTTCAAAATATATTTACAACACTTTTAATATATTTTGATGTTTTAAGTTTATTAAGTCAGCTGTCCTCGTTAGTAACCTACAACTAGTTGTCCACAGTTAGATGTACAAAAATAAATCGATAAATATTATCTTAAATCAATCCACGACCCAGTGTATACGTATCTCAGTATTGTTCACAACTCAAACTATATATATTTTGGAATCAACCTCAACCCTGTATAGCTAACTCCAACATTCACATATAGAGTGTCTATGGTTGTTCCGAAATATATATAGATGTGTCGACATGATAGGTCGAAACATTGTATACGTGTCTATGGTATCTCAAGATTACATAATATACAATACAAGTTGATTAAGTTATGGTTGGAATAGATTTGTTACCAATTTTCACGTAGCTAAAATGAGAAAAATTATCCAATCTTGTTTTACCCATAACTTCTTCATTTTAAATCCGTTTTGAGTGAATCAAATTGCTATGGTTTCATATTGAACTCTATTTTATGAATCTAAACAGAAAAAGTATAGGTTTATAGTCGGAAAAATAAGTTACAAGTCATTTTTGTAAAGGTAGTCATTTCAGTCGAAAGAACGACGTCTAGATGACCATTTTAGAAAACATACTTCCACTTTGAGTTTAACCCTAATTTTTGGATATAGTTTCATGTTCATAATAAAAATCATTTTCTCAGAATAACAACTTTTAAATCAAAGTTTATCATAGTTTTTAATTAACTAACCTAAAACAGCCTGCGGTGTTACTACGACGGCGTAAATCCTGTTTTACGGTGTTTTTCGTGTTTCCAGGTTTTAAATCATTAAGTTAGCATATCATATAGATATAGAACATGTGTTTAGTTGATTTTAAAAGTCAAGTTAGAAGGATTAACTTTTGTTTGCGAACAAGTTTAGAATTAACTAAACTATGTTCTAGTGATTACAAGTTTAAACCTTCGAATAAGATAGCTTTATATGTATGAATCGAATGATGTTATGAACATCATTACTACCTTAATTTCCTTGGATAAACCTACTGGAAAAGATAAAAATGGATCTAGCTTCAATGGATCCTTGGATGGCTCGAAGTTCTTGAAGCAGAATCATGACACGAAAACAAGTTCAAGTAAGATCATCACTTGAAATAAGATTGTTATAGTCATAGAAATTGAACCAAAGTTTGAATATGATTATTACCTTGTATTAGAATGATAACCTACTGTAAGAAACAAAGATTTCTTGAGGTTGGATGATCACCTTACAAGATTGGAAGTGAGCTAGCAAACTTGAAAGTATTCTTGATTTTATGAAACTAGAACTTTTGGAATTTATGAAGAACACTTAGAACTTGAAGATAGAACTTGAGAGAGATCAATTAGATGAATAAAATTGAAGAATGAAAGTGTTTGTAGGTGTTTTTGGTCGTTGGTGTATGGATTAGATATAAAGGATATGTAATTTTGTTTTCATGTAAATAAGTCATGAATGATTACTCATATTTTTATAATTTTATGAGATATTTCATGCTAGTTGCCAAATGATGGTTCCCACATGTGTTAGGTGACTCACATGGGCTGCTAAGAGCTGATCATTGGAGTGTATATACCAATAGTACATACATCTAAAAGCTGTGTATTGTACGAGTACGAATACGGGTGCATACGAGTAGAATTGTTGATGAAACTGAACGAGGATGTAATTGTAAGCATTTTTGTTAAGTAGAAGTATTTTGATAAGTGTATTGAAGTCTTTCAAAAGTGTATAAATACATATTAAAACACTACATGTATATACATTTTAACTGAGTCGTTAAGTCATCGTTAGTCGTTACATGTAAATGTTGTTTTGAAACCTTTAGGTTAACGATCTTGTTAAATGTTGTTAACCCAATGTTTATAATATCAAAAGAGATTTTAAATTATTATATTATCATGATATTATGATGTACGAATATCTCTTAATATGATATATATACATTAAATGTCGTTACAACAAATATCGTTACATATATGTCTCGTTTCAAAATTATTAAGTTAGTAGTCTTGTTTTTACATATGTAGTTCATTGTTAATATACTTAATGATATGTTTAATTATCATAATATAATGTTAACTATATATATAACCATATATATGTCATCATATAGTTTTTACAAGTTTTAACGTTCGTGAATCACCGGTCAACTTGGGTGGTCAATTGTCTATATGAAACCTATTTCAATTAATCAAGTCTTAACAAGTTTGATTGCTTAACATGTTGGAAACATTTAATCATGTAAATATCAATCTCAATTAATATATATAAACATGGAAAAGTTCGGGTCACTACATTATTGATTAGAATTTGTAGCCAAGGATGTGGAATTTGTCCCACAAGCACAATCTAGGTCCTAACTTTTATAATGCTTTCAATAAAGGAGCAAGCAAGTGGACAATTCTATGTATTTAAAAGTTGTAGTAAAGCTTCGATCGGAACATAAAAAGAAAACCAACGAGTGCAGCAATATTTTGACGAGAAGGAAAAAGAAAAATCAAGACAGAAGGATGATACCGCAGCTACAGCAGTTAATAACAACAAGGCAGCCTGTATGGTGATTTGGGTGTTGTTTGGTTGTCGGGTAAAACAGAAGGTGACGGCTTAGTAGCAATAGTTAATTGATTGGTGGTCATAGTTCTTTAACAACAGAAAAATAATACGAGAGGGTGGTGATGTTGTGTTAATGAAAATGTTATTGATGGTGTCATGGTTATCTGGATTATAAAGAAAGGTAGTGAATGCAGGATCACGATTTATGGGTTGATCAAGGTTGCAGGTGGTTATGGTTGAGGAGACAAGAAAGAGAGGATGGTGGTTTGTGTTTTGAACAAAACAGAAAGGTTTCGAGTAGCAGAATTTAAAGAGGATCGAATAGCAGAGGCACTCATATGGTTTTCGGTTTGTAGATATAGAAAATTCAAGGTGGTTGTCGATGGTGATCATATGGATTGAGGTCTTTGTGGTCGATGGTATACATAAAGAAAATATGATACTCGAAGGTGGTGGATTGTGTGGGTGTTATATTTGTGTAAGTAATATGTCTAGGTATATATGTATCTAAATATTTTTGTTTTCTTTTTACAGTTGATGTAGCGAATATATATATATATTGTGCATTTCAGTGACTGAAATAGAATCAAAGGTACGATCGTTTTGTTTTATATTGAAGAAGGTGTCGACATGGTACTCCAGTGGAATAAAAAGTCAGGAAGGTAAAACAAAACAGATAGTAACCTGTAACAAATTCGTACACTTATTTGATATTTATTTCTGACAGGTTTTGTTATATAGTTTAGAAGCAATCGACCAGACGAATCACTCAAGAAGAAAAATAGAAAGTAGAAAGTGATGGCTAACGGATTTGTACTATATTTGATATTAATATCTCATATTTTGTATCAGTTTGTTTTGTAGTGTTTAATCGAGATCGATGAAGAATCTTGAGCAGGAGAAGGAAATAAGAAAAAACAAAAATAGATAGAGACTTGCAACGGATTCGTACGCTTTATAATTTTGATATTTAACAAATTTTGTTTTGTTTCTCTGAATGGAGATTGGTTGTAATCAGTATAGAGATAGGAATTATTCTATCAGGAAGGAACAAATAAGAAGATAAAATTGATATCGATTTTCAACTGATTTTTATATATGTATGTATTTTTTATGTGTAATTTATATTAATGAATAATATTGATTCATGTCTTGTATCTATATGTATCAGTTTATATACAAATCTATTTTTATATTTCTGTATATATATATATCTGTATTTACATATTATAATTAATCTTATTAGTTACTAAGTATAACTGTAATAATATTCTTAATATTATAAATAATTATAAAAATTTATAATAATATAATAGTATTAATAATTAATGATAATGATAAATATAACTATAAAATTTATAACAATAATATTATTAATAATAATAATATTAGTAATAATAATATTAATTATAATAATACTGATATTATTAATAATAATAATAATAATATTAATAACAATATTACTATAACAATTTATATATATCAATTTCATTTTCATGTGTTGTATATTGAGAATTATAATATTGATAATACTGATTTTAATATTATTATTACTATTGATAATAATATTGGAAGTAATGATAATTACATTCAAACTTGTAACTAGATTTAATATATTACAATTTATTATTATTTACCAGTTATATAATATATTGAGTCTTTAATATTTATTACTTATATGTATATATCATGACATATAATATTACAATTTATAATTCCAATTATCATGTATATATATATATATATATATACACACACACATATCTATTTACAATTAATTGTTCGTGAATCGTCGAGATCAGTCGAAGGTCCAATGAATGTATAGAAATAGTTCAAAAATTTTGAGACTCAAGATAACAGACTTAGCTTATCGTGTCAAAATATATTAAATTGTATCGAGATTTCAGTTTAAAATTAGTCGAAAATTTCCGGGTCACTACAGTACCTACCCGTGAAAGAAATTTCGTCCCGAAATTTGAGTGGTGACAGTTGGAATTGAAATTGAGAATGTTTTAGTACCAGATTTGAACTCAGATTCATAATAGAAAGATTTTAGTCGTCAAAGAATATTTCATCGCAGAAGAAAATGATAAGATTAGAGATTTTCTTCAAGGTTGATACGCAGATGATTTTATGAATGCCCTTCTCGGGTCAAGTTCAGTTTCATGATGAATTCGAGTCAAGTAACATGGTTCATGATGAATACACGTTAAGTAATACGGTTCGTGGTGATAGTAAGGTCGATCAAGCATTATCATCATCACGTTCCATTAGAACTTTCACATGACTTACTGTAATATAATAACGTTGATCAAGTGTCATTATATTATATTAACTCATGCTTTCATTCCAATATTACTCATGAATATCCAAGAATTTAAAACTTCGAGGTTTCACTGAAATTTAGAATTCAAAATAGTTTTTGATACAATGTACTAAAGATAGAATGACGGCAAAGATAATTACGAATGAAGACGATATAAAGATACCTTCGGAAATGTCGAGGTTATTTATGATTAATGGAGATATATCAATATCATAGAAATATTGAAGATATTCGTAATGAGAAAGAAGATTTCGATGTTTTTCCGAGCTTTTACCATGACCATTCTTTTATTATCAAACTTTTGACTGTTACAGTCATCCATGGTTTTTGATGATTTATCAGTTCTTTTAATACTCCGAGAATTGATTTCGTAAATTGGGGTGCTTATTCAGAATTTCAGAATGGAAGATCATAATCTAAAAGATACATGTTATATGTATACATATAAATGTTGATGTAGAAACGCCGCGAGATTCAAAATAAGGATTGAAGCTTTTTGGTATGACAACCATCGTCACAAGATGCAGATGGGCACAGGATAGGGTTTCGACAAATATAATGATTTTTTTGAAAAGTCGAAGATTAATGAAGTTGCCGGTAAGTTTACTGCTAATGTGATGAGATATAAAGGAATCTCCGGTAACAATGACGAAAGGCAAACTTATATGTCAAAATTATAATAAGGCTAATCCGAATTAAAGTCGAAGTTGATTTGCTGGAGCTGTGACAAAATTGGCTAATTTTGGAAAGGTATTGTAAAGTTATTTTCGGTAATAACACGCCAATGGATCTGGCACCGTTTTGAATTCAAAGTATGGCTTCGAAAGATGTAGGAATCTAAAAGTGATGTCTTCTGTTAAATCTTGACTTGGATTTTGATCGGTCAAAATCCGAATATGAAATTAAATTTGAATGAAAATAGTTGTTCTTTGGTGAACGGATACGTATATGTGTGGTTGTATGTAGGATAGTAAGTGACTGTTGAAACGGATTTGAAGAATGTACAGTATAACTTATTAATGTGAAATCTAAATATTCCTCGGGTATTACCTATCCGTTAAAATATTTTCACCATTAACAGTTTGTACGAAAGCATTTTTAGTTACAATATTTATGAAAATATACTTACATATATATTTTCTTCAGATGTAATCATGGATTTAATGAGTCAATATAATATTAGGCTCATTTGATTTTCGATTTGAGCTAGAATAAGTAATCTCTAAAACTATTAGGATCCACATATTCTTCACAGAATATTAATGAAGTTATGGATCAATACTTCATCGTTAATTATTAAGATCCACATATTCTTCGCAGAATATTAATGAAGTTATGGTTCAATACTTCATCGTTAATTGCTGTTGGTACTCCTTGGTATCCATGGTGCATATGATGTTGATGTTCGTGGAACAGATTGTGATGTTGAGGTGTGGGATGCGGATGTTGTTGTTGGTGATGGTGGTACTGTTGATGTTGCTGAAGCTGGTAAGTTTTGCACCATATTCTCCACATTGATTATTCGAGCGTGAAGTTCGTTGACTTCTTATATTATTCCGGGATGATTGTCGGTCGTAACAAACGAATGAATAAGGTTTAAAGTTTTAGGTAGAAATTAATCGAGGCGAGGTATTCGGGAAATGAGTATGAAAATGGTGTTTCTAATAGGTTTACCGGTAAGTGTTTCAGGTTCTTTGCTAAGAGGGAAATTTGGTTGATGGAAGGCATCATCTTTTTCTCGTCTCCCTTGATTAAGTCTACTATGAACTCATCAGATGAATTGGGGAAGGTTGATTGATTGATTCATTCTGGTGACTCTGCTTTCAGAGCTGGAGTGGGACTCCATATCGGAATCCGAGGGACTTGAACTAATGGTGAGTTCCATTGCGTACGATTGAATAAAGGATTTTTCGATATGAAATGATTTTTTTTTTTTTTTTGGATATCGGATGATATTCTAATTATATAGAATACCTAAATATAGTACAGAAGATCCCGTAGATAACGAAGAGAATTTAGGAAACGTGTCAGACAAGATTTAATGTGATAGGATGTGAATTTGTCTGTACACCATCTATGCAATAATTGCAATAAGACGCGTCGAGACTGAAAATGATAAGTAGATATTTTTCGACAAATGGTGGTAAGTAAAAACTTTTGACATGCAGACCAGGTTCAAGTCCAGACTCATTAATATAACCTAACAATTACTAGGTCGAAGTCCAGACTTCACTAATGCATCCTAACAACTACCTGTTAGACACACTAATGCAGACCTGGTTCGCTAAGACCACCGCTCTGATACCACATGTCATACCCCGTCCAAAATCTTTCGAACGAATACAATAACATATGGTACCATCGCGATGAACGGACCTCTATATGCCTTGAACGACTCCATGTAATGTCTCTAAAATGAGTAAATGCACAGCGGAAGATTTCTTTCATACCTGAGAATAAACATGCTTTAAAGTGTCAACCAAAAGGTTGGTGAGTTCATAGGTTTATCATAAAATAATAAAATTCATCATTTTGATAGACCACAAAAATCTAAAATCCTGCATGGTACAAATGGGCCCGAATCCTATACCCACCTGTAATGTACATGCGATATCTTTTAAATACAATAAACATTTCTCGTGTACGAAACCATTTTCATAAATCATAGTAACCGTACACATATCTTGTGCACAAAATTAACATACACATAACCTGTGTATAAAATCATTCTCTCGATATATAATATTCACATCAACTGGTGGCAATTATCATGTCCACATAATTCAATGGTGGCAATTATCATGTTCACATAATTCAATGGTGGCAATTATCATGTCCACATAATTCAATAATAATCCGCAGAACTTCTGTCTGCATAATAATTCATTCGAGGAATGTTTTGCTTGTGTCTATCTCGTCAAACATTTATAAAAGCATAACATGTATTCGCAGTTCAAAACATATTTCAAGAGCATTTAATAAAGCAGTTGTAAAAGCAGTGCATGTATTCTCAGTCCCAAAAATGTAAAGAGTAAAAGGGAATCAAATGAACTCACGCATATAAATATTGTAAAACAGTTAATAAAGCATTTGCATGTATTCTCATCCCAAAAACGTAAAGAGTAAAAAGGGCAAATGAAACTCACCTATTGTATTTTGTAGTAAAAATACATATGATGTCATTTAATAAGAGTAGGGTTGACCTCGGATTCACGAACCTATATCATTTATATATATATATATATTAACATATATAGTTGTAATCAAATAAATTCATATATTATATCTTATATATTTAATTTGTATATATTTAAAATAGTTAATATTTATATAGTTTACTATTATATTTAAAATCAATAATTTGTTATATGTAAATTTATATAAGTAATCTTAATATATACGATTATATGTAATATTATGGTAGTTGTAATATATATACCCTTATATAGAAATATTTATTTTAATAATTATAATGATAATAATGATAAGAAAAATAATAATAATAATAAAAATAATTAAATTAGATAACTACCTCAAAGAATAAGTGCCCTTGCCCGGTCTCGAACCCACGACCTCTCGTTTCACAAACACACACTCTAACCATTCATATGATACTAGTTTTCTGTTAGAACTAGGATATTTAATCCTTTTACCCTATATCTATTTTCTTCTTCTTTCTCTAAGAACAATAGATAGTAATAGCAGCGACAATAACATCTTCAAATCATCATCTATAATCATAATCATAACCACTTTGTGACCATAATCTTTATGCATCATGATCATCATAACCCATCGTCACCATTATCATCATTAATCACGATTATCATAACCTCATCACCATTGTACTTGTACCATCATCATCTTTTTAAAACATCATCAAACGTTATCTAGTTTACTGTTATCATCGTCATCTTATACTCCTTCACTAATCATCATTTCATTCCAATCATTATCAATATCGCCTTCATTATCAATTACCATCCTTATCATGCTCATGATCATACCTATATCATAAGCTTTACTTAAATAAATAAATAAATAAAAAAAGTGTCTTTCTGTTCTCCTTATTCGTTAACACAAATCGACCAGGGTAATACCCACCGTAATGTTGAACTCATAACAATCTAACCGATCCCAACTTTAAAGGCCCTAGTTTTGCAGCCCAACTATCAAATTAATTTGGCCCAAGTTGTATTCCTTAAAGTGTTTTCGGTATTTGGCCACTGTTAGCGACAGGAGGGGTAAAAAAATTATCATCGATGTATTTTATATATGTCAGCCATTTATCACATCATGACAGCTCAACAAGTTGATCAGCCACGTCCCAATGATTTTGTGGTTTAAAATCGGAAGGAGAAAAGGAAGTGGAACCAGCAGGGTTTCGATTTATATAACATATCATAGGCGAATAAAGGCAAGTAATAGCAGTCATACAGCATCCATAGCTGGGTCACGGCCCCAATAAAGTTTAAAGTTATCACAGTTGGCGTACAAAATTTGATACTCTTGACCCACCACAGGAAAATATCACGATTAATTGAGATCAAAAGGGTTTTATTGATTAGAATTTGTCGGCCAAGGATGTGGAATTTGTCCCACAAGCACAATCTAGGTCCCAACTTTTATAATGCTTTCAATAAAGGAGCAAGCAAGTGGACAATTCTATGTATTTAAAAGTTGTAGTAAAGCTTCGATTGGAACATAAAAAGAAAACCAACGAGTGCAGCAATATTTTGACGAGAAGGAAAAAGAAAAATCAAGACAGAAGGATGATACCGCAGCTACAGCAGTTAATAACAACAAGGCAGCCTGTATGGTGATTTGGGTGTTGTTCGGTTGTCGGGTAAAACAGAAGGTAACGGCTTAGTAGCAATAGTTAATTGATTGGTGGTCATAGTTCTTTAACAACAGAAAAATAATACGAGAGGGTGGTGATGTTGTGTTAATGAAAATGTTAGTGATGGTGTCATGGTTATGTGGATTATAAAGAAAGGTAGTGAATGCAGGATCACGATTTATGGGTTGATCAAGGTTGCAGGTGGTTATGGTTGAGGAGACAAGAAAGAGAGGATGGTGGTTTGTGTTTTGAACAAAACAGAAAGGTTTCGAGTAGCAGAATTTAAAGAGGATCGAATAGCAGAGGCACTCATATGGTTTTCGGTTTGTAGATATAGAAAATTCAAGGTGGTTGTCGATGGTGATCATATGGATTGAGGTCTTTGTGGTCGATGGTATACATAAAGAAAATATGATACTCGAAGGTGGTGGATTGTGTGGGTGTTATATTTGTGTAAGTAATATGTCTAGGTATATATGTATCTAAATATTTTTGTTTTCTTTTTACAGTTGATGTAGCGAATATATATATATATTGTGCATTTCAGTGACTGAAATAGAATCAAAGGTACGATCGTTTTGTTTTATATTGAAGAAGGTGTCGACATGGTACTCCAGTGGAATAAAAAGTCAGGAAGGTAAAACAAAACAGATAGTAACCTGTAACAAATTCGTACACTTATTTGATATTTATTTCTGACAGGTTTTGTTATATAGTTTAGAAGCAATCGACCAGACGAATCACTCAAGAAGAAAAATAGAAAGTAGAAAGTGATGGCTAACGGATTTGTACTATATTTGATATTAATATCTCATATTTTGTATCAGTTTGTTTTGTAGTGTTTAATCGAGATCGATGAAGAATCTTGAGCAGGAGAAGGAAATAAGAAAAAACAAAAATAGATAGAGACTTGCAACGGATTCGTACGCTTTATAATTTTGATATTTAACAAATTTTGTTTTGTTTCTCTGAATGGAGATTGGTTATAATCAGTATAGAGATAGGAATTATTCTATCAGGAAGGAACAAATAAGAAGATAAAATTGATATCGATTTTCAACTGATTTTTATATATGTATGTATTTTTTATGTGTAATTTATATTAATGAATAATATTGATTCATGTCTTGTATCTATATGTATCAGTTTATATACAAATCTATTTTTATATTTCTGTATATATATATATCTGTATTTACATATTATAATTAATCTTATTAGTTACTAAGTATAACTGTAATAATATTCTTAATATTATAAATAATTATAAAAATTTATAATAATATAATAGTATTAATAATTAATGATAATGATAAATATAACTATAAAATTTATAACAATAATATTATTAATAATAATAATATTAGTAATAATAATATTAATTATAATAATACTGATATTAATAATAATAATAATAATATTAATAACAATATTACTATAACAATTTATATATATCAATTTCATTTTCATGTGTTGTATATTGAGAATTATAATATTGATAATACTGATTTTAATATTATTATTACTATTGATAATAATATTGGAAGTAATGATAATTACATTCAAACTTGTAACTAGATTTAATATATTACAATTTATTATTATTTACCAGTTATATAATATATTGAGTCTTTAATATTTATTACTTATATGTATATATCATGACATATAATATTACAATTTATAATTCCAATTATCATGTATATATATATATATACACACACACATATCTATTTACAATTAATTGTTCGTGAATCGTCGAGATCAGTCGAAGGTCCAATGAATGTATAGAAATAGTTCAAAAATTTTGAGACTCAAGATAACAGACTTAGCTTATCGTGTCAAAATATATTAAATCGTATCGAGATTTCAGTTTAAAATTAGTCGAAAATTTCCGGGTCACTACAAAGTTTTCAAAGTGTGCATTTTGGTTGGAAGAAGTTCAATTCCTCGGTCACATAGTGAACAAACAAGGTATTAAGGTGGATCCGGCAAAGATAGAAAATGTTGAAAAGTGGGAAACCCCGAAAACTCCGAAGCACATACGCCAGTTTTTAGGACTAGCTGGTTACTACAGAAGGTTCATCCAAGACTTTTCCAGAATAGCAAAACCCTTGACTGCATTAACGCATAAAGGGAAGAAATTTGAATGGAATGATGAACAAGAGAAAGCGTTTCAGTTATTGAAGAAAAAGCTAACTACGGCACCTATATTGTCATTGCCTGAAGAGAATGATGATTTTGTGATTTATTGTGACGCATCAAAGCAAGGTCTCGGTTGTGTATTAATGCAACGAACGAAGGTGATTGCTTATGCGTCTAGACAATTGAAGATTCACGAACAAAATTATACGACGCATGATTTGGAATTAGGCGCGGTTGTTTTTGCATTAAAGACTTGGAGGCATTACTTAAATGGGGTCAAAAGTATTATATATACCGACCACAAAAGTCTTCAACACATATTTAATCAGAAACAACTGAATATGAGGCTATGTAGGTGGATTGAATTGTTGAATGATTACGACTTTGAGATTCGTTACCAACCGGGGAAGGCAAATGTGGTAGCCGATGCCTTGAGCAGGAAGGATAGAGAACCCATTCGAGTAAAATCTATATATATAATGATTCATAATAACCTTACTACTCAAATAAAGGAGGCGCAACAAGGAGTTTTAAAAGAGAGAAATTTAAAGGATGAAATACCCAAAGGATCGGAGAAGCATCTTAATATTCGGGAAGACGGAACCCGGTATAGGGCTGAAAGGATTTGGGTACCAAAATTTGGAGATATGAGAGAAATGGTACTTAGAGAAGCTCATAAAACCAGATACTCAATACATCCTGGAACGGGAAAGATGTACAAGGATCTCAAGAAATATTTTTGGTGGCCGGGTATGAAAGCCGATGTTGCTAAATATGTAGGAGAATGTTTGACGTGTTCTAAGGTCAAAGCTGAGCATCAGAAACCATCAGGTCTACTTCAACAACCCGAAATCCCGGAATGGAAATGGGAAAACATTACCATGGATTTCATCACTAAATTGCCAAGGACTGCAAGTGGTTTTGATACTATTTGGGTAATAGTTGATCGTCTCACCAAATCAGCACACTTCCTGCCAATAAGAGAAGATGACAAGATGGAGAAGTTAGCACGACTGTATTTGAAGGAATTCGTCTCCAGACATGGAATACCAATCTCTATTATCTCTGATAGGGATGGCAGATTTATTTCAAGATTCTGGCAGACATTACAGCAAGCATTAGGAACTCGTCTAGACATGAGTACTGCCTATCATCCACAAACTGATGGGCAGAGCGAAAGGACGATACAAACGCTTGAAGACATGCTACGAGCATGTGTAATTGATTTCGGAAACAGTTGGGATCGACATCTACCGTTAGCAGAATTTTCCTACAACAACAGCTACCATTCAAGCATTGAGATAGCACCGTTTGAAGCACTTTATGGTAGAAAGTGCAGGTCTCCGATTTGTTGGAGTGAAGTGGGGGATAGACAGATTACGGGTCCGGAGATTATACAAGAAACTACCGAGAAGATCATCCAAATTCAACAACGGTTGAAAACCGCCCAAAGTCGACAAAAGAGCTACGCTGACATTAAAAGAAAAGATATAGAATTTGAAATTGGAGATATGGTCATGCTTAAAGTTGCACCTTGGAAAGGCGTTGTTCGATTTGGTAAACGAGGGAAATTAAATCCAAGGTATATTGGACCATTCAAGATTATTGATCGTGTCGGACCAGTAGCTTACCGACTTGAGTTACCTCAACAACTCGGGCCGTACATAACACTTTCCACGTCTCGAATTTGAAGAAATGTTTTGCTAAAGAAGATCTCACTATTCCGTTAGATGAAATCCAAATCAACGAAAAACTTCAATTCATCGAAGAACCCGTCGAAATAATGGATCGTGAGGTTAAAAGACTTAAGAAAAACAAGATACCAATTGTTAAGGTTCGATGGAATGCTCGTAGAGGACCTGAGTTCACTTGGTAGCGTGAAGATCAGATGAAGAAGAAATACCCGCATCTATTTCCAGAAGATTCGTCAACACCTTCAACAGCTTAAAATTTCGGGACGAAATTTATTTAACGGGTAGGTACTGTAGTGACCCGAACTTTTCCATGTATATATATATTAATTGAGATTGATATTTACATGATTAAATGTTTCCAACATGTTAAGCAATCAAACTTGTTAAGACTTGATTAATTGAAATATGTTTCATATAGACAATTGACCACCCAAGTTGACCGGTGATTCACGAACGTTAAAACTTGTAAAAAATATATGATGACATATATATGGATATATATATATATATATATAGTTAACATGATACTATGATAAGTAAACATATCATTAAGTATATTAACAATGAACTACATATGTAAAAACAAGACTACTAACTTAATGATTTTTAAACGAGACATATATGTAACGATTATCGTTGTAAAGACATTTAATGTATATATATCATATTAAGAGATATTCATACATGATAATATCATGATAATATAATAATTTAAAATCTCATTTGATATTATAAACATTGGGTTAACAACATTTAACAAGATCGTTAACCTAAAGGTTTCAAAACAACACTTACATGTAACGACTAACGATGACTTAACGACTCAGTTAAAATGTATATACATGTAGTGTTTTAATATGTATTTATACAATTTTGAAAGACTTCAATACACTTATCAAAATACTTCTACTTAACAAAAATGCTTACAATTACATCCTCGTTCAGTTTCATCAACAATTCTACTCGTATGCACGTGTATTCGTACTCGTACAATACACAGCTTTTAGATGTATGTACTATTGGTATATACACTCCAATGATCAGCTCTTAGTAGCCCATATGAGTCACCTAACACATGTGGGAACCATCATTTGGCAACTAGCATGAAATATCTCATAAAATAACAAAAATATGAGTAATCATTCATGACTTATTTACATGAAAACAAAATTACATATCCTTTATATCTAATCCATACACCAACGACCAAAAACACCTACAAACACTTTCATTCTTCAATTTTCTTCATCTAATTGATCTCTCTCAAGTTCTATCTTCAAGTTCTAAGTGTTCTTCATAAATTCTACAAGTTCTAGTTACATAAAATCAAGAATACTTTCAAGTTTGCTAGCTCACTTCCAATCTTGTAAGGTGATCATCCAACCTCAAGAAATCTTTGCTTCTTACAGTAGGTTATCATTCTAATACAAGGTAATAATCATATTCAAACTTTGGTTCAATTTCTATAACTATAACAATCTTATTTCAAGTGATGATCTTACTTGAACTTGTTTTCGTGTCATGATTCTGCTTCAAGAACTTCGAGCCATCCAAGGATCCGTTGAAGCTAGATCCATTTTTCTCTTTTCCAGTAGGTTTATCCAAGGAACTTAAGGTAGTAATGATGTTCATAACATCATTCGATTCATACATATAAAACTATCTTATTCGAAGGTTTAAACTTGTAATCACTAGAACATAGTTTAGTTAATTCTAAACTTGTTCGCAAACAAAAGTTAATCTTTCTAACTTGACTTTTAAAATCAACTAAACACATGTTCTATATCTATATGATATGCTAACTTAATGATTTAAAACCTGGAAACACGAAAAACATCGTAAAATTGGATTTACGCCGTCGTAGTAACACCGCGGGCTGTTTTGGGTTAGTTAATTAAAAACTATGATAAACTTTGATTTAAAAGTTTTTATTCTGAGAAAATTATTTTTATTATGAACATGAAACTATATCCAAAAATTATGGTTAAACTCAAAGTGGAAGTATGTTTTCTAAAATGGTCATCTAGACGTCGTTCTTTCGACTGAAATGACTACCTTTACAAAAACGACCTGTAACTTATTTTTCTGACTATAAACCTATACTTTTCTGTTTATATTCATAAAATAGAGTTCAATATGAAACCATAGCAATTTGATTCACTCAAAACGGATTTAAAATGAAGAAGTTATGGGTAAAACAAGATTGGATAATTTTTCTCATTTTAGCTACGTGAAAATTGGTAACAAATCTATTCCAACCATAACTTAATCAACTTGTATTGTATATTATGTAATCTTGAGATACCATAGACACGTATACAATGTTTCGTCCTATCATGTCGACACATCTATATATATTTCGGAACAACCATAGACACTCTATATGTGAATGTTGGAGTTAGCTATACAGGGTTGAGGTTGATTCCAAAATATATATAGTTTGAGTTGTGATCAATACTGAGATACGTATACATTGGGTCGTGGATTGATTCAAGATAATATTTATCGATTTATTTCTGTACATCTAACTGTGGACAACTAGTTGTAGGTTACTAACGAGGACAGCTGACTTAATAAACTTAAAACATCAAAATATATTAAAAGTGTTGTAAATATATTTTGAACATACTTTGATATATATGTATATATTATTATAGGTTCGTGAATCAACCAGTGGCCAAGTCTTACTTCCCGACGAAGTAAAAATCTGTGAAAGTGAGTTATAGTCCCACTTTTAAAATCTAATATTTTTGGGATGAGAATACATGCAGGTTTTATAAATGATTTACAAAATAGACACAAGTACGTGAAACTACATTCTATGGTTGAATTATCGAAATCGAATATGCCCCTTTTTATTAAGTCTGGTAATCTAAGAATTAGGGAACAGACACCCTAATTGACGCGAATTCTAAAGATAGATCTATTGGGCCTAACAAACCCCATCCAAAGTACCGGATGCTTTAGTACTTTGAAATTTATATCATATCCGAAGGGTGTCCCGGAATGATGGGGATATTCTTATATATGCATCTTGTTAATGTCGGTTACCAGGTGTTCATCATATGAATGATTTTTATCTCTATGTATGGGATGTGTATTGAAATATGAAATCTTGTGGTCTATTATTATGATTTGATATATATAGGTTAAACCTATAACTCACCAACATTTTTGTTGACGTTTTAAGCATGTTTATTCTCAGGTGATTATTAAGAGCTTCCGCTGTCGCATACTTAAATAAGGACGAGATTTGGAGTCCATGCTTGTATGATATTGTGTAAAAACTGCATTCAAGAAACTTATTTTGTTGTAACATATTTGTATTGTAAACCATTATGTAATGGTCGTGTGTAAACAGGATATTTTAGATTATCATTATTTGATAATCTACGTAAAGCTTTTTAAACCATTATTGATGAAATAAAGGTTATGGTTTGTTTTAAAATGAATGCAGTCTTTGAAAAACGTCTCATATAGAGGTCAAAACCTCGCAACGAAATCAATTAATATGGAACGTTTTTAATCAATAAGAACGGGACATTTCAATGTCCTCCGTCAGTAGAAGCTCTTTCATGTCAAGCTTCAATCCATCCTCCAACCAACGTTTGGGTCTACCCCTTCTCCTTACGCCCCCAACAACGAGGGTCTCGACTCTCCTAACCGGGGCTAAAAGTGAGCGCCTCATAACATGCCCAAACCATCTAAGATGTAGTGACCCGAACTTTTTCGTGTTTATATATATTAATTGAGATTGATATTTACATGATTAAATGTTTCCAACATGTTAAGCAATCAAACTTGTTAAGACTTGATTAATTGAAATAGGTTTCATATAGACAATTGACCACCCAAGTTGACCGGTGATTCACGAACGTTAAAACTTGTAAAAACTATATGATGACATATATATGGTTATATATATAGTTAACATTATATTATGATAATTAAACATATCATTAAGTATATTAACAGTGAACTACATATGTAAAAACAAGACTACTAACTTAATGATTTTGAAACGAGACATATATGTAACGATTATCGTTGTAACGACATTTAATGTATATATATCATATTAAGAGATATTCGTACATCATAATATCATGATAATATAATAATTTAAAATCTCTTTTGATATTATAAACATTGGGTTAACAACATTTAACAAGATCGTTAACCTAAAGGTTTCAAAACAACATTTACATGTAACGACTAACGATGACTTAACGACTCAGTTAAAATGTATATACATGTAGTGTTTTAATATGTATTTATACACTTTTGAAAGACTTCAATACACTTATCAAAATACTTCTACTTAACAAAAATGCTTACAATTACATCCTCGTTCAGTTTCATCAACAATTCTACTCGTATGCACCCGTATTCGTACTCGTACAATACACAGCTTTTAGATGTATGTACTATTGGTATATACACTCCAATGATCAGCTCTTAGCAGCCCATGTGAGTCACCTAACACATGTGGGAACCATCATTTGGCAACTAGCATGAAATATCTCATAAAATTACAAAAATATGAGTAATCATTCATGACTTATTTACATGAAAACAAAATTACATATCCTTTATATCTAATCCATACACCAACGACCAAAAACACCTACAAACACTTTAATTCTTCAATTTTCTTCATCTAATTGATCTCTCTCAAGTTCTATCTTCAAGTTCTAAGTGTTCTTCATATATTCTACAAGTTCTAGTTACATAAAATCAAGAATACTTTCAAGTTTGCTAGCTCACTTCCAATCTTGTAAGGTGATCATCCAACCTCAAGAAATCTTTCTTTCTTACAGTAGGTTATCATTCTAATACAAGGTAATAATCATATTCAAACTTTGGTTCAATTTCTATAACTATAACAATCTTATTTCAAGTGATGATCTTACTTGAACTTGTTTTCGTGTCATGATTCTGCTTCAAGAACTTCGAGCCATCCAAGGATCCATTGAAGCTAGATCCATTTTTCTCTTTTCCAGTAGGTTTATCCAAGGAACTTAAGGTAGTAATGATGTTCATAACATCATTCGATTCATACATATAAAGCTATCTTATTCGAAGGTTTAAACTTGTAATCACTAGAACATAGTTTAGTTAATTCTAAACTTGTTCGCAAACAAAAGTTAATCTTTCTAACTTGACTTTAAAAATCAACTAAACACATGTTCTATATCTATATGATATGCTAACTTAATGATTTAAAACCTGGAAACACGAAAAACACCGTAAAACCGGATTTACGCCGTCGTAGTAACACCGCGGGCTGTTTTGGGTTAGTTAATTAAAAACTATGATAAACTTTGATTTAAAAGTTGTTATTCTGAGAAAATGATTTTTATTATGAACATGAAACTATATCCAAAAATTATGGTTAAACTCAAAGTGGAAGTATGTTTTCTAAAATGGTCATCTAGACGTCGTTCTTTCGACTGAAATGACTACCTTTACAAAAACGACTTGTAACTTATTTTTCCGACTATAAACCTATACTTTTTCTGTTTAGATTCATAAAATAGAGTTCAATATGAAACCATAGCAATTTGATTCATTCAAAACGGATTTAAAATGAAGAAGTTATGGGTAAAACAAGATTGGATAATTTTTCCCATTTTAGCTACGTGAAAATTGGTAACAAATCTATTCCAACCATAACTTAATCAACTTGTATTGTATATTATGTAATCTTGAGATACCATAGACACGTATACAATGTTTTGACCTATCATGTCGACACATCTATATATATTTCGGAACAACCATAGACACTCTATATGTGAATGTTGGAGTTAGCTATACAGGGTTGAGGTTGATTCCAAAATATATATAGTTTGAGTTGTGATCAATACTGAGATACGTATACACTGGGTCGTGGATTGATTCAAGATAATATTTATCTATTTATTTCTGTACATCTAACTGTGGACAACTAGTTGTAGGTTACTAACGAGGACAGCTGACTTAATAAACTTAAAACATCAAAATATATTAAAAGTGTTGTAAATATATTTTGAACCTACTTTGATATATATGTATATATTGTTATAGGTTCGTGAATCAACCAGTAGCTAAGTCTTACTTCCCGACGAAGTAAAAATCTGTGAAGGTGAGTTATAGTCCCACTTTTAAAATCTAATATTTTTGGGATGAGAATACATGCAGGTTTTATAAATGATTTACAAAATAGACACAAGTACGTGAAACTACATTCTATGGTTGAATTATCGAAATCGAATATGCCCCTTTTTATTAAGTCTGGTAATCTAAGAATTAGGGAACAGACACCCTAATTGACGCGAATCCTAAAGATAGATCTATTGGGCCTAACAAACCCCATCCAAAGTACCGGATGCTTTAGTACTTCGAAATTTATATCATATCCGAAGGGTGTCCCGGAATGATGGGGATATTCTTATATATGCATCTTGTTAATGTCGGTTACCAGGTGTTCATCATATGAATGATTTTTATCTCTATGTATGGGATGTGTATTGAAATATGAAATCTTGTGGTCTATTATTATGATTTGATATATATAGGTTAAACCTATAACTCACCAACATTTTTGTTAACGTTTTAAGCATGTTTATTCTCAGGTGATTATTAAGAGCTTCCGCTGTCGCATACTTAAATAAGGACGAGATTTGGAGTCCATGCTTGTATGATATTGTGTAAAAACTGCATTCAAGAAACTTATTTTGTTGTAACATATTTGTATTGTAAACCATTATGTAATGGTCGTGTGTAAACAGAATATTTTAGATTATCAT
This sequence comes from Rutidosis leptorrhynchoides, assembly GCF_046630445.1. Taxonomy (NCBI): domain Eukaryota; kingdom Viridiplantae; phylum Streptophyta; class Magnoliopsida; order Asterales; family Asteraceae; genus Rutidosis; species Rutidosis leptorrhynchoides. The sequence continues at coordinate 569,885,370 of NC_092334.1, forward strand.
TATTTGATAATCTACGTAAAGCTTTTAAACCTTTATTGATGAAATAAAGGTTATGGTTTGTTTTAAAATGAATGCAGTCTTTGAAAAACATCTCATATAGAGGTCAAAACCTCGCAACGAAATCAATTAATATGGAACATTTTTAATCAATAAGAACGGGACATTTCATAAGACGTCCTTCCCTCAGCTTGTTGGTTATGTTCCCAACTTCCAAGTTCTCCCTAAAAACTCCAATCTAGCATGGTCTTACCACACGTCCATCGAAGCATCCTCGTTTCTTCCACCTCCATCCTCCTCTCCTGGGCTTTCGTCATAGGCCAACACTCTGATCCGTACAACATGGCAGGTCTGATTGCCACCTTGAAGAATTTCCCTTTCAGTTTAAGGGGTACCTTCTTGTCGCACAACACCCCTTTTGCTGCCCTCCACTTCAACCATCCTATTCGTATACGATGCGTCACATCCTCATCTATCCTTCATGATTTGCGAAGCATCGAGCCTAAATATCTAAAGGACTCTTGTGGAGGTAAAATTTGATCCCCGATTCGGACATCCACTATATATGGTGTATATATATAATGCAATATTGTTAGTAAATGTGGTGCGAATTAGTAACTTGTTCAGTATTTGTTCTCAGGTAATACAGATGAGGAGAAGACTCGGTGATATTAGAATACCGAGTTTTGATGGTGATCAGTGAATGTGTCTATCTCTGGATAGAGTTTAGGTAGCCGTTTACGCTACTTGTGTTTACTCTCGTTCACCTTGATTATACTATGTAGAATGCAATGCTTAGATGATTTCCATGTTTAATTAGTTAATGCTACGCTTGTGAGCTGTGGCATTCCTGTTTTGTATGTGATCTTATGTGCGCACTACGTGATTGACACCAGTCGAACCTAGGGAGACTGGGGACTCATGACCGTGCATGGGGAGGTCATAATCCATATGAGGTCAACCGAGCCTGGGAAGGTTGGGTCCAAAGGCTACTGATTGTGGAGTATAGTTTGAATGACGCATCCCCTACTACGTCTGGATATCTATACTATGAATTGAGTAACAAGGACTATCGGTAGATTGTAGCCCGATCAGCTAGGATTCGTGTGCTCGTACAAGCCACCGATTCTCGTATTGTCTTACATGTATGCTAGTTGGTGGTTAAGTATGTTGTGATGTTTAGTTTATAGCTTGTGTGATGCTTAAGCTATATCTGATAGGTAGATTCCATTCACTTAGCGGTGCGCTAACCCCCACATTTACACCCCTTGCAGGTTTAGGTACTGCTGTTGGGATTGAGATTAGGGATGAAGATATGTTTGACAAGTCAGAACTCTGATGTCTCGTCTTTTATTACTCGTGTCGTTGTTTAACGTAACTCCCATTTTTAACATATGTAATGGACTTTTAAATATTTGATTTGATTATTGATGTAATATAAAACAAGTGTCTTTTATATTGTGAGGCGGTATTAATATACAGGTTTCCGTTATGATATAAAAAAAAATCAGGGGTGTTATGAGATCCAGATAACCAACCTGCTTTTGTTAGGAATCAAAATAGTGGTCGTGCAACACGAGCTAGGGAAATACGCGATAGAGATGTGCATAATCAACTTCGGGCAGACTTAACCGAGCATATATGGAATCTTTCACCAAATTTCTAACGCACCAACTACTTTTATATTGTATTTTTAGGACTATTAAATTATTGTAATCTTTTATTTTTGGGACTTTTTAATTATTGTAATCTTTTATTTTTTAGTTATCTTAATCTTTTATTAATTTTAAGTGATGTGTTTTAAAAAAAAAATCAATTTGTTATAATAATTACAAAATAATAATATAATACATTAAACAAAATAAAAACTAAATTCAAAAAAAATGAAAAGGAAATAAAAAAATATTTCAAAGCTATCCAGTAACACGTCACTCAGCACGTCACTCATTATTTACCAGTTACCAGCACACCTATCAAGCACTCCACCTTTACTCAGCAACACGCCAACACGTCTATCGTTGTTAAAGATGATCTTATATAGTAACGTTGAAAGCCTCTACAGCAGAACTCAAAATGAAAGAAGTTGCAAAGTTGAATGGAAATTTTGTAAAAACTCAAAACCCAAAGGACGAGAAAAAAGTAAAATAGTAAAACAAGGGAGGGAGGAAGCATCAGATGCGTGGAGGACCACTCTTTTTATTTACATTCATTTCAACACTCTGACTGGTTTGTTTTTTTGCACCTCTATCTAATTTTTGTATTTCCCTTTTGCGAACCTTTTCCTTTTTCTCCATTTCATCATCAACAAACAACAAAACAATGGCCGATCAACTTACCGATGATCAGATCTCTGAATTCAAAGAAGCTTTCAGCCTATTCGATAAGGATGGCGATGGTTAGTTTTTTTATCTCTCGTTTTAATCATTATTCTCTTCTATATATCTATATCTATATCTATATCTATATTTATATCTCTCTATATATAAAAATAATTGATCTTATTCATGCTCATATGTAAGTGAATGTGTTTCAACTTAATTACAGAATCTGGAATTATTATATTGTTGTATTTGATCGTTTAGTAATTTCAGATCTGGTTTCTGATTGTTGACTATTTGGTTATGTGTCTGTTGTTTGACATATATAAAATTGATTTTTTTTTTTTTTTTTTTTGTAATTATTGTCTCGGATGAGGGCCGATTGATGAGAATTTAAGTACTGATTGTACATCAAATCATAGGGAGAAAATTTCACTGATCTGTATCTGGTCAGATCTGTAAGGATTATTGTGTTATGGTTTCATGTGATAGAAAATACAAGCTACTGATTGCGAATCAGATGATGTTTGATGCTTAATTTGTTTCCTTCCGCTATGATTAATATTTTGAGTCATTGTATTTATTGTATGCTACTAAAAACTTCTGCCTGATTATAGTTCTATTTGGAGATTATCTTACCATCTTGTTATTTTGAACATGGTATAAAAGCAGTGGTCTTTGAGGTGTAATGGCCTGGACTAAGGCATATTATGTACTCCGTGATATTTAATACGGAGTAACAGGTCGTTAGGGTTTCAAACCTCAGAGTAGGTTTCATTAAGATGTTATATATCTAAGTTATGGGGTTCATAACAGTTCGTAGGGTTGGATTTAATATATATACCATCTACTTCAGTACGCTGCAACTTATTGCTAGTACACTTCGGTGTTGTAAATGGAATGTTGTTCTTTGGGTTGAGAAAATCACATTATGCAGACTGATTTTATATTTTTTATATATACCTTCTACGTTGGTACACATTAAAAGTAGATGGTTTAAAACTTTCAACCCATATTACCTATAATGCTTTTAGCTTATTTTGTTACGTTGCCTGTTTAATATAAAACGCAACACAAATCATTTCATTAATGAGTAACTGGATATAAATAATTATACCTAATTTTTAATGATATTGCTACGCAGGTTGTATCACTACCAAGGAACTTGGAACAGTTATGAGGTCTCTCGGACAAAACCCCACAGAGGCAGAACTTCAAGATATGATCAACGAGGTTGATGCTGATGGGAACGGGACTATTGATTTCCCAGAATTTCTTAACCTAATGGCCCGCAAAATGAAAGATACCGATTCTGAGGAGGAGCTTAAGGAGGCTTTTAGGGTTTTTGACAAAGACCAAAATGGTTTCATTTCAGCAGCCGAGCTTCGTCATGTGATGACTAATCTTGGTGAGAAGCTAACAGATGAGGAAGTTGACGAGATGATTCGTGAAGCTGATGTGGACGGTGACGGCCAGATCAACTACGAGGAATTTGTTAAGGTTATGATGGCCAAGTGAGGTTTCTTAATCTTAAATTTGGAATTAAAAAGAGCAAAAAATGAACAAGGATTTGCTCAAATTTGTGGTTTTTGATTAAATGCGGATCTTTAGTAGCTTTTGTTGGGTGTTTTTGGTTTCTCTTGTTTGCATTTATTTGTAGTGCCGAAGTATCAACTACAGTACTTGTTTTTTATGTATTCTATATTTGGTAGATTGAGGTAGTTTCTTCTTGTTTTCTATTGGCTATAAACCTAGAACCATTTGGAGTATTTTGTTTATCTTTTTATCAGTTGAGTTCATCATTTTTATATCGGATTCTTCATTTTTTGCCTTCCTTACAAAAAGAACCCTTGTGATATTTTCATGGTAAAAGTAAAAGATGATAACTGCTACAAGTACTTACAAAGAAGAACCATTGTAAATAACATGTAACAATACATACCCAAATCAAGACTGACAATAAACATCAACCAAACCAAATTATAGTAGATAAACTATAAAAAAATGTAGAGGTACTTTCCACATTATGTTCGCAACTAATAAGTACCGAGTACTAACATACACTTATAAAAACTCATACACAAACATTGAACAAATCATCATATGATATTTTTAAAAGAAATATGAACTATTATTATAGTGCTGCAAATCTCTTAGCTTTATGATTACCCACTTGAACAATATAAACAATAAAATATGCCTTCACACCTGCTGCTGAACAGTGACCCTTTATTAATCATTTAATTGTATCAAGATAAGATAATTCTAAACGTAGCAGATGTATGAATTCAATTAAACTAACTCACATAATGAGATCGCTACTAACAGCTAGATCACCTGGCAGGCAATAGAGTGGAAAATTAATATTAATGTAAACAAAATAATTGAGATGTCAACTGTATAACCTTTTCAATCAATATCTTCATCGGTATTTTTTTTGAGTGAAAAACATTTATTTAGATTAAAATAGATCATAAAGATCTAGTCCTATTACAATAACCAAATGTACCACTACAACAACAACGAACAAACCATTACAACAACAAACAATCGATGAACGACTACTGAAGCGCCATCACGTGAATCACTCCCATCGAGACCCCATTTTTCATCTGAATAGTACTCCATATAAGGGTGCGTTTGATAAAACTGAATGATTTAGCACTGAATGATTCAGAGCTCTGAATAGTTCATAAGCTCTGAATCAGTATTGTCCTGAATGGAAATTCGCTGTTTGATAATAACTCTGAATCAACACTCTGAATGACATAATTTTACCATTTTAACCTTATGTATCATTTAGTGTTAAATACATAACCTTTCACAGTTATTCCAAGGGTCAAAAGCTGATGTTTTCATCCAATAGTTAACTATTTTGGCTACTGTAAGTTTCCATCAAGTATTTTGGCACTAGCCTACCTATCAACTCAGTCAACGTATTCTTCAATGAACCGTTTGCTATCTCATTCGCTAACAGTGTTAAGGTCCTAACATAACATTAAGTGAGTAGCTTTTTCCTTCCATTTCATGTAAAAGCATCTCCACATCATCATAGTATTGATTTTTTAGATATCCTTGCAAAAGAACTCTGTACGTAACATCATCCGGCAGGCAACCAATCTCACCCATTTTTATAAACAATTTCTTTGCATCACTTGGTAGACCTTCCTTACAAAGAGAACTAATTATCACATTATATGTTATAACTGTAGGTTTCAAGCCTTTATTTTTTAGGTCCTCAAAAAGAACCCTCGTGATATCAAACTTCTCACAACTGCTTGCACCATCAATCAAGATGTTATACACAACAATATCTAAATTGAGCTTGCTATTACCCAATAGCTTGAACAAAGAGAATGCATCTTCTACCCTACTATTGCTGCAAAGACCCTTTAAAATTATTCTATAAGTTGATTAATCAGGACATTGACCTTGTGCAAGCATCTCATCAAAGAGTTTGCGAGCAGCAGCACAACGTCTAACGCTAAACAATCCCTGTATCATGGAGTTGTAAGTGACTAAATCACGTTTCAAACCTATTCTTGGCATTTCACAAAACATATCCATGGCCTTGTTTATCATCATTTTCTTACAATACCCATTTATTAAGCTGTTGTGACAACATTAGGGATCAGACCTTTAAGTGTCATTGAATCAAAAGTTGTTTTTGCTTTGGTTATTTCACCTCGTAAACAGTGCCCATCAATAAGTGAATTGTATGTTACTACGTCGGGAATCTTTCCTCTCTCAACCATGGTGTTAATAACCGATTGTGCTTCATCTACTTTACCGTCTTTGCATAACATCCACTAATACACTGTAGGTTGTCACATCTAAAGAGATCCTTTCATCCTCCATTTCTTTTAGTATGTTACAAACCTCGTCCCAACGACCTAAGTTACAAAGACCATGAATCAAAGAGGTGTATGTGATGACATCTGGTAGAATCCCTTTGCGAAACACCATCTCTTTGAGAAGATCAAACGCATCATCAATCATTTTGTCTTTGCAAAGGCTGTGAATGATGGTGCTATATGCAACAACATCAGCTTTATGACCTCTTTCATCCATTAGCCTAAGCAAAGCAATAGCAGTATCATTGTTTCCAATCTTACAAAGTCCCTTAATCATTGTGCTATACATAACTACATCAGGTTCACAGAGATTCTTTTTTATAAGCTTTTTGAAAAATATCTCCGCTTCAATAAACATATCGTTTATAACAAGTCCATCTAAGAGTGCATTATAAATCCACACATCTGGTGCAATGGCTTGTCTGAAGCAAATACATAGAAGTGCAAAACCTTCATTGGTACGGTGCAAGTGGCAACAACACTTGATAGAAATACTAATATTGTATTTATCAAGAGGAACACCAATTGAACACATGTGTTTGAAAAGATCAAGTGAAGAAGAATAGTGTTTCATTCTGGTGACAGCAGTCAACAGCTGACCGAATTTGACCACAGATGGCAGAGGTCTTCTCTGAGACATTTCATCAAACAGATTGTAATCATTCAAGTTAGTAACTTTTTGAAACTTAGATAGAGGGCGATTATCATAAACATGATCATTCTGAATTGAGGGAGATTTGGAGTGGATGGACGCTGCTAAAAATGATTTATGAGGAGGATTAAATCGAAAACCTAATTGAAACTGAAAGGAATATGAAAAGGGGGTTTTAAAGAAATTGTGGGTAGGATAAAGATGACCTTTGAAGTTGATGAACAGCAGAAGCAACATGATTTCTTCGATTCATTGTTTTAATTTAACAGAATTAATAGCAAGAAATGGAGCTCAACCACCTTTGAGCTAAACTATTGTACTCCCTAGCAGAAAGTTGATTCCTGATAGCCTGTTTATTAATGGCTTTATGAACTAAGGTGAGTAAATTATTTTTTCGGTCAGCACAATTCATGTTTACTTAGTGACTTAAATTAATGAATTGGATGTCCAGATACATGTTTCAGTCATCCACAAAAGTGAACTTGTCCCCATATAGATTATCTTTTCCAACCCTACGCTCACCTCCTCAAACCATTTCTCATCTCGTTTCCCCTTTTCTTCCAAATAACGATTGAATCAAAACTCCAGCTAGCTGTTGAAGAAACTTTATTCCTGGTAAATTTTTCCTTTTTTATTAGATTACGTAATTTATATAATCATCAGTTATGTTGATATCCTTGATTAGTCAAATATGATTGTTTATATTTTAAAGATGATGTTCTTGATAGTGTATGTGTATTTTGTGCCCTTAAGGTGTTTGATGAAAGTCCTAAAAGAAAAACAAGTTTTTATATTCATCATTTTTACAAATCTAAGGGGTTTTAAAGTGTTTGACTTTTAGGGTTTTTGATCACAAACTTACCTTTAAAATCATGAAAGATTTTTAGGGTTTATGTAACACTTTATGTTTATATATGTAACAGAACATTTTACACATGTATGTAAATGTAAATGGAATGGCTTATATGTAAATGTAATGGCTTATATATCTGTAAATATAAATGGAATGACTTATACTTTGAGATTGGAAAGTTTATACAACAAATAAATTAGTCAAGATTAGTGATATCTCTGTATGCACACATCGAATGGCTTATATGTAGATGGAACAAGGAAGTGAGCCAACAAATCGAAAACGAGTCAGAATTAGTTGGAAAGATACAAACGTGGAAAAAAACAGTTATTGAAGCATGTCTTCAAGAAGTTGCACGTAGCGGGCGAGAAGGAGGTGGTTTGAAGCCACTTTCATGATTCGTCCACCAACACATTTAACTTGACTGATGAAGAATGGGAGATAGAGTGCAAGGTAATTACTCTTAATACATTTAAGCTAACTATTGTTGTTCTACTAACTCATTTAAGTTGCATTATGGATATATTTTCACATACAGAACATCAAGCTACTGCCTTCATATATTGTAATATATCTTATGCACAACTATTTGATGGTGTAGGCAAATAAATATTGTGAGTCACTTAGAACTACCCAACTAGTACATCCCGAGCTTTGTGCACAACTATTTGATGGTGTGATTGCTACCGGTATTCAAAGTTATGAACCACATTCAACTGCTCATATGCCGGAAGTATCAAATGTTGAACCTGTGGTGGTTGAACAAGTCGAAGAAGGTACACAAGCAATGGCAGGTTCATCTCATACTCAACTTAAAGAAAAAGGAAAAGAAATGGAAAGGAAGCGGTGTCTCCTATTGAAGAGCAATTGTCGTTGTTCTATCTTTGGTGGCCGCAAAATTTGCTAAACCCGATCTTCCTATCATTGACGAGTGCATAACTAAACTGGATGAGCTTGGATGGGAATATAATGGCTTGTTGTATAATGCAACACTTGCCATTTTTGGTGAAGGCAACCCAACAATTAGGACAATCTGGATGAAACTAAAACCCGAAAGGTGCGAGGATTGGGTGAAAAATCTTGCACACATTAAAGGCCTGTCGTTCTAAGTTAAATATGCCATCAAGGTATATTTTATTTTTTGGTTGAATGTTGCTCAATGAAGACAACCCTCCCATCAATTGGACTATATTTTGATAACTGTATTTTGCACTAGTGTTTACAATTGTATATTGGTTTGTAAGAATGGGTTGTATTTTGGTATGTAATGTTTATGTTATCAAGTTATGTAATGTAGGTGTCCTCTTGTGTAGTAATGAAACTGTAATTTGTTATGTCATGATGGACCATGTTAGTTCAATCGTTCTTTATTTAAATTTGAAGATATGTTGTTCTTCAGTATCTACAACGTGTGTCATTTACCTCTATTATATATGCTTCATAATTGATCTGGAGTAAAATTATAGCATAAGGGTAAAATTGTCATTTTACTCATTCAAACTATTTATTCAGCAAAATAAGTAAACAAGATAAATATTCAGTAATTACCACATATAGTCATTCAATATCCATACTGCCATCTTTATCCATATATGACTTAATGGGGAAAAAAGTAAACAGGAAGTGATATACTTATATGGGACATTAAAGATTTAACACATTTTTCTTTTTTTAGACTTTTTTACTCCGTTGGTCCTTAACTTATACACGAAATTGCAATTCGAGTCTCTCACGGTTTTAATTGGATTTTCGAGTCCTTTTAATTACATAATTTGACAATCCTAGTCCCTTCGTCTACCTGCCGTCTAAATTGGCCGTTAACCTTTGACATGTCCCATGCATGTGAGGGTAAAATCGTCTTTTTACTCTTTTCTTCGAATTCTTGCTCTGTTGGTCCTTTGTTTATACACAAAGTTGCAATATGAGTCCCTTAAGTTTTTAATTCGACTTTTTATCTCTTTCTTTCATACATTTCATCTTTTTCCTTTACAATTAATAATTCATGAATCCATATGTCATTCACATAATTATTTGTAACATCCAAATATCCCTATTCAGATGATCAAATCTAAGCAATTGCATCAATTTAAATTCTAAATAAGTGCTAAGACAAAAGCGCATTTGTTGAAACAGAAAAAAAAACTAATCATAACCAAGAACTTGGATCAGAAACCCATTTGTTCACTTCGATGATCAGATCCAGGAATTTAGATAGGAATCCCATTTGTTCATCATCATCTCCTCATCATCTCTACGTTCATCATCATCATCATGGGTATTCATCATAAACAAAACCCAAAACATAACCAAATGTTCATCATCATCTCTAAACAAAACCCGGAACAAAGTTCGGACCGAAAGAACAAAACGGAATCACAAACAAAAGGAAAGTTTACCTCGATTTGAAACCTCTGTTGAACTCCGGCGAGTGGTTGTGGTGTTGAAACACCGCCGCCGTTGATGCGCTACTAGCACCACCACCACCACCATCAATTGATGATTGATATTCCTTTTAACAAACCTCCATATCTTTAATTCATACTCGCCTAATCATCTTTATCATTTAAACCTCATATGTAAACAAAGAACAAACTCAAACAATAATTATCAACCTTGAACGATGCAATCAAATCATAAATAGGGTCATGACAGCTTGAGATCAACCCAAAATACCAGATCTGCAAAATACCACTCTTTTTGCTCCAAGTTTCAAGTTTCACGAACCCCAATTTGGTCTAATATTGACTCGTTCCAATTTTTATTTCATCTTGTTTTTAAATTTATATTTATAAAGTAGATAAATAAAATTAAAAAAATACGGAGTATATTAAATTAAAGAAAAGTAAATATAATTATATTATAAGAATTTTTAAAGGTAAATATAATTATAATTATATTATACATTAAAAATTAATTAATTAAAAGATTTTTTTGCGCTAGTAGTCCCTCGTTTTTATGAGTTGAGAGATCACCGTAGCTAAACATTTTAAAAACGAGGGACCAACAGAGAAAAAAAAGCTGAAATAAAATAATAGGACGAAAATGCCCATCACGTGTTAATCACGTGACGGCACTTAACGGCCAATTTAGACTACAGGTAGACGGAGGGATGCGCATTGCCATATTATGCAATTAAAAGGACTTAAAAATTCAATCAAAAACTTAATGGACCCGAATTGCAATTTCGTGTATAACTTAAGGATTAACGGAGCAAAAAAGCCGTTTTTTAAATTTTGATTTTAAAACACACTCTTAACAACCCAACCACTAGTAGTTTACTTATTAAAAAACATTTGCAACACATCAGTTTGAATGATTTGACGTATCCATAATGGTATCGAGGTGTCTCCGTTGAAGATTTGTGTTTTAATTGACTATATTTGTAGTTATTCGTTCAATTGGTATTGTAGTAGAAGTCGTAAAAATGTTTGTTGGAACTCGTGACTTTTAAAGCCGTAATCCCTTTCTACCTTCTCGGCTTCTCGCTATGGGGCTTTTTCTGTTAATATATACTTTCGAAAAAAAGGTCACCTTTAATCGTGGGTGAGTTTGTCGACCGCTTGGAGCTTGGAGTTTGTAAACCGCGAGAGAGAAAAAATATGTTACAATTATTTTAAAGTTAATTTTATCACAATAATATTAATTACTAAAAATATTGTATAGCTATACAGATCAATTATTTTTTACATGATCTCTGCCCCAAAACTCAGACTTGCACATCTCTTTGATTCATGGCCTGCTGATAAGTCAATTTTGTATGAAACGACGAGTGCCAAGTCTATTAACGCAGGAAGTCGTAAGCTTGACCAAACCAAAGATTTTAGGTAACCAAACTAACATGTTCTTGCAAAGAGAATAACATAAGCTATAGTCTTCAATAGTGGTGGCAAAATGGGCGTGTCAGGTGTTGGGTCAAACGGGTAACCTTTAATTTCGGTCAGGGTTGGGTTATCGAATACTCAATTTTGATGACTAAAATCTGTCATTTTGCAGTTTCTTGGACAAGGCCACTGTAGAGTTACAATCAGATCAGGTTAAAGCATCACCAGTGACCCAAGTCAAAACTCACTCCAACAAAAACACAGACAAAAAAGACAGCTTTAGTCATTGTATTTGACAAATAGAGCAACTACTTTTTATCACGTTTATTATTTTGTAAATAACCATATCCATATGTGATTGATAATTATAAATTATAAATAATTAGTAAATACATAACAGATGAACAGTTTAATTGTCCATCATAAATAAACACTATTCATTTGATGACTTAATAAAAAAAGTCCAGTTTGGAACCATTCTCATTATTATGAATTACTGGTGCCTTTTGTATACATAATAATAAATAATTAGATAGATCCCTAGTTTCATAATAATCTGAAATCGTACATTACTAAAGCTGCTGGTTCCAATACATCCCCTCATGTTCCTTCTGTTCCCGATAATAACAAGTCACAGGCTTGTCCCCCTTTAGTGGACCAGCCCATTACACCCTTAAATAATTCAATGGATAATGGTTTATATAAGCCCAATGATCTTGGGCCTACTCTGTTAGCGGATTATCTAGCATTAGATGTATGTAATATTGTTTGGGCCTGCGAGCCTTGTTCATTATTGTTATGGGCCTGTGTGCCCATCTAGCTCTAGGTTTATGCCCTTTATATTGCTGGTACGCTGATTTAATCAATCAATCATATCGTGATTTATGGGACTTAACATGGTATCAGATGCCATCCCAAAATACTCTCTCAATCTCTAACAGACTCCATCCTCAACCCTAATCTCAGCCGCTGCTGTTTCTTTCTTTCTCTTTTTTTTCTTTCATCGCCACCATCATCATGAGTTCTACTACATATGAAAAGATATATACCGTAACATCAATCTCCCATTTGATTCCAATCAAACTCGATATTGCTAAACTAAACTATCCTCACTGGTGTAAACTATTTACAGTTCATTGTGACGGTTTTGAAGTAGGCAAGTTTATTCGGGCTGCACCAACCGATGAAGACCAACAATCCGAACATTGGAAGAAAGCTGATGCAGTTGTCCAGATCTGGATATTCTCCACCATCTCAGAATCTTTACTCGAACGCTTGCTTAACTCTGAACCAACGAATGCCTTTGAGGCATGGACGTTTTTACAACGAGTGTTTCAAGATAACAAGAGATCGAAAACTCTTGAACTCACAGCCGAACTAAGGACTATTTCAATTGGCGATCAAACTGTTGATGATTATTTTCGGAAAATAGACCAGCTTGCAACTCAATTGAAAAACTTAGGCACCACTGTTGACGATCCCGATCTTGTTACTTATGCGGTTAACGGTCTCAATGATAAATTTCCACACGCGTCACACATCATTCTCCACAGTGACCATTTTCCTAAATTTGAAACGGTCCGCTCCATGCTCACGATGGAAGAATTACAACTCAACAGACAAATTCGCAACAACAATTCTGGAAACTCATCAGGGACCTCTTCTGCTCCAACTGTCCTTCTTGCTCAGAACGACTCATCCTCCTTCAACAACTCTCGGTCGACTGCCACTTCTTCTGAGGTATGCCGAAATTACAATAAGGGATATTGTCGTTTTGCTGAAAAGTGTCGATACCTTCATCACCGTACTCGACCTGCTACCGGTTATGTTCCACAACACAATCGGCCTAACAATACTAGGCCACAGGGAAATAATCAGGCCCAATTATTAAGTATTATCGAGGCCCAAAAACATGTGATTAATAATTTTTTACCATCTTGTTTGGGCCTGCGTGCTAACTCAGTAAGCACACCATCGCAACCTGCTCAACATTTGTCTATTGGGCCGTATGCTCCTCAGGCTCACATGTTCAGCCCAGCTTACTTGGACCTTATATCCCTCAACCCTCATTTAACGGGTCACAGAATAACCTTGGGTCGACTCCTCCTGGATTTTCTGGCACACAAAATTATGCTACTTATGGACAGGAGACGCTAATTCCACATGCGTTTAATACTACCACTCTTCCGGATTACAGTAACGCAGGTTGGACTATGGATACTGGTGCGTCCACTCATCTTACATCCAGCATTAATAATTTAAGTTCTGTTTTTAATTATTGCATATATCCCTCGGTTGCTGTTGGTGATGGGAACCCCATTCCCGTCACCAATACTGGACATAGCGTTTTGCCAAATGTTAACCGCCCACTACACTTATCTAATGTGCTTGTTACACCTAACATTGTTAAAAACCTTATTTCTGTACGTCGTTTTACTCGTGATAATAAAGTTTCCGTTTCTTTTGACGAATTTGGTTTTTCTGTGAAGGATTACTTGACTCGCCGCCTGCTCCTCCGATGTGACAGCACCGGAGACCTCTATCCACTCACGGCTCCAACACCTTCACCTGCTCATCATGCTCTTGTAACCACTCCCAGCATTTGGCATCAGCGGCTTGGACATCCCAGCACTGATGTTTTTCGTCGTCTTTGTTCTAGCAATTCTATTTCATGTAATAATAATAAATCTCATGTACTTTGTCATGCGTGCCAGCTTGGCAAACACGTGCGACTACCATTTACTAGTTCTGTTTCTAATGTTACTTCTTTGTTTGAAATTGTTCATTCGGATTTATGGACATCTCCAATTCCGAGTCTTAGTGGTTACAAATATTATGTTATTTTTTTGGATCATTTCTCGCATTATTTATGGGTATTTCCGTTACGCAATAAGTCCGACGTATTTAATATCTTTGTACAATTTCGTGTTTACGTAAAAACTCAATTCAACTATGAAATCAAGGCTTTTCAATGTGATCAGGGTGGGGAATTCGACAACAATCAAATACATCAACTCTTTCGTAACAATGACATCCAAATTCGTCTCTCGTGTACTCAAACTTCCCAACAAAATGGCAAATCTGAACGCATGATCCTCACTGTTAATAATCTTTTCCGCACTCTTCTTTTCTAAGCTCATCTTCCTCCCACCTTCTGGGTAGAAGCTCTTCATATGGCCACATACCTTCTCAACCTCTTACCATCATCACCATAAATCATGAAATCCCGCATACTCGCCTATACAAAACAAATCCACACTACTTTACTCTTAGAGTTTTTGGATGCCTTTGCTACCCCCACTTAAACACCACCAATAAACTTGCACCTCGATCCACACCCTGCATCTTTCTCGGATATCCTTCCAACCATCGTGGTTATCGTTGTCTCGATCTAGCCACTCACAAAATCATCTTGTCTCGCCATGTCACTTTTGATGAGACTTCCTTTCCATACAGCTCTACCACCACATCTGCCCCTCCCACCTACGACTTTCTTGATCCTCCTCCTAATCTTCTTTCACGTACCTACTCTGAAACTCCATCTCCACCTCTAGAACCTCCTTCTATCACTCATCCTACACCTCAAACAACCACATATCCACCTCCTATCACCCCTCCTTCACCTCCAACCCCCACTCCTCCACCACCTACTACATCTACACACCCCACGGTCACTCGCCATCGTGCTGGCACCAACAAACCCGTTCAACGTCTTAATCTCCTTGTCTCCTCTCCCAACCCTGTCCCTAAATCACACTCTCAAGCTCTTACCGATCCCAATTGGCATAACGCTATGACCGAAGAATATAATGCTTTAATTAAAAACGGAACTTGGACACTTGTGCCACGCCCCTCGGACACGAACATAGTTCGCTTCATGTGGCTATTCAAGCACAAGTTTAATGCTGATGGTACATTGAGTAGGTATAAGGCTCGGCTCGTTGCTAACGGCCGCAGCCAACAGGTTGGTATTGATTGTGACGGGACTTTCAGCCCGTTTGTTAAACCGGCTACGATTCGGACAGTCCTCAGCCTTGCTGCTTCTCGACATTGGCCTATTCATCAGCTAGATGTCAAGAATGTATTTCTACATGGCCATCTATCTGAGACTGTCTATATGCATCAGCCTCCAGGGTTTCGTGATTATGCTCACCAGACTACGTTTGCCGTCTGCATAAGTCACTTTACGGATTAAAGCAGGCTCCTCGTGCCTGGTTTCAGAGATTCGCTGGATACGCTCAACGCGTCAGTTTTCAGCATAGCAGATGTGATACGTCCCTGTTCATTTACAAGCAGGGCACCGACACCGCTTATCTTCTTTTATATGTTGACGACATCATCCTGACTGCATCTTCTTCTACTCTCCTTCAGCGAGTCATCAGCTCTTTACATCAGGAGTTCTCTATGACTGATCTAGGACCGCTTCACTACTTTCTGGGTATTTCTGTCACACGCACTTCTTCTGGTATGTTCCTATCACAGAAGAAGTACGCGTCTGAGATTATTGAGCGTGCTGACATGGTTGGTTGTCACTCCAGCAGCTATTGACACTGGCACCAAACTAACAGCGAGTGGTCCTCCTGTTAAGGACCCCACTTTGTATCGCAGTCTTGCAGGTGCTCTCCAGTACCTCACTTTCACCAGGCCTGACATTTCCTACGCAGTTCAGCAGATTTGTCTCTTCATGCCTGACCCTCGAGAGTCTCACATGTCCGCTCTCCGGCGGATCATTTGCTATGTTCAGGGTACTCTAGATCACGGACTTCAGTTGTATACCTCTTCCACAACATCTCTTGTCGCCTATTCTGACGCTGATTGGGCAGGTTGCCCGACTACTCGCCGTTCTACTTCTGGGTATTGTGTGTTCTTGGGTAACAACCTTTTATCTTGGTCCTCCAGCTCACTCCGTCTCGTTCTAGTGCCGAGGCAGAATATCGTGGCATTGCTAACGCTGTTGCAGAGACTTGTTGGCTTCGCAATCTCCTTCATGAGCTCCATTGCCCGCTCACTACTGCTACTCTTTACTGTGATAACGTCAGTGCAGTCTACATGTCAGGTAACCCGGTTCAGCACCAGCGCACCAAACACATTGAGATAGACATACACTTTGTCTGTGACCTTGTGCTTAAAGGTCATGTCCACGTGCTTCACGTACCATCTCGTTATCAGTTTGCCGACATCTTCACCAAAGGTCTCCCTTCGGCTCTATTTGATGAGTTTCGTTCCAGTTTGAGCGTCCGCCCTGCTCCCGATCCAACTGCGGGGGGATGTTAGCGGATTATCTAGCATTAGATGTATGTAATATTGTTTGGGCCTGCGAGCCTTGTTCATTATTGTTATGGGCCTGCGTGCCCATCTAGCTCTAGGTTTATGCCCTTTATATTGCTGGTACGTACGCTGATTTAATCAATCAATCATATCGTGGTTTATGGGACTTACCATACTCAGGGTAATAGCAACTTTGAAGACGAACGGCCTACAAAACCGAAGTTTTTCCATTCTGCAAGGTATTCACATGACAAAAAATACTTGAATCAATGTCCAATGTTTGATTGCAGATCAGCCTGTGCGTTATACAAAAAGAATGCTTTGAAAGCGAAAGTTATTGCTAAAAAAGATAAGGCTACTGGCGGTCACAGGTGTCCGTCGAGAGGACACATAAGAAAGAAACAAAGATCCAAAGTGCTTTATGAAGAGGTAGATGCAGAATCGGATGACAGGTCAGGGGAGGGTAATGATGAATTCACGCAAGAGATTCAGTCCAATCCTGTTAACCAGAAGCCTATTAAGGTATGTGGTAAGGTCTTAAATCCTAAGAAGCACCAAAAGGACAAGAATAATTAAGTGTTTTGATGTCCTGATCGTAGCCAAACAAAATTAGAAAAGCAAAATAGTTGGAGACTGATAAAAAAAGCCGCTGCTTTAATTCACGATATGATAATGACAAATAAAACTAATCACAAATGGCCAACTAATGCCTTATTTAAACACACTAACATATAAGGATAAGAACCAAATCTAAAATTCAAATAACTAACTAAGCTAGAGTCCAGCTATGACTCTAACAACTGCAGCAGCCACGTGATTTAAAACTCCTGTTTCCAGCTCAATATCGAAGCCCAACAATGGGCCCAAACAATGTTTCTCCAAAGTACTCCAGCAGCCCAACTTGTTTCCTTGAACAATCGGACTGTAATTCTGCATCATCCTCCCTCCCTTCGAAAGGACTTGACCTCGAGTCAAGATCCGTCTCGTCATCATTAAGTAGGGAGAGAGATCTGTGACATTGAAGGTGGCAGATACCTTGGAATTACCTGGCAATGCAATTTTATACTCATTCTCGTTCAACTTCTTAACAACCCGGAAAGGACCATCAACTTGTGAGTGTAGCTAACCAAACCGAGCACCCGGAAATCGTGCCTTGCGCAAATTAATCCAGACAAGGTCACCTTTATGAAATACCTCCTTTGTACGACGTTTATCACAAAATACTAACTGCTTATCTATGTTGCTTGTATGTATGATTCTGATCAGGGATACGAGCAGGCATCTGCTGGTGTAAAACTTGCATTTGGTCAACAAGCTCACTGCTTGCTGGAACTGCATCCTGTCCAGCAGGTTTCGGCAACGTCAACTCGGATTTGTTTAAGATGAGTGTTGATTCTACACTGTGTTCACGACGGGAGTCGAGTGGAGCAAGTGTAATATTAACCCCGTCTTTTACAAAGCTATACGTATTCCTGAACCCGTCATGTTTTGTTTTCCGATCATATTGCCATGGTCGCCCAAGGAGGAGATGGCACGCATTCATGGGAATGACTTCGCCCCACACCTCATCTTTATATAACTTCCCGATCGAAAATTGAACTAAGCATCTTTTCGTCACTTTGATATGATTTCCCTTTTTGAGCCAAGTTAGTTGATATGGCTCGGGGTGATCTTCGGCAACAAGAGCTAATTTTTCGACCATTTCAGTGGAAACAACGTTCACACAACTTCCACCATCGATGATCATTGTGCATACCTTTCCTTTGCATGTAGCGTTAGTCCGGAAAATGTTGTGGCGTAGCCACGATTGCCCGTCAATAGGAGCCTGAGTTGTTTTCAAAGATCGGCGAATAACCAGAGACTCCCCCTGATCTGGGTAAATTATTTCCTCGGTAGGTACTTCCTGCTCGTTGTCGGTATCATACCGAGGTTCATCATTCTCATCACAATAAGCCACAGGTAGGTTGTTTGGGAAATCCCGAGATAAATGACCAAACCTTTGACAATTAGAACACTTCGGACCCCTGCTACTGCCCGATGCTGCTGACGTAACCTTCGGATCAGAAGTTGCCTTTTCTGGGGCTGTTGTCCCAATTTTAGGTGCTACTGGTGTGTTATTTGAAAATGGCAGCTTACTTTTCACTCTCTGTTGCTTCTCAACTTTAAGAGCAAGTCGACACGCATCATTATACGTCCAACAAGGTTGCAAGGTCACAACATCCACGATGTTAGAGTTTAATGCAACCAAAAAACACGCAATCGTTTGCTCTTCTTCCTCCTGAACATCACAACGGATACGAGCGGTCAAACTCACGAATGAGCTCTTCCACACTCATGTTCCTCTGGCGAAGATTATGATACTCCAAATAAGCTTCCCGTTTATAGTTTTCAGGAAGAAATTTTGAGTGTAATAACTTCTTCATCTTATCCCGTGTTTTCACCTTAGATTTTCGGGCATACGCCCTATGCTTACAAACATTGTCCCACCACAAGGAAGCATGTTTACGTAGTTTAATTGTAACAAGCTTTACCTTGAGGTGTTCGGGGATATCTTTTACGTCAAACACTCGTTCGACGGTACTCAACCAATCAAGAAAATCGTCTGGTTGCATAGTTCCCGTGAATTCCGGGATATCCACCTTCATTCCCAAGCCTCGCAAGGGGTCATCATAACCCCTACGATCCCTCTGATAATGATCAGAAAACGGGTTAGTCCGTTCCGAATCATCGAGTGATTGCTCACACTCACGATCTTCGTAAGCATGTTGGTTGTTCAATTCCAACTCTGCTATCCTTTGTTGCAGGCGTGCGATTTCGACATATGGATCAGGGTTACTGATTCTAACAGATCGGTATCGACTACCTCCTTCATGACCACTACGAGATCGTTGTTCGGCCATTCCAAAGCTCTGATACCACTTGATGTCCTGATCGTGGCCAAACAAAATTAGAAAAGCAAAATAGTTGGAGACTGATAAAAAAAAGCTGCTGCTTTAATTCACGATATGATAATGACAAATAAAACTAATCACAGATGGCCAACTAATGCCTTATTTAGACACACTAACAGATAAGGATAAGAACCAAATCTAAAATTTAAATAACTAACTAAGCTAGAGTCCAGCTATGACTCTAACAACTGCAGCAGCCACGTGATTTAAAACTCCTGTTTCCAGCTCAATATCGAAGCCCAACAATGGGCCCAAACAATGTTTCTCCAAAGTACTCCAGCAGCCCAACTTGTTTCCTTGAACAATCGGGCTGTAATTCTGCATCATGTTTGGTAAGTTTTTAGAAGGGATGTTCGATAGTAACGAACGTCCGTCTAAGGCTAAACAATGAAGATTGTCACATGGAACACGAGAGGCCTTGGAAATCTCGATAAAGGCCGTAAGGTGGGTGTATTTATTAACAAGTTTGATATTCAATTCATGGCGATTTAATAGACTATGGTGAATATTGTATCTCCTAGAGTATCGGTAGAGGTACGAAAGGTGTCGAAATTAGAAGATCAGTTTCCTTCTTTGTTTAACTTGTTTGGAAAGAAAAATGGTCTTATTGCTAATATGTGTGAAATTAATGTCAATGGGAAGATAAAGTGGGATATTGGGATCTTTCACTTTTTGAATCAATATGAGGACCATCAATTTCAAGTTTTAATGAATCTGTTAAGTTCCATTTCGGTTGATGCACAAAAAAGATGAAATTCAATGGATACATTCTTCAGACAAGATATATACGGTTTGAGTTTCGATTCGGATGAAAAATGTGCTTGGTGTTTGGATTACATTGAATCGATAAATCACCTCCTTCTACATTGTTCATGATCACATAAGGTTTGGTCGAATTTGTTTAAATGGTGGAATGTTTGTTGGATTATCCCCTCGTCTATTATAGATTTTTCAGTTGATTGGTGTAATGGGTTGGGTATCAACACCGGAAAGGCTTGGAAATTAATCTGTCCGGCTACAGTGCGGGCTATTTGGCTTGCTAGAAATGGCATGTTTTTAACGGGAAGTACATGTGTTGGGTCGTCATAGTTCCAAGAATCAAACTAAAGGTATTTCAATGGCTAGTTAACGCGAAGTTGTACGAGGGTTATCATTTATATGTATGGATGGGTCACCTTGTCAATCCATATGTAGCGCTCAAGTTCTGTTAAATTATAGTGGGACTATGTAGTTTGATGACTGTTTTGTAATGGTTTTTGACTTGTAATGTTTAGTAATGGTTCAAGTGGGCAAGTAATCAATGTAAGCCCAGCTTGATGTTTATGTCCTCTACTAAGGATTTTCACTGTTTTTGTGAAAATGCCTTCTATTTATTTAATTCAAGTTTTTTGCCAAAAAAAAAAAAAAAAAAAAAAAAAAAAAAAAAAAAAAAAAGATTATTTTTGAAGAAACATCCTAGTCCGACCTCAGACATAATTTTGTTATATAATCCTATCCTAAAGAGGGTGTCTCAACAGCCCACTGCTAAAAAAACTATTACGGAACTCTAAACATGTATAGACGATTTAACTGAAAATCAACCATAATAAAGTTTTTTATTCGCCTGCTATTCAACTGTAGCTCCATCATATAT
Organism: Rutidosis leptorrhynchoides; assembly: GCF_046630445.1. NCBI lineage: Eukaryota > Viridiplantae > Streptophyta > Magnoliopsida > Asterales > Asteraceae > Rutidosis > Rutidosis leptorrhynchoides. Next base: position 569,906,717 of record NC_092334.1, read on the forward strand.
ACAAAAAAATCAATGTAACGGTGTCGTGCAAGTTGAGATGCTGCATATTAGATACCAAATAACTCTGATCCTCATGTTGTTTTGAAAAAAGCAACATCGCACACTTGTCAATGTACGTCCCAGTTATATACTTGCACAAGTTATAGATAGATATTACTATTTATTAAATCTGTATGCCAGTTTGGGTTTCAAAATGAGTACTTTGTCGAAATAAATAGCAGATGAAGAAGATTGCTTGTTACTTGACCAAAGAACTAAAGTTAACAAGTGAGACACTTATATATGCTTTATTAATACTAATATAAATATAAATAATATATGAAATCTCAACCAACCCTTCCAGCGGCCTATATATATAAGATGAAATACTCACATGTGAAGAAGAATGAGGTCACCAAGTGTCATTATCTTCTCCTTGAAAGCGTCTTTCATTCATTTCATCAGCAGCAATTAAATGACAAAGCACGAGAACCAAATGTGTCCCAAAACGGATCTCATTTGAGGATCAGCCAACATGTCGTTATATACATACTAGACCTGCTATGCTATGATATGATATGCTATATTCTAAGGCACTTTTGTAAGCCAAATACATCCATCTTATACAGTGGTTAACGTCACTAGTTATGGTCCAACAAGGTTGTGTAAAAAAAAATATATATTGCTATCAATCAATAGCAAAAGTAGTCCACGAGTCAGATATTCAATATCGACATCAAATTGAAAAGAAGAGAGAGAGAGAGAGAGAGAGAGAGAGAGAGAGAGAGAGAGAGAGAGAGAGAGAGAGAGAGAGAGAGAGAGAAATTAGCAACCTCTAAATTACCTGAAAATATCTTCATCACCTCCGGAAGGAATATGCCCTCTACCATTAGACTCATCTGAAAAGTGCGTCTTGCTTAAAGAAAGCAGAAGCAAAAGCGTATAGCTTTAATAAGTGTGATTGAACAATTTCATCAACTACTGACAGCAGCAGATAAAAATAACGTAAGATGTATTTCATGCAGTAGATGCAAATCAAAACAATATCAAAGGACAAAAATGATATCTTACCCCATACATACTCTAGCTTTATTTAAAAACTTCATCAAAAACTCGAAAACAAACAACAGTTATTTCTATAATAACTAACACCCTCACAAAATATTAAAACTTGGTTTTTTATAACTTACAACATTCACTTGGCATGTAATCCCTGTCCCCCATAGTTAATTAACATTATGCTCATAATTAATCAAACTTTGCATCTTGATAACTTACAACATTACAGCAATAACAAACATACATATATGATGGTTAGCTACACATCATTCAACCACGACGTTGAGAACTAAATGAGGTTATCCAACGACCGTTTCCATGACCATATGCACCTAATGAGGTTATCCGTAAGTTTCTATCAAGTATTTTGGCACTAGCCTACCTATCAACTTAAGCAACGTATTCTTCAATGAACAGTCTCCTATATGATCCACTAACATTGTTAAGGTTGTAACATCAAGTGAGTAACTTTTTCCTTCCATTTCATGTAAAAGCATTTCTACATCATCATAGTATTCATTTTTTAGATATCCTTGCACAAGAACTCTGTACGTAACATCATCCGGCAGGCAACCACTGTCACCCATTTTTAAGAACAACTTCTTTGCATCACTTAATAGACCTTCTTTACAAAGAGAACTAATTATCACATTATATGTTTGAACATCAGGTTTCAAGCCTTTATTATTTAGGTCCTCTAAGAGAACCCATGTGATATCAAACCTATCACATTTGCTTGCACCATCAATCAGGATGGTATACACAACAATATCCGAATTGAGCTTGCTATTACCCATTAACTTGAACAAAGAGAATGCATCTTCAAACAGATTGTTGCTGCAAAGACCCTTTAAGATTATTCCATAAGTTAATTAATCAGGAAGTTGACCTTGTGAAAGCATCTCATCAAAGAGATTGCGAGCAGCCGCACAACGTCCAACACTAAACAATCCTTGTATCATGGTGCTGTAAGTGACCATACCATGTTTCAAACCAATTCTTGTCATTTCACAAAACAGATCCATGGCCTTGTCTATCATCAAATTCTTACAATACCCATTTATTAAGCTACTGAAAGTGACAACATTAGGGACCAGACGGTTGAGTTTCATTGAATCAAAAGTTGTTTTTGCTTTGCTCATTTCACCTCGTAAACAGTACCCATCAATAAGTGAATTGTATGTTACTACGTCGGGAATCTTTCTTCTCTCAACCATGATGTTAATAGCAGATTGTGCTTCATCTACTTTACCGTCTTTGCATAATGCATCCACTAATACATTGTAGGTTGTCACATCTAAAGAGATCCTTTCACCCTCCATTTCTTTTAGTATGTTACAAACCTCGTCCCAACGACTTAAGTTACAAAGACCATGAATCAAAGAGGTGTATGTGATGACATCTGGTAGGATCCCTTTGCGAAACACCATCTCTTTGAAAAGATCAAACGCATCATCAATCATTTTGCCTTTGCAAAGACTGTCAATGATGGTGCTATATGTAACGACATTAGCTTTATGACCTCTTTCATCCATTAGCCTAAGCAAAGCAATAGCAGTAACATTGTTTCCGAACTTACAAAGTCCCTTAATCATTGTGTTATACATAACTACATTAGGCTCGCAGAGATTCTGTTTAATAAGCTTTTTGAAGAATATCTCGGCTTCAAGAATCCAATCTTTTATAACAAGTCCATCTAAGAGTGTACTATAAATGAACACATCAGGTTCAATGGCTTGTCTGAAGCAAATACCTAGAAGTGCAAAACCGTCATTGGTACGGTGCAAGTGGCAACAACACTTGATAGAAATACTAATAGTGTATTTATTAAGAGGAACACCAATGGAGCACATGTGTTTGAAAAGATCAAGTGAAGAAGAATAATGTTTCATTCTGGTGACAGCAGTCAACAACTGACCGAATTTGACCACAGATGGCAGAGGTCTTCTCTGAGACATTTCATCAAACAGATTGTAAGCATCATTCAACTTGTTAACTTTTTGATACTTAGATAGAGGGAAATTATCATAAACATAATCGTTGTGAATTGAGGAAGATTTGGAGTGGATGGACGCTGCTAAAAATGATTTACGAGGAAGATTAAATCGAAGACGTAATTGAAATTGAAAGGAATATGAAAAAGGGGTTTTAAAGAAATTAGGGGTAGAAGAAAGATGACCTTTGAAGTTGATGAAAGCATTAACAGCAGAAGCAACATAATTTCTTCGATTCATCGCCATTTACTGGAGAAGATACGGAGGTCAACCTACCTTTGAGCTAGACTCTCGTACTCCCTCGCAAAAGGTTAATTCCTGACCACTTATTGAAATAACTCAGGGATATACTGATATGGGACATTTAAGATTTAACATACTTTTTTATTTTGTTTTTAAAACACACCAGTAGTTTACTACTACGAGTACCTATTAAAACATTTGCATCGATTCAGTTTGAATGATTTGACGTCTCCATAAAGGTATCGAGCCGTCCCCGTTGAAGATTTGTGTTTTAATTGATTATATTTTTTGTAATTATTCGTAAATTGTTATTGTAGTAGAAGTCGTAAAAATGTAAGCTATAACGCGTGTTTTAAAGCCGTTCTAATCCATTTTGAGCTTCTCGCTATGGGCTTTTCTGTTAATATACATTTTGTTGTTCAAAAAAAGAGTCATCTTTATTTGTCGGTGAGTTTGTCACAAGGGCGAATCTAGTAGCATGGGAGTGGGAGTGGGGTCCTATGACCCCACAATTTTGAAATTTTTTTTGACCATTTAGTTACAAGACACTACTTAATTTAGTTATAAAAGTGCTCTCAATGGAGACACTCCTCCATGTTAGTCCTCATGCGCTACATCAGCACTTCCTTCTCAGGACTAAACTCAGGACTAAACACTCCCAACCATGACACTCTTTCCACACAATAATTGGACCCACATTTAATTACTTTAACTAAATTAAAAATACTTTTATTATGGGAGATGATTCTCACACACACTTTTTTGATCCTCACACACCTATTTTAACCTTTTACTCTTCTAATAATAATCAATTGGTGTGTAAGGATAAAAAAAGTGTGTGTGAGAATCATCCCCTTTTATTATTAATAATATTAAAAGAATTATTAAATATTAAATTAAATTTAATTAAAAACTTAAAAAGTAAATTGATTATAAATATTAAATATTACTCAAAAAAGATAAAATAAAATAAAAAGTACTTGTAACTCATTTTAACCACATACTTTGTGGGACCCATGATTTAATAAAATTAATAATAGTACTATATCTTCATCTTCTTCATTTTCTATTATCTGCACACAAAATTTTTAACAGATGAAGATACCCACAAGGCCACAACTATAAAACAAATAATAAATTAAAAAAAAATGTTGGGCGCCGTCCACAAATATTTCACATATGCACGAAGAGAGGGACGATGGGCTGGGCGAGCATGTGGGCGAGACCCTGGGCGGTCCGCTGCCATCGGCGCCCAGGTGGGCGGTGGCCTGGGCGGCCCCCAGGGCGGGTACGTTGGGAGCACTCTAAGGTCTCATATATTTTTTATATTTATAGTTATTTTGAGGTAAACAACCTTTAAAATACTAATTTGCTTTGAGATTTATTTTGGGACCCAATCGATGTGTCATCCTGGATTCGCCAATGTCTGTCAACTGCCCGACTACAAGAGAAAAAATATGTTTAAATTGTTTTAAAGTTGATTTTGTCACAACAAAAATAATTACTATAAATATTGTATAGCCGTATTGAGCAATTATGTTTTACATGATCTTGGCCTCCAAAACTCAGAGACTTGCACTTCATATATAATATCGACTTCTTGTTAGTCATCAAATTTCACTCTGTCACTTTATATATAATATCGACTTCTTGTTAGTCATCAAGTTTCACTCTGTAATGTTCAATTATACGGCTTCTGTTTTAGTAGCACAAGTGGGTAAATGTTTGTAAACCAAACTTGCGAATTTCATGTACTGGTCAACAGTTCACTTTTTGTGAATTATTGTGTTTTAATATGAAATTCCAGTTTTTTGCCTACAAAAAAAAAGTTTCACTCTGCCTCACAAAGTCCCAACTCATCGTCGTCGTCGTCATCGTCATCATACTTTATAAAAGATTTATTTCACTTTATAAAGTTACATTAGTATTCTATATATAATCAATAATCAATCTGAGAAAATTGTGAACAATATTTTCCGGGGAAAAAGCGCGCTTTTTAGCAAATAAATTAATATTAGTTCCAAACATAAAACGATGCTATATTTGGTCGAGTAGTTTTGTTTCGTGTTTGTTTGTTGAGGGACGCAGGTTCGAGTCCTGCCCATTTTTTTATTTTTTAATTTATTTTCAACTTTTTTCAAATTTTAACTTTATTATATTTTTTTATCCTTACATTTTTGAATCTTTTACTATGCACCCTAACATTATTATTTATATTTTTCGCTAACATTTTCAAATGTAGCAAAGCGCTTGATCCAAAAACTTGTTTGTATCAAAACAACGACATTAATTTCACTAACACCCTTAGCAAAAATAATAAAATTATGGTTCTTGATAACTTTTTTTTTTTTTTTTTTTTTTTTTTTTTTTTTAGAGTAAACAACAAAACTACCTAGCAAGATGCTTGAGGAGGAATTACAAATGCACTTGAAGCCACAAGTTCCCATTAAAAACTAGTGAACTTCTATCATAAAGCCGAGTAAATGGTAATAAAACAATCCTATCAAGAAGATTTTCACGAGCAGAGGCTTGGCGTCTTAGAGGGTGTGCGAGTGAAAGCGTCTTAGAGGGTGTGCGAGTGTGGGCAATCGCACAGGGCCCTAAATTTTGAACGACGCATATATTATATAACAAAGATATAATGAAAAATTATATATCAATTCTAATACAATTTTGCGCAATTAATAAAAAAGTTAGAGACCAACTGAAAGATTATAAAGACACATAAAGTTTAGCTTAATTTCGTCGAATGAAAAAAAAAAAAAAAAAAAAGACCCAAGAATTTCGCTATTTCGAGTCCTCTCTTACATGGAAAAGGCAAGTATTGGCTCATATTGATTGATATGTGCAAATCTCGTTAATTGACGATGTATTAAGTTTTAACTCATGTATACGTCTTCAATGAACATTAAATAAATTAATGTAGAGTCGTAACAGATTGACCTTGATAACTATTGATAATGATAGATTGGTGAGTATTGATTAAAAAGAGTTTTAACAATTTTTTTTCCAGGGGGTAAGCAAGGAAACCCCCTATAAACGAGCACATTGGCTCCCCCATAGAAGGTAAAACCTCGGGTAATCAAGGCCCCCGAGCGCGAGACCTGGTACCGGGTGAATTGCGCATTATGCGCACCCTTAGTCACACTCTTTTTGAACAATTTGGCATAGCCAGGAATTGAACCCGGGTGTGTGCTTCATTGGGCAACTCGGTGGCCACTCAGACAAGCCTGAATGGTTAGTTTCAACAATCGTGCGTTAAAAATGTTAGGAGTGTCGTTATATTTAAAATATAATTATGATGATATAACAACTATTCAGAAATAAAACACTTCGATACAATTTATTTGAGAACTTTTTTCTTATTGATTACTTTTCAGCAAAATTAAGTTTTTATGTTTATTGAAAAGTTTAATTTTTATGAGACCCCAATTTATATCTTGAATAGGGACCTCAAAATTTATGAGACGACCATGTTCACGAGCCGAGCTATCATTAAAAATAAATTGGTTCAGAAATCGTCAAACACGCCAAGTGATGACAGCAACTATCGGTTGAAGTTTCTGTTTAGTCTCCTTCGTGAATCAATTCAATATGTAACTTGAGACCAAGAATTGAACTCGGGCATATCGATATGAGTCCACACCTTTTTCCTCCATAAATTGCGAACAATATCACACTCAAAGAACATGTGGCTAACGTTTTCCAACCCCTGTAACAAAGAGGACAAGATATAGAAGCAATGTCCACACCTCGTGCCGAAAGATTGAAACGAGTAAGCAAGCAATCTAACGCCTTACCCCATATGAAATATTCACCGTTCGTGGAAAGGGGGTGACCGAAGGTAAAGTAACTTCATCAATGTGAGACAATCTGATAAGGTTGTATGTTGAATGATCGAAATGAGTTGATGTAAGCTCTGCTCATTGCGATATCACCACCTCTTTATTCTGCTCAAGGTGGAATAACCGATTGAAACTTGTAGCTAAATTTTGATTCCCAACCCACATATCCAACCAAAAACAGATTGTGTTTCAATTTCCCACCAACCGACGTAATACATTCTTTTGCCAAATGCCTCGTTCCACCATCAATATGACATTCCATGCATCATAAGGATTGCAAACAGGTTGTTAAAGGATGTAAATTTCACACAGCATGTTCATCTTATATAAAATTGTCAAAATAGGTGTTGTTACTCAGTTATTATAAATTTCATTCAAGATACAGCAACGCATAAGTGAATTAATAATGAGATGCTACCAAATCCAGAAGTACAAACTTTATATGGTAAAAACTATTTGTGTTCTAATAAGATGCAGGCCCACTGAGACAATTCTGAATATGAAACTCTTATATGGAGTGGTACACATGCTTCAACAAGATCAAACAAGAAAGAAAGACAAAAAAGAAAGGACTATCATTATATAAGATCAATGACAACTAAACCATTAACTCATGTTGATAAATGATAATTTGATATGAACATATCTCTAGTCAATATGATATGAGTGGTAACTAGACAACAAAACACGAGATACAGCACATAAATATGATGTAAGATGCATTTCAATGCATTTGAAGCAGTAGATGCAAATCAAAAGAATATCAAAGGAGAAAAAGGATGATTAACCTCACCTCAATAAGAATGCTTCTAATCTCTGATTGTGTTGTTTCCACACATCAGCCCTGTATTTGGACATCAGATCCAAATTTTCCAGCCTAGCATCAAAAATGAACATGTTACACACAAAAATGTAATAACACCAGATAAAGATGCAAATACCCACCAAACAACTTGATAGAACGACGCACAATACACTTACAGAATCTCGTAAATACCATATCTAATACCTCAGATAGGTTATAAATAGCACCACCACCATTACACCTTATTGCTGCTATTCAAATATATAATTAACATGCTGATTATGATTATGGAGGTGTTATAGTTACAATAATAATCTTGAACTTGGATAGTCGTTGTTGTACGAGCAAAATTGGACTTCAACCGCCTCACAAGCTCGAACCCGGCCCTTAAGCCCATTTCCCTTTCAACCAGACTTTCAGGTTTGACCAGTTTGAAGTACAACACCACCAACCATTCAATTTACAAATAAGAAAATTTAGAAGTTGTTAAAGCTAACATGAAGCTATCGCTTCCCTAGAATCTTTCTAAGTTCTTCGACCATTGCAAGAACGATTGTGTCAATGCCTGTCACACCTGCAAATTTCACAAGATAAAATTGACATAGGTTGATAAGCTTAATTGCTATAACTTCTTTGTTGCCATCAACTTGATAATTATTCATCTGTAAGTTATCCAATTTATAATTAGTTTTCAATTGTGGAGTTGTAAAATACAACCTTACCCGGTTTGAAATTACTGTGAGAGATAGCATTCCGTTATAATGAATAATAGCAACACCTATAGAATGATTATAAAATCTATCTATATTATTAGAGTTTTCATGAATACAAAAAATACGGTGTTGGATCCATTTAAAATACACGTTGGGAAACTTACAACCCTTTTCACTCATTTGACCCATTTTCTTTTAAGCTAAAAAAGATGGTGTGTCAACGTTTAACCTGTTTAAGGACTTTTTTTTTTTTTTTTTTTTTTTTTTTTTTTTTTTTTTTTTTTGAAATTAACCCCTTCATATATAAGTGGGTCCAATTTACCACTTCTAAACAATACATAGCCATATTAACAAATTTTGAAGTACCTTAAGAGCATCTTTTAGAGCAGAAATGTCGACCCCACTAGGCCCAAGTCGGTCAAAGTCGCATGTCAACGGGTCAAAGGTTGAATTAAGTTGGTCAAAGTCATAAGTATACGGTCAAAATCAGTCAAAAATGGACAAAATCGTTCAAAATCAGTCAAAATTGGACAAAATCTTTCAAAATCAAATGTTAATCAACCGCAGACTAGTCCCTGATTAGTGACTTTAACAACCTTACTTCAACCTTACTTTTCATCTATTTTTTGCTATTTAAAATGATTTTCAATAACTTCCGAAGCATCACAACACCCACACAAAATCCATGTTATATAAATGAAAGGATTTTTTAACCGACAGCCCTAGGGCCGTCGCTAATTATAAACCTTTGGCATACATAGGTACCTAATGTATCAAATTGATCAATTTGGGTAATGGGTACCCAACATTTTCTTTGAGCAATGATAGGTATCTAACTTTCTTGCAAGATTATAAAGGATTTTTTAACCTTTTGAAGCATCGGTGATACTTTCAACGTAAAGTCCATGCCACAATCTATGAAGCAACAATACACGAGGTAGGAACTTGTTATGTGAAGATAGCTAATGATTCGTCATCCTTAAGTGACTCAAAAATATACCTGTAATTGAGACCCGTACTCTCAAATTTGGGTTAAATGGGTCAAGTTTTCGGGTCAATTGGGTCTTGAAAAAAATTAGGCCCGGTAATGTAAAACTAAACCTAAAAAAAGGTGCAATGAGTTTTTCTCCAACCTATTAGGTCTCATATAAAATATAAAAGAACTGGTTGGGAATCAAATCCTAAAGTTCAATAAATAGAGACACGTCTAATGGATATCGTGAATGGGTTAAAAAGGTCGACCATAACAAGTTTTATCTGTCAATCATTTATGAAAGCGTTAATTGTTATATCAATTATTATGTAAATTAATACAACAACAACAACAATATCTAATCCCACATGTGTGGGGTATGGGGGAGGTGAGACGTAGACAATCCTTCCTCCATCATAGAATAAAGAGAAGTCATTTCTCCACCCCGAGTGAAACTCTCCAAGAGTGAAGAAAGTCCTCACTCTCTATATTCGACGAATAGAGAGATTGCTTCCAAGAGGACCTCCGGCAAAAAAAAATGTATATATATATATATATATATATATATATAGTGGTAGGATCAAAGGGGAAGTAACCAATCGGGGGGAAGCGGGGGGAAGCAAATTTTTTTTTTTTTTTTGTTTTTTGAAAAAACTTTGTTCACGAACATTATAGATTGGATGAAAATATGAACATTTAATAAAGACACTTTATGATAAATGTTTTTATTTTAACGGGAAAATGCTCGAAGAAGTAATATATAACAATTATCGTGTTTTTTGAGCGTATGTTGAGGTTTTAGATATTAGGGTTTATAGGGTTTAGATATTAGAGTTTAAAAATTTAGGGTTTAGGGTTTAGATTTAGGATTTGGATTGAGTTTTTAACACGGTTTAGAGTTTAGGGTTTAGGTTTTAGGGTTTAGAGTTTGGTGTTTTGAGTTTATTCCATAAACCCAAAACACCAAACCCTAAACCCTAAACCCTAAACTCTAAATCGGGCTAAATTTTACTTCACAAAACATGAAAAAAACGTTAACATTCTTCACGAACAATATTATCTTGAATGTTATTTTTGTCTATCGTTTTCCCGCCAAAATAATAACATTTATCACGAAGTGTCTCTTCTAAATGTTCATATTTTCATCCAATCTATAATGTTCGTGAACAAAGTTTTTTCAAAAAACAAAAGAAATTTTTTTTTTTTGCTTCCTCCCGATTGGTTACTTCCCCATTGATCCTGCCCCTATATATATATATATATATATATATATATATATATATATATATATATATATATATATATATATATATATATATATATATATATATAAGTAAATAAAAAAGAGACGCTATGAAAATGGTAAGATCAAATTTCCATGGGTTTTAAATCATGCCTGAAATTCAATTTAGGCTCTAAACGGCGGTCAAATCGCCAATAAATCGACGTTTGCTGCTGACTCACTTAATAGATCCGTAGATAATGTAAATTAATATTTTCTTTTATATATAAGAAATATACTAGTAATAAATAATAATAATAATATTAATAACTAAAACAATATAATAAATGTAAAAAATCAAATGTAAAAGTTCATAACCCGCTTGGACCTATTTGACCCATTTGACTGATTACCCGTTTCGACCAATTACCCAAACCGACCCAACCTGACCTGTTTGAACCCGTTTAAAATATTTACCCTTTGACTCGTGACCCATTTCAACCGAAAACCATTTTGACTCGTTATCCAAACTGACCCAACCTGACCCATTTGAGTCAGATACCTCAACTGAAGTGACTATGAATGAATCAGATGATTTCATTATGGAAGAAAACAATATACTGACTCTAAACAAGAATGAACTAGAAAAAGAACAAAATACTGACTTTAAACAGTTTCATGCTGATAAAGACTCTACAGCAAATAAAGAAGATATAGCCGATCACATTCGTTTATTTGGCTCCTTTAAGATCATAAACCACATGAAGAAAGAAGAGTCTCATCATATACCTAATGAGACCCTTTAAGATCATAAAGTGCTTAGAAAAATAGAAAATTCACCACATGACCCGAATTGATCCCATAAGCGCGGTGTGGTGGGTTGGGTAATGGGTTGAGCCGGGTGGGTCAATTTCTTCAAGGGTCAAAATTCGTAACGTGGGGTAACCTGTTAACAGTTTATTCCTATTCAAATAAAAAATTAACATGTTGATTATGATTATGGAGGTGTTATAATTACAATAATATTCTGAATCTTTGATAATCGTTGTTGTACGAGAAAAAATGGGCTTCAACCCGCTTCACATGCTCGAACCCTTAAACCCATTTGCCTTTCAACTAAACATTCTGGTTTGACCAGTTTGAAGTAAAACAGCACCAACCATTCAATTTACAGATAAGGAATTTAGAAGTTGTTAAAGCTAACCTGAATTCACAAGCATCTTTCTAAGCTCTTCGACCATTGCAAGACCGCTTGTGTCAATGCCTGTCGTTTTCAGTTGTGGAGTTGTACAATACAACCTTACCCCCATTTGAAATTTTCTATGAGAGATTGTTGGGTTTTTTATTTGGTTTTCAATTATGTGGTTAGCCCAAACCCAACAAATTAAGCCCAATTGATTGTTTGACTTGGTCAACCATCAAGGGGCATCTTTAATTTGAAGTTGTGCAGCTGTATTCATTAATTAAGAGAGTAGATAGATCAGAGAGATCAAAAAGAAAAAGAGAGATTCTCAATTTCCGTCTAAAAATACAGCAGTTCATAAAATCGACGATCCCCGGAGATCTAACCGTTGGATCTTCATAAAATTTGGGCTGTGTCTTCCTGACATCAGTGCCAAGGTTTTCAACCGTTGAATTCGTCTAAAGAGGCCTGTAGCTCGTGTTCTCACTGCTGGAACAGAGGGCAGTTTATTGGGTGAATCATTCATCTTTTGTCTTTAATTTCTTCATATACTTGTTGATTATTGTTGTTCAAGAGTATGATGATGTTGTATACCTCTAGTTGATCTAGAGAAGGATTATTGTATTGCTCTCTTTGTTGATGATATTGGAATTTAAGTGGCTTACGAGTCCCGTGGTTTTTACTCTCGATTTTGAGGGGTTTTCCACGTAAAAAGTCTCGTGTGTATTGTGTGTGCTTGATTATTGCTTAGCTACTAATTTGCTACTGATTTGGTATTGTTTTGCTACTGATTTGGGTTGGATTTGGTATAGCTTGTTTGTTAGCATCCTCACGGGTTCATACGGGTCGGGAAAGTATTGGTCAAACGGGTTTGTTTCCGCTTTGTAGATTGCCCGTTGTGACCATTTTCCCATCAAATTGGTATCTAGAGCTAGGTTATTTGATTTGACTTGTGTGAAAGATGGAAGCTAATACAAGTAAGATGATTAGTTTAAATGGTTCAAATTATCATGTTTGGAAAGGCAAGATGGAGGATCTTCTTTATGTGAAAGATTATTATTTGCCTGTTTTTACTGAGGATAAACCTGAGGAAAAATCTGATGCTCAATGGAAAATTTTGCATAGACAAGTATGTGGGTATATTCGGCAGTGGGTTGATGATAATGTTGTGAATCATATTACTGGGGAGACTGATGTTAAAGCCTTATGAAAAAAGCTTGAGCAGTTATATGAACGAAAGACTGGGAATAACAAGTTATTCTTAATTAAGCAGACGATGGCTTTGAAGTATCATGATAGGACTCTTATTACAGATCACCTAAATGCATATCAAGGTATTATAAATCAGCTTGCAGGTATGGGTATCAAGTTTGAGGATGAGATTCAGGGTCTCTGGTTACTTGGAACATTACCGAACTCTTGGGAGACATTTAGGACATCTTTGTCCAACTCTGCACCGAATGGTACTATCACCATGGAATTGGCTAAGGGTAGTATTTTGAATGAAGAGATGAGAAGAAAGTCACAAGGTTCCTCTTCACAGTCAGATATCTTGGTCACAGAAACGCGGGGGAGAAGTCATAGTAGAGGTCAGGGTAAAAGAGGCAATCATCGTAGCAGCTCACGCAAAGGTAAATTTGCTAATGTTGAGTGTTATAATTGTCATGAAAAGGGGCACACAAAGTGGTATTGTCCAAAGTTGAAGAATGAGAAGAAAAAGGCATATGACAAGAATAAACAAAAGAAAAGTGATGGTGGTGATGATGATAAGGTTGAAGTTAACACTATTACGGATGAATTCTTTGTTTGTATTGATTATCATATGATTAATCTTACTCATGATGACACGAGTTGGATTATTGATAGTGGTGCTACATGTCATGTTACAACATGTAGAGATCACTACTCATCTTACACTCCGGGTGACTATGGATTTGCTAGGATGGGTAATGCCGGGTTATCAAAAATCGTTGGTATTGGAGATGTTTGTTTGAAATTTGACACGGGGATGGAGTTGGTTTTGCATAATGTAAAACATGTTCCGGATATGAGACTTAATGTCATTTCAACAGGCATTCTTGATGATGATGGTTATCATAGTGGTTTTGGTAATGGTATTTGGAAACTAACTCTTGGTTCTATGATAGTGGGAAGAGGCAAGAAAGACTCAAGATTATACATCACGCTTCCGAAGATCATCCAGAACATTGTTAACGCAGTGGACAATGTTGATTCTACCGAATTGTGGCATAAAAGACTTGGCCACATGAGTGAAAAGGGGATGTCTATCTTGTTTAAGAAGAATGTGTTGTCGGGTGTTAGTGATATTAATTTGAGTAAGTGTTCTCACTGTTTGACAGGTAAACAGACCAGAGTTGCGTTTAAGAGTCATTCTCCTTTTCGAATGGAGAACATACTTGATCTAGTACATTCGGATGTTTGTGGGCCTATGAAGACTAGGACACTTGGTGGATGTTCCTACTTTGTTACATTCATCGATGATCATTCCAGGAAGGTGTGGGTTTATACCTTAAAGTCAAAGGATCAAGTATTTGAGAAGTTTAAGGAATTTCATGCACTAGTTGAAAGGCAAACGGGAAAGAAACTCAAATGTATTCGAACTGATAATGGCGGTGAATACATTGGCAGATTTGATGCTTATTGTAAGGAGAATGGTATTCGGCATCAAAAGACTCCACCAAAGACACCTCAGTTGAATGGCTTAGCAGAAAGGATGAAAAGAACTTTGGTTGAGAGAGTTAGATGTTTGCTTTCACATGCAGGGTTATCCGATTCCTTTTGAGGTGAGGCTTTAAATACGGCAGTTCATATTATTAATCTAACCCCTTGTGTTCCTTTGCGTTTTGATGTTCCTAACAGGGTTTGGAGTGGCAAAGATGTTTCTTACTGTCATTTACGAGTCTTTGGATGTAAAGCATTTGTTCATGTTCCCAAAGATGAAAGGTCAAAGCTTGATATGAAGACTAAGCCATGTGTATTCCTAGGTTATGGTGAAGATGATTTTGGGTACAGGTTATATGATCCAGTTCAGAAGAAACTCGTACGAAGCCGAGATGTTGTGTTTACAGAAGATCAGATGTTAAAAGATGTTAATAAGACATATTCAGTTCCTCAACCTAGTGCTGATCTTGTTGATTTGGATCCAGTTACTCCACAACATGTTGGAGATGATGTTCATAATGATGAACATGGTACTGATGATGATTATGCTCCGGAGCAGGTAGAGATTCCAGTACCAGATGTGCCCCCATTTGTCCCACTTAGGCGGTCTACCCGAGACCGTCATCCTTCTGTTAGATATTCTGCTGATGAATATGTATTACTCACTGATGGGGGAGAGCCAGAGTGTTATGCAGAAGCTATGAAAGATGAGCATAAGAAAGAGTGGGGTGAAGCCATGCAAGATGAGATGAATTCCTTACATGAGAACAATACTTATGAGCTGGTGAAGTTACCTAAAGGCAAGAGAGCTTTAAGAAACAAATGGGTATTCAAAGTGAAGACGGATGAGCTTACTTCACAACCAAGGTACAAAGCTAGGTTAGTCATTAAAGGATTCAGCCAGAAAAAGGGTATTGATTTTAATGAGATTTTCTCTCCGGTTGTGAAGATGGGATCTATTCGAGTGGTTCTTGGGTTAGCTGCTAGTCTTGATCTTGAGGTTGAACAGATGGATGTCAAGACTGCTTTTCTTCACGGTGATTTGGATAAGGAAATCTACATGATGCAACCTGAAGGTTTTCGGGTTAAGGGTAAAGAAAATTATGTTTGTAGACTTCAGAAAAGTCTATATGGGTTGAAGCAAGCACCGAGACAGTGGTATAAGAAGTTTGAGTCGGTTATAGGAAAACAAGGCTACCGAAAGACAACTTCAGATCATTGTGTTTTCTTTCAGAGGTTTGGTGATGATGATTTCATCATATTGTTGTTATACGTTGATGATATGTTAATTGTTGGTAAAAATATTAAAAGAATTGCGCAGTTGAAGCGAGAATTGAGCAAGTCTTTTGCTATGAAAGACTTGGGGCCAGCAAAACAGATTCTTGGCATTCGAATTTCTAGAGATAGAGGTGCTAAGACGTTACATATATCACAAGAGCAATACATTGAAAAGGTGCTTAGTAGGTTCAACATGAAGAATGCTAAAGTGGTTAGTTCCCCTCTTACTACAAACTTTAAGCTAACAGATAGAGATTGCCCTACTTCAAAGGAGGATGTTGAGGAGATGGACAAAGTTCCATATGCTTCAGCGGTTGGTAGCTTGATGTATGCTATGGTGTGTACTAGGCCTGATATAGCTCATGCGGTAGGTGTTGTTAGTCGGTTTATGTCAAATCCGGGTAAGAAGCATTGGGAAGCAGTTAAATGGATTATGAGATACTTACGAGGTACTTCAAAGTTAGGTATCACATTCGGAAATGGAGAGCCGGTGCTTGTTGGTTATACAGACTCAGATATGGCAGGAAACAAAGATAACATGAAATCCACTTCTGGATATTTGATGACTTTCGCAGGGGGAGCAGTTTCATGGCAATCAAGGTTACAAAAGTGTGTTGCATTGTCTACAACCGAGGCTGAGTATATGGCAGCAACAGAAGCGTGCAAAGAACTATTGTGGATGAAAAGATTTCTACAAGACATTGGGTTTAAGCAATCACAATATGTGGTTCTTTGTGATAATGAGAGTGCGATTCATTTGGCTAGAAATTCTATGTATCATAAGCGGACAAAACATATAGATGTGCGGTATCATTGGATTAGAGAACGTCTTGAAGATGGTTCATTTGAACTTGATAAAGTTCATACCAATGATAATGGTTCCGACATGTTCACAAAGGCTTTAGCAAGTGAGAAGCTTAAGGTATGTTGCTCGATCGCCGGGATGGCGATCCCTTCCTTATAATTGGAAAGGGGGAGATTTGTTGGGTTTTTTATTTGGTTTTCAATTATGTGGTTTGTAGTGACCCGAACTTTTCCATGTTTATATATATTAATTGAGATTGATGTTTACATGATTAAATGTTTCCAACATGTTAAGCAATCAAACTTGTTAAGACTTGATTAATTGAAATAGGTTTCATATAGACAATTGACCACCCAAGTTGACCGGTGATTCACGAACGTTAAAACTTGTAAAAAAACTATATGATGACATATATATGGTTATATATATAGTTAACATGATATTATGATAAGTAAACATATCATTAATTATATTAACAATGAACTACATATGTAAAAACAAGACTACTAACTTAATGATTTTGAAACGAGACATATATGTAACGTTTATCGTTGTAACGACATTTAATGTATATATATCATATTAAGAGATATTCGTACATCATAATATCATGATAATATAATAATTTAAAATCTCTTTTGATATTATAAACATTGGGTTAACAACATTTAACAAGATCGTTAACCTAAAGGTTTCAAAACAACACTTACATGTAACGACTAACGATGACTTAACGACTCAGTTAAAATGTATATACATGTAGTGTTTTAATATGTATTTATACACTTTTGAAAGACTTCAATACACTTATCAAAATACTTCTACTTAACAAAAATGCTTACAATTACATTCTCGTTCAGTTTCATCAACAATTCTACTCGTATGCACCCGTATTCGTACTCGTACAATACACAGCTTTTAGATGTATGTACTATTGGTATATACACTCCAATGATCAGCTCTTAGCAGCCCATGTGAGTCACCTAACACATGTGGGAACCATCATTTGGCAACTAGCATGAAATATCTCATAAGATTACAAAAATATGAGTAATCATTCATGACTTATTTACATGAAAACAAAATTACATATCCTTTATATCTAATCCATACA
Organism: Rutidosis leptorrhynchoides; assembly: GCF_046630445.1. Taxonomy (NCBI): domain Eukaryota; kingdom Viridiplantae; phylum Streptophyta; class Magnoliopsida; order Asterales; family Asteraceae; genus Rutidosis; species Rutidosis leptorrhynchoides. The sequence continues at coordinate 569,924,612 of NC_092334.1, forward strand.
CCAACGACCAAAAACACCTACAAACACTTTCATTCTTCAATTTTCTTCATCTAATTGAACTCTCTCAAGTTCTATCTTCAAGTTCTAAGTGTTCTTCATAAATTCCAAAAGTTCTAGTTTCATAAAATCAAGAATACTTTCAAGTTTGCTAGCTCACTTCCAATCTTGTAAGGTGATCATCCAACCTCAAGAAATCTTTGTTTCTTACAGTAGGTTATCATTCTAATACAAGGTAATAATCATATTCAAACTTTGGTTCAATTTCTATAACTATAACAATCTTATTTCAAGTGATGATCTTACTTGAACTTGTTTTCGTGTCATGATTTTGCTTCAAGAACTTTGAGCCATCCAAGGATCCATTGAAGCTAGATCCATTTTTCTCTTTTCCAGTAGGTTCATCCAAGGAACTTAAGGTAGTAATGATGTTCATAACATCATTCGATTCATACATATAAAGCTATCTTATTCGAAGGTTTAAACTTGTAATCACTAGAACATAGTTTAGTTAATTCTAAACTTGTTCGCAAACAAAAGTTAATCCTTCTAACTTGACTTTTAAAATCAACTAAACACATGTTCTATATCTATATGATATGCTAACTTAATGATTTAAAACCTGGAAACACGAAAAATACCGTAAAACCGGATTTACGCCGTCGTAGTAACACCGCGGGCTGTTTTGGGTTAGTTAATTAAAAACTATGATAAACTTTGATTTAAAAGTTGTTATTCTGAGAAAATGATTTTTATTATGAACATGAAACTATATCCAAAAATTATGGTTAAACTCAAAGTGGAAGTATGTTTTCTAAAATGGTCATCTAGACGTCGTTCTTTCGACTGAAATGACTACCTTTACAAAAATGACTTGTAACTTATTTTTCCGACTAGAAACCTATACTTTTTTTGTTTAGATTCATAAAATAGAGTTCAATATGAAACCATAGCAATTTGATTCACTCAAAACGGATTTAAAATGAAGAAGTTATGGGTAAAACAAGATTGGATAATTTTTCTCATTTTAGCTACGTGAAAATTGGTAACAAATGTATTCCAACCATAACTTAATCAACTTGTATTATATATTATGTAATCTTGAGATACCATAGACACGTATACAATGTTTCGACCTATCATGTCGACACATCTATATATATTTCGGAACAACCATAGACACTCTATATGTGAATGTTGGAGTTAGCTATACAGGGTTGAGGTTGATTCCAAAATATATATAGTTTGAGTTGTGATCAATACTGAGATACGTATACACTGGGTCGTGGATTGATTCAAGATAATATTTATCGATTTATTTCTGTACATCTAACTGTGGACAACTAGTTGTAGGTTACTAACGAGGACAGCTGACTTAATAAACTTAAAACATCAAAATATATTAAAAGTGTTGTAAATATATTTTGAACATACTTTGATATATATGTATATATTGTTATAGGTTCGTGAATCAACCAGTGGCCAAGTCTTACTTCCCGACGAAGTAAAAATCTGTGAAAGTGAGTTATAGTCCCACTTTTAAAATCTAATATTTTTGGGATGAGAATACATGCAGCTTTTATAAATGATTTACAAAATAGACACAAGTACGTGAAACTACATTCTATGGTTGAATTATCGAAATCGAATATGCCCCTTTTTATTAAGTCTGGTAATCTAAGAATTAGGGAACAGACACCCTAATTGACGCGAATCCTAAAGATAGATCTATTGGGCCTAACAAACCCCATCCAAAGTACCGGATGCTTTAGTACTTCGAAATTTATATCATATCCGAAGGGTGTCCCGGAATGATGGGGATATTCTTATATATGCATCTTGTTATTGTCGGTTACCAGGTGTTCACCATATGAATGATTTTTATCTCTATGTATGGGATGTGTATTGAAATATGAAATCTTGTGGTCTATTATTATGATTTGATATATATAGGCTAAACCTATAACTCACCAACATTTTTGTTGACGTTTTAAGCATGTTTATTCTCAGGTGATTATTAAGAGCTTCCGCTGTCGCATACTTAAATAAGGACGAGATTTGGAGTCCATGCTTGTATGATATTGTGTAAAAACTGCATTCAAGAAACTTATTTTGTTGTAACATATTTGTATTGTAAACCATTATGTAATGGTCGTGTGTAGACATGATATTTTAGATTATCATTATTTGATAATCTACGTAAAGCTTTTTAAACCTTTATTGATGAAATAAAGGTTATGGTTTGTTTTAAAATGAATGCAGTCTTTGAAAAACGTCTCATATAGAGGTCAAAACCTCGCAACGAAATCAATTAATATGGAACGTTTTTAATCAATAAGAACGGGACATTTCAGTTGGTATCCGAGCGTTGGTCTTAGAGAACCAGAAAATTTGCATTAGTGTGTCTTATCGAGTTTGTTAGGATGCATTAGTGAGTCTGGACTTCGACCGTGTTTTCTTTAAAAATGATTGCTTAACATTTTTGTTGGAAACTATATATTTTTAACATATGAATATTATGTGATATATTAATCTCTTAACGTGTTTGATATTATGTGATAGATGTCTACCTCTAGAACAAGTCCCATTGACTCACCTAATAATAATGAAGAGTCAAATGTAAATTGGAATGATTTGTGGACTGATTCACAAGTTCCCGAAGAGGAACCGGAAGAAGAGTCGGAACCGGAAGAAGAATCGGAACCGGAAGAAGAATCGGAACCGGATGAAGAAATAGAACCGGTGGGGGAAATAATAAAACGGTTAAGTAAAAGAAAATCCTCAACCAACCGACCAAAGTTAATTATGGTCAATGGTGTTTCCGCCAAGGAAGCAAAATATTGGGAGGATTACCAATTCTCCGATGAATCGGATTCCGACGAGAATTCCGATGATGTTATAGAAATTACCCCAACTGAATTTAAAAAGGCAAAAGAAAATAATAAGGGAAAGGGCATAAAAATAGAGAAATCTAATTCCAACCCCGATGAACTTTATATGTATCGTCAACCCCCGAAGTCCTTAAGTTGTAACAATGACCCGGGAACCTCTAAACCACCAGGTTTTTCTAAACCAATGTGGACAACGACGGCTCGTATTAGGGGAACATCATATATCCCTAGAAACTTGGCAAAACGAACCAAAACCGAAGAAGAAGAAACGAGCGAGTCGGAATAAGATAGTTGTATTCGTGTGGTGTAATATATGGAATATAGTGTTCTTATGCTTTATGATATATGTAAAAATTGCTTGTATTAATAAGTATTTTTTTTATGAATCTAACTCTTGTCTATTTTACAGTTTAAAAACACAAAATGGATAGACAACCCAATATTTTAAGAGACCTACCCGGAGACATGATTGATGAAATCTTGTCTAGAGTCGGCCAGAATTCTTCGGCACAACTATTTAAGGCGAGATCAGTTTGTAAGACATTCGAAGAACGTTCCAAGAATGTCTTGGTTTATAAGAGACTTTAGTTTTAAAGATGGGGGATATCACATTGGGAAACCCATAAGTTACGATGTGTTTACTTTGACGCATATATTGCGGGGAACCCAAATGCTATTTTACGCAACGGGTTAAGAAATTATTTTGACTCAATATATCCGAATATTGGACTTCGTGATTTAGAAAAAGCGGCTAACATGCAACATAAAGAAGCATGTTATGCTTACGGATTAGTAATGTTCGCTTCTCACCAAAGTGAGAACAAGAACATCGGGCTACAACTATTAAACAAAACGTTTCCACAAGTGACGGAGTCGGTAATTGGGGTAAGAAATGAGGTTTTTAGATTATTACGGGACTGTTGGACATTACGTAACCCTCGTCCCTTTGATGACGTTACAACACGCTGTCTTATCAACGGCCATAACGGTTATGTTGCACAAGACCAAGGATGGGAAGTAGTCCTAGTAAAACCAGAATGCATGACTTGTTTCTGGACGTATGAATTACGTGTCTTTATTGCCTTTGCTGAACGACTTGTGTACTAGCTAGAATTGTCTTCACAACTATCTTGTATCAAAGTTATTGTGTGCTATATTTCATGCTTTATGTAAAATAAGCGGTATTGTAAGTTTGTAAAATATTGTATAACAGTTTGAACGCGAAATATTATTATAATCAGTTTTTCATATAGAATTGTAGTAGTTGAATTGTATATTAGCTACTAAGTATGAACTTAACGGGTAGGTACTACCCGAATTTAAACTTATAAAACGCTAATATGAAGAAAAAGCTTTTATAAATGAGTTCATATTATGCTACGAAATACTATTAACTACTCTTAATATTCTGTATGATTAACTTGTTCCATTTAACTATTTTGAAGGAAATGGCACCGACTACTCGACACACCGTGAATATGAATGAAGAGGAATTCCGTACTTTTCTAGCTTCAAACATAGCCGCAGTACAGGCTGCGCTACATACCAACAATAACCTTGGATCTAGCAGTACAGGAAATCGTGTAGGATGCACCTACAAAGAATTCACTGCCTGCAAACCTTTGGAATTTGATGGAACCGAAGGACCGATCGGATTGAAACGGTGGACCGAGAAGGTTGAATCGGTGTTTGCCATAAGTAAGTGTACTGAAGAGGACAAAGTGAAGTACGCTACGCATACCTTCACAGGTTCTGCGTTAACATGGTGGAATACCTATCTAGAGCAAGTGGGACAAGATGATGCGTACGCACTAACGTGGTCAGCATTCAAGCACTTGATGAACGAGAAGTACCGTCCCAGAACCGAGGTCAATAAGCTCAAGACAGAACTTAGAGGGTTACGAACCCAAGGATTTGATATTACCACGTACGAAAGACGATTCACAGAATTGTGCCTATTGTGTCCGGGAGCATTCGAAGATGAGGAAGAGAAGATCGACGCGTTTGTGAAAGGATTACCGGAAAGAATCCAAGAAGATATAAGTTCACACAAGCCCGCCTCCATACAACAGGCATGTAGAATGGCTCACAAACTAGTGAACCAGATTGAAGAAAGAATTAAAGAACAGACTGCTGAAGAGGCCAATGTGAAGCAAGTCAAAAGAAAGTGGGAGGAAAACGGTGATAAGAATCACCAATACAACAACAACAGCAATTACAACAATAATCGCAACAATTATCCCAACAATCGCAACATCAATCGCAACTACAACAAACGGCCCAACAACAACAACAACAACAACAACAACAACAACAACTACAACAATCATCCCAACAACAATAATAACCGCAACAACAACAACAATCAGAAGCAACTATGCCAAAGGTGTGAAAAGAATCACTCGGGGTTCTGCACCAAATTTTGCAACAAGTGTAAAAGAAATGGTCATAGCGCGGCGAAGTGTGAGGTCTACGGACCAGGGGTTAATAGAACGAAAGGAACAAATGGTGTCGGAACGAGTAATGGCGGAGCAAGTAGTGTCGGAGCAAGTTATGCCAATGTAGTTTGTTATAAATGTGGAAAACCAGGCCACATTATTAGAAATTGCCCGAACCAGGAGAACACGAATGGACAAGGTCGTGGAAGAGTTTTCAATATTAATGCGGTAGAGGCACAGGAAGACCCGGAGCTTGTTACGGGTACGTTTCTTATTGACAATAAATCTGCTTACGTTTTATTTGATTCGGGTGCGGATAGAAGCTATATGAGTAGAGATTTTTGTGCTAAATTAAGTTGTCCATTGACGCCTTTGGATAGTAATTTTTTACTCGAATTAGCAAATGGTAAATTAATTTCAGCAGATAATATATGTCGGAATCGAGAAATTAAACTGGTTAGCGAAACATTTAAGATTGATTTGATACCAGTAGAGTTAGGGAGTTTTGATGTGATAATCGGTATGGACTGGTTGAAAGAAGTGAAAGCGGAGATCGTTTGTTACAAAAATGCAATTCGCATTATACGAGAAAAAGGAAAACCCTTAATGGTGTACGGAGAAAAGGGCAACACGAAGCTACATCTTATTAGTAATTTAAAGGCACAAAAACTAATAAGAAAAGGTTGCTATGCTGTTCTAGCACACGTCGAGAAAGTACAAACTGAAGAAAAGAGCATCAATGATGTTCCCATTGCAAAAGAATTTCCCGATGTATTTCCGAAAGAATTACCGGGATTACCCCCGCATCGATCCGTTGAATTTCAAATAGATCTTGTACCAGGAGCTGCACCAATAGCTCGTGCTCCTTACAGACTCGCACCCAGCGAGATGAAAGAACTGCAAAGCCAATTACAAGAACTTTTAGAGCGTGGTTTCATTCGACCAAGCACATCACCGTGGGGAGCTCCTGTTTTGTTTGTCAAGAAGAAAGATGGTACATTCAGGTTGTGTATCGACTACCGAGAGTTGAGCAAACTTACCATCAAGAACCGCTACCCACTACCGAGAATCGACGACTTATTTGATCAACTACAAGGCTCGTCTGTTTATTCAAAGATTGACTTACGTTCCGGGTATCATCAAATGCGGGTGAAAGAAGATGATATTCCAAAGACTGCTTTCAGAACACGTTACGGTCATTACGAGTTTATGGTCATGCCGTTTGGTTTAACTAATGCACCAGCTGTGTTCATGGACCTTATGAACCGAGTGTGTGGACCATACCTTGACAAGTTTGTCATTGTTTTCATTGATGACATACTTATTTACTCAAAGAATGACCAAGAACACGGTGAACATTTGAGAAAGGTATTAGAAGTATTGAGGAAGGAAGAATTGTACGCTAAGTTTTCAAAGTGTGCATTTTGGTTGGAAGAAGTTCAATTCCTCGGTCACATAGTGAACAAAGAAGGTATTAAGGTGGATCCGGCAAAGATAGAAACTGTTGAAAAGTGGGAAACCCCGAAAACTCCGAAACACATACGCCAGTTTTTAGGACTAGCTGGTTACTACAGAAGGTTCATCCAAGACTTTTCCAGAATAGCAAAACCCTTGACTGCATTAACGCATAAAGGGAAGAAATTTGAATGGAATGATGAACAAGAGAAAGCGTTTCAGTTATTGAAGAAAAAGCTAACTACGGCACCTATATTGTCATTGCCTGAAGGGAATGATGATTTTGTGATTTATTGTGACGCATCAAAGCAAGGTCTCGGTTGTGTATTAATGCAACGAACGAAGGTGATTGCTTATGCGTCTAGACAATTGAAGATTCACGAACAAAATTATACGACGCATGATTTGGAATTAGGCGCGGTTGTTTTTGCATTAAAGACTTGGAGGCACTACTTATATGGGGTCAAAAGTATTATATATACCGACCACAAAAGTCTTCAACACATATTTAATCAGAAACAACTGAATATGAGGCAGCGTAGGTGGATTGAATTATTGAATGATTACGATTTTGAGATTCGTTACCACCCGGGGAAGGCAAATGTGGTAGCCGATGCCTTGAGCAGGAAGGATAGAGAACCCATTCGAGTAAAATCTATGAATATAATGATTCATAATAACATTACTACTCAAATAAAGGAGGCGCAACAAGGAGTTTTAAAAGAGAGAAATTTAAAGGATGAAATACCCAAAGGATCGGAGAAGCATCTTAATATTCGGGAAGACGGAACCCGGTATAGGGCTGAAAGGATTTGGGTACCAAAATTTGGAGATATGAGAGAAATGGTACTTAGAGAAGCTCATAAAACCAGATACTCAATACATCCTGGAACGGGGAAGATGTACAAGGATCTCAAGAAACATTTTTGGTGGCCGGGTATGAAAGCCGATGTTGCTAAATACGTAGGAGAATGTTTGACGTGTTCTAAGGTCAAAGCTGAGCATCAAAAACCATCAGGTCTACTTCAACAACCCGAAATCCCGGAATGGAAATGGGAAAACATTACCATGGATTTCATCACTAAATTGCCAAGGACTGCAAGTGGTTTTGATACTATTTGGGTAATAGTTGATCGTCTCACCAAATCAGCACACTTCCTACCAATAAGAGAAGATGACAAGATGGAGAAGTTAGCACGACTGTATTTGAAGGAAGTCGTCTCCAGACATGGAATACCAATCTCTATTATCTCTGATAGGGATGGCAGATTTATTTCAAGATTCTGGCAGACATTACAGCAAGCATTAGGAACTCGTCTAGACATGAGTACTGCCTATCATCCACAAACTGATGGGCAGAGCGAAAGGACGATACAAACGCTTGAAGACATGCTACGAGCATGTGTTATTGATTTCGGAAACAGTTGGGATCGACATCTACCGTTAGCAGAATTTTCCTACAACAACAGCTACCATTCAAGCATTGAGATGGCGCCGTTTGAAGCACTTTATGGTAGAAAGTGCAGGTCTCCGATTTGTTGGAGTGAGGTGGGGGATAGACAGATTACGGGTCCGGAGATTATACAAGAAACTACCGAGAAGATCATCCAAATTCAACAACGGTTGAAAACCGCCCAAAGTCGACAAAAGAGCTACGCTGACATTAAAAGAAAAGATATAGAATTTGAAATTGGAGAGATGGTCATGCTTAAAGTTTCACCTTGGAAAGGCGTTGTTCGATTTGGTAAACGAGGGAAATTAAATCCAAGGTATATTGGACCATTCAAGATTATTGATCGTGTCGGACCAGTAGCTTACCGACTTGAGTTACCTCAACAACTCGCGGCTGTACATAACACTTTCCACGTCTCGAATTTGAAGAAATGTTTTGCTAAAGAAGATCTCACTATTCCGTTAGATGAAATCCAAATCAACGAAAAACTCCAATTCATCGAAGAACCCGTCGAAATAATGGATCGTGAGGTTAAAAGACTTAAGCAAAACAAGATACCAATTGTTAAGGTTCGATGGAATGCTCGTAGAGGACCCGAGTTCACCTGGGAGCGTGAAGATCAGATGAAGAAGAAATACCCGCATCTATTTCCAGAAGATTCGTCAACACCTTCAACAGCTTAAAATTTCGGGACGAAATTTATTTAACGGGTAGGTACTGTAGTGACCCGAACTTTTCCATGTTTATATATATTAATTGAGATTGATGTTTACATGATTAAATGTTTCCAACATGTTAAGCAATCAAACTTGTTAAGACTTGATTAATTGAAATAGGTTTCATATAGACAATTGACCACCCAAGTTGACCGGTGATTCACGAACGTTAAAACTTGTAAAAAAACTATATGATGACATATATATGGTTATATATATAGTTAACATGATATTATGATAAGTAAACATATCATTAATTATATTAACAATGAACTACATATGTAAAAACAAGACTACTAACTTAATGATTTTGAAACGAGACATATATGTAACGTTTATCGTTGTAACGACATTTAATGTATATATATCATATTAAGAGATATTCGTACATCATAATATCATGATAATATAATAATTTAAAATCTCTTTTGATATTATAAACATTGGGTTAACAACATTTAACAAGATCGTTAACCTAAAGGTTTCAAAACAACACTTACATGTAACGACTAACGATGACTTAACGACTCAGTTAAAATGTATATACATGTAGTGTTTTAATATGTATTTATACACTTTTGAAAGACTTCAATACACTTATCAAAATACTTCTACTTAACAAAAATGCTTACAATTACATTCTCGTTCAGTTTCATCAACAATTCTACTCGTATGCACCCGTATTCGTACTCGTACAATACACAGCTTTTAGATGTATGTACTATTGGTATATACACTCCAATGATCAGCTCTTAGCAGCCCATGTGAGTCACCTAACACATGTGGGAACCATCATTTGGCAACTAGCATGAAATATCTCATAAGATTACAAAAATATGAGTAATCATTCATGACTTATTTACATGAAAACAAAATTACATATCCTTTATATCTAATCCATACACCAACGACCAAAAACACCTACAAACACTTTCATTCTTCAATTTTCTTCATCTAATTGAACTCTCTCAAGTTCTATCTTCAAGTTCTAAGTGTTCTTCATAAATTCCAAAAGTTCTAGTTTCATAAAATCAAGAATACTTTCAAGTTTGCTAGCTCACTTCCAATCTTGTAAGGTGATCATCCAACCTCAAGAAATCTTTGTTTCTTACAGTAGGTTATCATTCTAATACAAGGTAATAATCATATTCAAACTTTGGTTCAATTTCTATAACTATAACAATCTTATTTCAAGTGATGATCTTACTTGAACTTGTTTTCGTGTCATGATTTTGCTTCAAGAACTTTGAGCCATCCAAGGATCCATTGAAGCTAGATCCATTTTTCTCTTTTCCAGTAGGTTCATCCAAGGAACTTAAGGTAGTAATGATGTTCATAACATCATTTGATTCATACATATAAAGCTATCTTATTCGAAGGTTTAAACTTGTAATCACTAGAACATAGTTTAGTTAATTCTAAACTTGTTCGCAAACAAAAGTTAATCCTTCTAACTTGACTTTTAAAATCAACTAAACACATGTTCTATATCTATATGATATGCTAACTTAATGATTTAAAACCTGGAAACACGAAAAACACCGTAAAACCGGATTTACGCCGTCGTAGTAACACCGCGGGCTGTTTTGGGTTAGTTAATTAAAAACTATGATAAACTTTGATTTAAAAGTTGTTATTCTGAGAAAATGATTTTTATTATGAACATGAAACTATATCCAAAAATTATGGTTAAACTCAAAGTGGAAGTATGTTTTCTAAAATGGTCATCTAGACGTCGTTCTTTCGACTGAAATGACTACCTTTACAAAAATGACTTGTAACTTATTTTTCCGACTAGAAACCTATACTTTTTTTGTTTAGATTCATAAAATAGAGTTCAATATGAAACCATAGCAATTTGATTCACTCAAAACGGATTTAAAATGAAGAAGTTATGGGTAAAACAAGATTGGATAATTTTTCTCATTTTAGCTACGTGAAAATTGGTAACAAATCTATTCCAACCATAACTTAATCAACTTGTATTATATATTATGTAATCTTGAGATACCATAGACACGTATACAATGTTTCGACCTATCATGTCGACACATCTATATATATTTCGGAACAACCATAGACACTCTATATGTGAATGTTGGAGTTAGCTATACAGGGTTGAGGTTGATTCCAAAATATATATAGTTTGAGTTGTGATCAATACTGAGATACGTATACAATGGGTCGTGGATTGATTCAAGATAATATTTATCGATTTATTTCTGTACATCTAACTGTGGACAACTAGTTGTAGGTTACTAACGAGGACAGCTGACTTAATAAACTTAAAACATCAAAATATATTAAAAGTGTTGTAAATATATTTTGAACATACTTTGATATATATGTATATATTGTTATAGGTTCGTGAATCAACCAGTGGCCAAGTCTTACTTCCCGACGAAGTAAAAATCTGTGAAAGTGAGTTATAGTCCCACTTTTAAAATCTAATATTTTTGGGATGAGAATACATGCAGCTTTTATAAATGATTTACAAAATAGACACAAGTACGTGAAACTACATTCTATGGTTGAATTATCGAAATCGAATATGCCCCTTTTTATTAAGTCTGGTAATCTAAGAATTAGGGAACAGACACCCTAATTGACGTGAATCCTAAAGATAGATCTATTGGGCCTAACAAACCCCATCCAAAGTACCGGATGCTTTAGTACTTCGAAATTTATATCATATCCGAAGGGTGTCCCGGAATGATGGGGATATTCTTATATATGCATCTTGTTATTGTCGGTTACCAGGTGTTCACCATATGAATGATTTTTATCTCTATGTATGGGATGTGTATTGAAATATGAAATCTTGTGGTCTATTATTATGATTTGATATATATAGGCTAAACCTATAACTCACCAACATTTTTGTTGACGTTTTAAGCATGTTTATTCTCAGGTGATTATTAAGAGCTTCCGCTGTCGCATACTTAAATAAGGACGAGATTTGGAGTCCATGCTTGTATGATATTGTGTAAAAACTGCATTCAAGAAACTTATTTTGTTGTAACATATTTGTATTGTAAACCATTATGTAATGGTCGTGTGTAGACATGATATTTTAGATTATCATTATTTGATAATCTACGTAAAGCTTTTTAAACCTTTATTGATGAAATAAAGGTTATGGTTTGTTTTAAAATGAATGCAGTCTTTGAAAAACGTCTCATATAGAGGTCAAAACCTCGCAACGAAATCAATTAATATGGAACGTTTTTAATCAATAAGAACGGGACATTTCATGGTTAGCCCAAGCCCAACAAATTAAGCCCAATTGATTGTTTGACTTGGTCAACCATCAAGGGGCATCTTTAGTTTGAAGTTGTGTGAAATGTCCCGTTCTTATTGATTAAAAACGTTCCATATTAATTGATTTCGTTGCGAGGTTTTGACCTCTATATGAGACGTTTTTCAAATACTGCATTCATTTTTAAAACAAACCATAACCTTTATTTCATAAATAAAGGTTTAAAAAGCTTTACGTAGATTATCAAATAATGATAATCTAAAATATCCTGTTTACACACGACCATTACATAATGGTTTACAATACAAATATGTTACATTGAAATCAGTTTCTTGAATGCAGTTTTTACACAATATCATACAAACATGGACTCCAAATCTTGTCCTTATTTTAGTATGCAACAGCGGAAGCTCTTAATATTCACCTGAGAATAAACATGCTTTAAACGTCAACAAAAATGTTGGTGAGTTATAGGTTTAACCTATATATATCAAATCGTAACAATAGACCACAAGATTTCATATTTTAATACACATCCCATACATAGAGATAAAAATCATTCATATGGTGAACACCTGGTAACCGACATTAACAAGATGCATATTTAAGAATATCCCCATCATTCCGGGACACCCTTCGGATATGATATAAATTTCGAAGTACTAAAGCATCCGGTACTTTGGATGGGGTTTGTTAGGCCCAATAGATCTATCTTTAGGATTCGCGTCAATTAGGGTGTCTGTTCCCTAATTCTTAGATTACCAGACTTAATAAAAAGGGGCATATTCGATTTCGATAATTCAACCATAGAATGTAGTTTCACATACTTGTGTCTATTTTGTAAATCATTTATAAAACCTGCATGTATTCTCATCCCAAAAATATTAGATTTTAAAAGTGGGACTATAACTCACTTTCACAGATTTTTACTTCGTCGGGAAGTAAGACTTGGCCACTGGTTGATTCACGAACCTATAACAATTTATACATATATATCAAAGTATGTTCAAAATATATTTACAACACTTTTAATATATTTTGATGTTTTAAGTTTATTAAGTCAGCTGTCCTCGTTAGTAACCTACAACTAGTTGTCCACAGTTAGATGTACAGAAATAAATCGATAAATATTATCTTGAATCAATCCACGACCCAGTGTATACGTATCTCAGTATTGATCACAACTCAAACTATATATATTTTGGAATCAACCTCAACCCTGTATAGCTAACTCCAACATTCACATATAGAGTGTCTATGGTTGTTCCGAAATATATATAGATGTGTCGACATGATAGGTCGAAACATTGTATACGTGTCTATGGTATCTCAAGATTACATAATATACAATACAAGTTGATTAAGTTATGGTTGGAATAGATTTGTTACCAATTTTCACATAGCTAAAATGAGAAAAATTATTCAATCTTGTTTTACCCATAACTTTTTCATTTTAAATCCGTTTTGAGTGAATCAAATTGCTATGGTTTCATATTGAACTCTATTTTATGAATCTAAACAGAAAAGTATAGGTTTATAGTCGGAAAAATAAGTTACAAGTCGTTTTTGTAAAGGTAGTCATTTCAGTCGAAAGAACGACGTCTAGATGACCATTTTAGAAAACATACTTCCACTTTGAGTTTAATCATAATTTTTGGATATAGTTTCATGTTCATAATAAAAATCATTTTCTCAGAATAACAACTTTAAAATCAAAGTTTATCATAGTTTTTAATTAACTAACTCAAAACAGCCCGCGGTGTTACTACGACGGCGTAAATCCGGTTTTACGGTGTTTTTCGTGTTTCCAGGTTTTAAATCATTAAGTTAGCATATCATATAGATATAGAACATGTGTTTAGTTGATTTTAAAAGTCAAGTTAGAAGGATTAACTTTTGTTTGCGAACAAGTTTAGAATTAACTAAACTATGTTCTAGTGATTACAAGTTTAAACCTTCGAATAAGATAGCTTTATATGTATGAATCTAATGATGTTATGAACATCATTACTACCTTAAGTTCCTTGGATAAACCTACTGGAAAAGATAAAAATGGATCTAGCTTCAATGGATCCTTGGATGGCTCAAAGTTCTTGAAGCAGAATCATGACACGAAAACAAGTTCAAGTAAGATCATCACTTGAAATAAGATTGTTATAGTTATAGAAATTGAACTAAAGTTTGAATATGATTATTACCTTGTATTAGAATGATAACCTACTATAAGAAACAAAGATTTCTTGAGGTTGGATGATCACCTTACAAGATTGGAAGTGAGCTAGCAAACTTGAAAGTATTATTGATTTTATGAAACTAGAACTTTTGGAATTTATGAAGAACACTTAGAACTTGAAGATAGAACTTGAGAGAGATCAATTAGATGAAGAAAATTGAAGAATGAAAGTGTTTGTAGGTGTTTTTGGTCGTTGGTGTATGGATTAGATAAAAAGGATATGTAATTTTGTTTTCATGTAAATAAGTCATGAATGATTACTCATATTTTTGTAATTTTATGAGATATTTCATGCTAGTTGCCAAATGATGGTTCCCACATGTGTTAGGTGACTCACATGGGCTGCTAAGAGCTGATCATTGGAGTGTATATACCAATAGTACATACATCTAAAAGCTGTGTATTGTACGAGTACGAATACGGGTGCATACGAGTAGAATTGTTGATGAAACTGAACGAGGATGTAATTGTAAGCATTTTTGTTAAGTAGAGGTATTTTGATAAGTGTATTGAAGTCTTTAAAAAGTGTATAAATACATATTAAAACACTACATGTATATACATTTTAACTGAGTCGTTAAGTCATCGTTAGTCGTTACATGTAAGTGTTGTTTTGAAACCTTTAGGTTAACGATCTTGTTAAATGTTGTTAACCCAATGTTTATAATATCAAATGAGATTTTAAATTATTATATTATCATGATATTATCATGTATGAATATCTCTTAATATGATATATATACATTAAATGTCTTTACAACGATAATCGTTACATATATGTCTCGTTTAAAAATCATTAAGTTAGTAGTCTTGTTTTTACATATGTAGTTCATTGTTAATATACTTATTGATATGTTTACTTATCATAGTATCATGTTAACTATATATATATCCATATATATGTCATTATATAGTTTTTACAAGTTTTAACGTTCGTGAATCACCGGTCAACTTGGGTGGTCAATTGTCTATATGAAACATATTTCAATTAATCAAGTCTTAACAAGTTTGATTGCTTAACATGTTGGAAACATTTAATCATGTAAATATCAATCTCAATTAATATATATAAACATGGAAAAGTTCAGGTCACTACAGTACCTACCCGTTAAATAAATTTCGTCCCGAAATTTTAAGCTGTTGAAGGTGTTGACGAATCTTCTGGAAATAGATGCGGATATTTCTTCTTCATCTGATCTTCACGCTCCCAGGTGAACTCGGGTCCTCTACGAGCATTCCATCGAACCTTAACAATTGGTATCTTGTTTTGCTTAAGTCTTTTAACCTCACGATCCATTATTTCGACGGGTTCTTCGATGAATTGAAGTTTTTCGTTGATTTGGATTTCATCTAACGGAATAGTGAGATCTTCTTTAGCAAAACATTTCTTTAAATTCGAGACGTGGAAAGTGTTATGTACAGCCGCGAGTTGTTGAGGTAACTCTAGTCGGTAAGCTACTGGTCCGATACGATCAATAATCTTGAATGGTCCAATATACCTTGGATTTAATTTCCCTCGTTTACCAAATCGAACAACGCCTTTCCAAGGTGCAACTTTAAGCATGACCATCTCTCCAATTTCAAATTCTATATCTTTTCTTTTAATGTCAGCGTAGCTCTTTTGTCGACTTTGGGCGGTTTTCAACCGTTGTTGAATTTGGATGATCTTCTCGGTAGTTTCTTGTATAATCTCCGGACCCGTAATCTGTCTATCCCCCACTTCACTCCAACAAATCGGAGACCTGCACTTTCTACCATAAAGTGCTTCAAACGGCGCCATCTCAATGCTTGAATGGTAGCTGTTGTTGTAGGAAAATTCTGCTAACGGTAGATTTCGATCCCAACTGTTTCCGAAATCAATAACACATGCTCGTAGCATGTCTTCAAGCGTTTGTATCGTCCTTTCGCTCTGCCCATCATTTTGTGGATGATAGGCAGTACTCATGTCTAGACGAGTTCCTAATGCTTGCTGTAATGTCTGCCAGAATCTTGAAATAAATCTGCCATCCCTATCAGAGATAATAGAGATTGGTATTCCATGTCTGGAGATGACTTCCTTCAAATACAGTCGTGCTAACTTCTCCATCTTGTCATCTTCTCTTATTGGCAAGAAGTGTGCTGATTTGGTGAGACGGTCAACTATTACCCAAATAGTATCAAAACCACTTGCAGTCCTTGGCAATTTAGTGATGAAATCCATGGTAATGTTTTCCCATTTCCATTCCGGGATTTCGGGTTGTTGAAGTAGACCTGATGGTTTCTGATGCTCAGCTTTGACCTTAGAACACGTCAAACATTCTCCTACGTATTTAGCAACATCGGCTTTCATACCCGGCCACCAAAAATGTTTCTTGAGATCCTTGTACATCTTCCCCGTTCCAGGATGTATTGAGTATCTGGTTTTATGAGCTTCTCTAAGTACCATTTCTCTCATATCTCCAAATTTTGGTACCCAAATCCTTTCAGCCCTATACCGGGTTCCGTCTTCCCAAATATTAAGATGCTTCTCCGATCCTTTGGGTATTTCATCCTTTAAATTTCCCTCTTTTAAAACTCCTTGTTGCGCCTCCTTTATTTGAGTAGTAATGTTATTATGAATCATTATATTCATAGATTTTACTCGAATGGGTTCTCTGTCCTTCCTGCTCAAGGCATCGGCTACCACATTTGCCTTCCCCGGGTGGTAACGAATCTCAAAGTCGTAATCATTCAATAATTCAATCCACCTACGCTGCCTCATATTCAGTTGTTTCTGATTAAATATGTGTTGAAGACTTTTGTGGTCGGTATATATAATACTTTTGACCCCATATAAGTAGTGCCTCCAAGTCTTTAATGCAAAAACAACCGCGCCTAATTCCAAATCATGCGTCGTATAATTTTGTTCGTGAATCTTCAATTGTCTAGACGCATAAGCAATCACCTTCGTTCGTTGCATTAATACACAACCGAGACCTTGCTTTGATGCATCACAATAAATCACAAAATCATCATTCCCTTCAGGCAATGACAATATAGGTGCCGTAGTTAGCTTTTTCTTCAATAACTGAAACGCTTTCTCTTGTTCATCATTCCATTCAAATTTCTTCCCTTTATGCGTTAATGCAGTCAAGGGTTTTGCTATTCTGGAAAAGTCTTGGATGAACCTTCTGTAGTAACCAGCTAGTCCTAAAAACTGGCGTATGTGTTTCGGAGTTTTTGGGGTTTCCCACTTTTCAACAGTTTCTATCTTTGCCGGATCCACCTTAATACCTTCTTTGTTCACTATGTGACCGAGGAATTGAACTTCTTCCAACCAAAATGCACACTTTGAAAACTTAGCGTACAATTCTTCCTTCCTCAATACTTCTAACACCTTTCTCAAATGTTCACCGTGTTCTTGGTCATTCTTTGAGTAAATAAGTATGTCATCAATGAAAACAATGACAAACTTGTCAAGGTATGGTCCACACACTCGGTTTATAAGGTCCATGAACACAGCTGGTGCATTAGTTAAACCAAACGGCATGACCATAAACTCGTAATGACCGTAACTTGTTCTGAAAGCAGTCTTTGGAATATCATCTTCTTTCACCCGCATTTGATGATACCCGGAACGTAAGTCAATCTTTGAATAAACAGACGAGCCTTGTAGTTGATCAAATAAGTCATCGATTCTCGGTAGTGGGTAGCGGTTCTTGATGGTAAGTTTGTTCAACTCTCGGTAGTCGATACACAACCTGAATGTACCATCTTTCTTCTTGACAAACAAAACAGGAGCTCCCCACGGTGATGTGCTTGGTCGAATGAAACCACGCTCTAAAAGTTCTTGTAATTGGATTTGTAGTTTTTTCATCTCGCTGGGTGCGAGTCTGTAAGGAGCACGAGCTATTGGTGCAGCTCCTGGTACAAGATCTATTTGAAATTCAACGGATCGATGTGGGGGTAATCCCGGTAATTCTTTCGGAAATACATCAGGAAATTCTTTTGCGACGGGAACATCATTGATGCTCTTTTCTTCAGTTTGTACGTTCTCGACGTGTGCTAGAACAGCATAGCAACCTTTTCTTATTAGTTTTTGTGCCTTCAAATTACTAATAAGATGTAGCTTCATGTTGCCCTTTTCTCCGTACACCATTAAGGGTTTTCCTTTTTCTCGTATAATGCGAATTGCATTTTTGTAACAAACGATCTCCGCTTTCACTTCTTTCAACCAGTCCATACCGATTATCACATCAAAACTCCCTAACTCTACTAGTATCAAATCAATCTTAAATGTTTCGCTAACCAGTTTAATTTCTCGATTCCGACATATATTATCTGCTGAAATTAATTTACCATTTGCTAATTCGAGTAAAAATTTACTATCCAAAGGCGTCAATGGACAACTTAATTTAGCACAAAAATCTCTACTCATATAGCTTCTATCCGCACCCGAATCAAATAAAACGTAAGCAGATTTATTGTCAATAAGAAACGTACCCGTAACAAGCTCCGGGTCTTCCTGTGCCTCTGCCGAATTAATATTGAAAACTCTTCCACGGCCTTGTCCATTCGTGTTCTCCTGGTTCGGGCAATTTCTAATAATGTGGCCCGGTTTTTCACATTTATAACAAACTACATTGGCATAACTTGCTCCGACACTACTTGCTCCACCATTACTCGTTCCGACACCATTTGTTCCTTTCGTTCTATTAACCCCTGGTCCGTAGACCTCACACTTCGCCGCGCTATGACCATTTCTTTTACACTTGTTGTAAAATTTGGTGCAGAACCCCGAGTGATTCTTTTCACACCTTTGGCATAGCTGCTTCTGATTGTTGTTGTTGTTGCGGTTATTATTGTTGTTGGGATGATTGTTGTAGTTGCTGTTGTTGTTGTTGTTGGGCCGTTTGTTGTAGTTGCGATTGATGTTGCGATTGTTGGGATAATTGTTGCGATTATTGTTGTAATTGCTGTTGTTGTTGTATTGGTGATTCTTATCACCGTTTTCCTCCCACTTTCTTTTGACTTGCTTCACATTGGCCTCTTCAGCAGTCTGTTCTTTAATTCTTTCTTCAATTTGGTTCACGAGTTTGTGAGCCATTCTACATGCCTGTTGTATGGAGGCGGGCTCGTGTGAACTTATATCTTCTTGGATTCTTTCCGGTAATCCTTTCACAAACGCGTCGATCTTCTCTTCCTCATCTTCGAATGCTCCCGGACACAATAGGCACAATTCTGTGAATCGTCTTTCGTACGTGGTAATATCAAATCCTTGGGTTCGTAACCCTCTAAGTTCTGTCTTGAGCTTATTGACCTCGGTTCTGGGACGGTACTTCTCGTTCATCAAGTGCTTGAATGCTGACCACGGTAGTGCGTACGCATCGTCTTGTCCCACTTGCTCTAGATAGGTATTCCACCATGTTGACGTAGAACCTGTGAAGGTATGCGTAGCGTACTTTACTTTGTCCTCTTCAGTACACTTACTTATGGCAAACACCGATTCGACCTTCTCGGTCCACCGTTTCAATCCGATCGGTCCTTCGGTTCCATCAAATTCCAAAGGTTTGCAGGCAGTGAATTCTTTGTAGGTGCATCCTACACGATTTCCTGTACTGCTAGATCCAAGGTTATTGTTGGTATGTAGCGCAGCCTGTACTGCGACTATGTTTGAAGCTAGAAAAGTACGGAATTCCTCTTCATTCATATTCACGGTGTGTCGAGTAGTCGGTGTCATTTCCTTCAAAATAGTTAAATGGAACAAGTTAATCATACAGAATATTAAGAGTAGTTAATAGTATTTTGTAGCATAATATGAACTCATTTATAAAAGCTTTTTCTTCATATTAGCGTTTTATAAGTTTAAATTCGGGTAGTACCTACCCGTTAAGTTCATACTTAGTAGCTAATATACAATTCAACTACTACAATTCTATATGAAAAACTGATTATAATAATATTTCGCGTTCAAACTTTTATACAATATTTTACAAACTTACAATACCGCTTATTTTACATAAAGCATGAAATATAGCACACAATAACTTTGATACAAGATAGTTGTGAAGATAATTCTAGCTAGTACACAAGTCGTTCAGCAAAGGCAATAAAGACACGTAATTCATACGTCCAGAAACAAGTCATGCATTCTGGTTTTACTAGGACTACTTCCCATCCTTGGTCTTGTGCAACATAACCGTTATGGCCGTTGATAAGACAGCGTGTTGTAACGTCGTCAAAGGGACGAGGGTTACGTAATGTCCAACAGTCCCGTAATAATCTAAAAACCTCATTTCTTACCCCAATTACCGACTCCGTCACTTGTGGAAACGTTTTGTTTAATAGTTGTAGCCCGATGTTCTTGTTCTCACTTTGGTGAGAAGCGAACATTACTAATCCGTAAGCATAACATGCTTCTTTATGTTGCATGTTAGCCGCTTTTTCTAAATCACGAAGTCCAATATTCGGATATATTGAGTCAAAATAATTTCTTAACCCGTTGCGTAAAATAGCATTTGGGTTCCCCGCAATATATGCGTCAAAGTAAACACATCGTAACTTATGGGTTTCCCAATGTGATATCCCCCATCTTTCAAACGAAAGTCTCTTATAAACCAAGACATTCTTGGAACGTTCTTCGAATGTCTTACAAACTGATCTCGCCTTAAATAGTTGTGCCGAGGAATTCTGGCCGACTCTAGACAAGATTTCATCAATCATGTCTCCGGGTAGGTCTCTTAAAATATTGGGTTGTCTATCCATTTTGTGTTTTTAAACTGTAAAATAGACAAGAGTTAGATTCATAAAAAAATACTTATTAATACAAGCAATTTTTACATATATCATAAAGCATAAGAACACTATATTACATATATTACACCACACGAATACAACTATCTTATTCCGACTCGCTCGTTTCTTCTTCTTCGGTTTTGGTTCGTTTTTCCAAGTTTCTAGGGATATATGATGTTCCCCTAATACGAGCCGTCGTTGTCCACATTGGTTTAGAAAAACCTGGTGGTTTAGAGGTTCCCGGGTCATTGTTACAACTTAAGGACTTCGGGCGTTGACGATACATATAAAGTTCATCGGGGTTGGAATTAGATTTCTCTATTTTTATGCCCTTTCCCTTATTATTTTCTTTTGCCTTTTTAAATTCAGTTGGGGTAATTTCTATAACATCATCGGAATTCTCGTCGGAATCCGATTCATCGGAGAATTGGTAATCCTCCCAATATTTTGCTTCCTTGGCGGAAACACCATTGACCATAATTAACCTTGGTCGGTTGGTTGAGGATTTTCTTTTACTTAACCGTTTTATTATTTCCCCCACCGGTTCTATTTCTTCATCCGGTTCCGATTCTTCTTCCGATTCCGATTCTTCTTCCGGTTCCGACTCTTCTTCCGGTTCCTCTTCGGGAACTTGTGAATCAGTCCACGAATCATTCCAATTTACATTTAACTCTTCATTATTATTAGGTGAGTCAATGGGACTTGTTCTAGAGGTAGACATATATCACATAATATCAAACGCGTTAAGAGATTAATATATCACATAATATTCACATGTTAAAAATATATAGTTTCCAACAAAATTTGTTAAGCAATCATTTTTCAAGTAAACACGGTCGAAGTCCAGACTCACTAATGCATCCTAACAAACTCGATAAGACACACTAATGAAAAATTCTGGTTCTCTAAGACCAACGCTCGGATACCAACTGAAATGTCCCGTTCTTATTGATTAAAAACGTTCCATATTAATTGATTTAGTTGCGAGGTTTTGACCTCTATATGAGACGTTTTTCAAAGACTGCATTCATTTTTAAAACAAACCATAACCTTTATTTCATAAATAAAGGTTTAAAAAGCTTTACGTAGATTATCAAATAATGATAATCTAAAATATCCTGTTTACACACGACCATTACATAATGGTTTACAATACAAATATGTTACATCGAAATCAGTTTCTTGAATGCAGTTTTTACACAATATCATACAAACATGGACTCCAAATCTTGTCCTTATTTTAGTATGCAACAGCGGAAGCTCTTAATATTCACCTGAGAATAAACATGCTTTAAACGTCAACAAAAATGTTGGTGAGTTATAGGTTTAACCTATATATATCAAATCGTAACAATAGACCACAAGATTTCATATTTCAATACACATCCCATACATAGAGATAAAAATCATTCATATGGTGAACACCTGGTAACCGACATTAACAAGATGCATATTTAAGAATATCCCCATCATTCCGGGACACCCTTCGGATATGATATAAATTTCGAAGTACTAAAGCATCCGGTACTTTGGATGGGGTTTGTTAGGCCCAATAGATCTATCTTTAGGATTCGCGTCAATTAGGGTGTCTGTTCCCTAATTCTTAGATTACCAGACTTAATAAAAAGGGGCATATTCGATTTCGATAATTCAACCATAGAATGTAGTTTCACGTACTTGTGTCTATTTTGTAAATCATTTATAAAACCTGCATGTATTCTCATCCCAAAAATATTAGATTTTAAAAGTGGGACTATAACTCACTTTCACAGATTTTTACTTCGTCGGGAAGTAAGACTTGGCCACTGGTTGATTCACGAACCTATAACAATATATACATATATATCAAAGTATGTTCAAAATATATTTACAACACTTTTAATATATTTTGATGTTTTAAGTTTATTAAGTCAGTTGTCCTCGTTAGTAACCTACAACTAGTTGTCCACAGTTAGATGTACAGAAATAAATCGATAAATATTATCTTGAATCAATCCACGACCCAGTGTATACGTATCTCAGTATTGATCACAACTCAAACTATATATATTTTGGAATCAACCTCAACCCTGTATAGCTAACTCCAACATTCACATATAGAGTGTCTATGGTTGTTCCGAAATATATATAGATGTGTCGACATGATAGGTCGAAATATTGTATACGTGTCTATGGTATCTCAAGATTACATAATATACAATACAAGTTGATTAAGTTATGGTTGGAATAGATTTGTTACCAATTTTCACGTAGCTAAAATGAGAAAAATTATCCAATCTTGTTTTACCCATAACTTCTTCATTTTAAATCCGTTTTGAGTGAATCAAATTGCTATGGTTTCATATTGAACTCTATTTTATGAATCTAAACAGAAAAGTATAGGTTTATAGTCGGAAAAATAAGTTACAAGTCGTTTTTGTAAAGGTAGTCATTTCAGTCGAAAGAACGACGTCTAGATGACCATTTTAGAAAACATACTTCCACTTTGAGTTTAATCATAATTTTTGGATATAGTTTCATGTTCATAATAAAAATCATTTTCTCAGAATAACAACTTTAAAATCAAAGTTTATCATAGTTTTTAATTAACTAACCCAAAACAGCCCGCGGTGTTACTACGACGGCGTAAATCCGGTTTTACGGTGTTTTTCGTGTTTCCAGGTTTTAAATCATTAAGTTAGCATATCATATAGATATAGAACATGTGTTTAGTTGATTTTAAAAGTCAAGTTAGAAGGATTAACTTTTGTTTGCGAACAAGTTTAGAATTAACTAAACTATGTTCTAGTGATTACAAGTTTAAACCTTCGAATAAGATAGCTTTATATGTATGAATCGAATGATGTTATGAACATCATTACTACCTTAAGTTCCTTGGATAAACCTACTGGAAAAGAGAAAAATGGATCTAGCTTCAATGGATCCTTGGATGGCTCAAAGTTCTTGAAGCAGAATCATGACACGAAAACAAGTTCAAGTAAGATCATCACTTGAAATAAGATTGTTATAGTTATAGAAATTGAACCAAAGTTTGAATATGATTATTACCTTGTATTAGAATGATAACCTACTGTAAGAAACAAAGATTTCTTGAGGTTGGATGATCACCTTACAAGATTGGAAGTGAGCTAGCAAACTTGAAAGTATTCTTGATTTTATGAAACTAGAACTTTTGGAATTTATGAAGAACACTTAGAAATTGAAGATAGAACTTGAGTGAGATCAATTAGATGAAGAAAATTGAAGAATGAAAGTGTTTGTAGGTGTTTTTGGTCGTTGGTGTATGGATTAGATAAAAAGGATATGTAATTTTGTTTTCATGTAAATAAGTCATGAATGATTACTCATATTTTTGTAATTTTATGAGATATTTCATGCTAGTTTCCAAATGATGGTTCCCACATGTGTTAGGTGACTCACATGGGCTGCTAAGAGCTGATCATTGGAGTGTATATACCAATAGTACATACATCTAAAAGCTGTGTATTGTACGAGTACGAATACGGGTGCATACGAGTAGAATTGTTGATGAAACTGAACGAGGATGTAATTGTAAGCATTTTTGTTAAGTAGAAGTATTTTGATAAGTGTATTGAAGTCTTTCAAAAGTGTATAAATACATATTAAAACACTACATGTATATACATTTTAACTGAGTCGTTAAGTCATCGTTAGTCGTTACATGTAAGTGTTGTTTTGAAACCTTTAGGTTAACGATCTTGTTAAATGTTGTTAACCCAATGTTTATAATATCAAATGAGATTTTAAATTATTATATTATCATGATATTATCATGTATGAATATCTCTTAATATGATATATATACATTAAATGTCTTTACAACGATAATCGTTACATATATGTCTCGTTTAAAAATCATTAAGTTAGTAGTCTTGTTTTTACATATGTAGTTCATTGTTAATATACTTAATGATATGTTTACTTATCATAGTATCATGTTAACTATATATATATCCATATATATGTCATCATATAGTTTTTACAAGTTTTAACGTTCGTGAATCACCGGTCAACTTGGGTGGTCAATTGTCTATATGAAACATATTTCAATTAATCAAGTCTTAACAAGTTTGATTGCTTAACATGTTGGAAACATTTAATCATGTAAATATCAATCTCAATTAATATATATAAACATGGAAAAGTTCGGGTCACTACATTGTGCAGCTGTATTCATTAATTAAGAGAGTAGATAGATCAGAGAGATCAAAAAGAAAAAGAGAGATTCTCAATTTCCGTCTAAAAATACAGCAGTTCAGAAAATCGACGATCCTCGGAGATCTAACCGTTGGATCTTCATCAAATTTGGGCTGTGTCTTCCTGTGACATCAGTAACAAGGTTTTCAACCGTTGAATTCGTCTAAAGAGGCCTGTAGCTCGTGTTCTAGCTGCTGGAACAGAGGGCAGTTTATTGGGTGAATCATTCATCTTTTGTCTTTAATTTCTTCATATACTTGTTGATTATTGTTGTTCAAGAGTATGATGATGTTGTATACCTCTAGTTGATCTAGAGAAGGATTATTGTATTGCTCTCTTTGTTGATGATAGTGGAATTTAAGTGGCTTACGAGTCCCGTGGTTTTTACTCTCGATTTTGAGGGGTTTTCCACGTAAAAAGTCTCGTGTGTATTGTGTGTGCTTGATTATTGCTTAGCTACTGATTTGCTACTAATTTGGTATTGTTTTGCTACTGATTTGGGTTGGATTTGGTATAGCTTGTTTGTTAGCATCCTCGCGGGTTCATACGGGTCGGGAAAGTATTGGTCAAACGGGTTTGTTTCCGCTTTGTAGATTGCCCGTTGTGACTATTTTCCCATCAGAGATAGCATTCAGTCAATGATCTTAAAGAAACACATGACTGACTTAGTTCATATTCATACACCCACATAATAATATCCTAATTAACATTACAGTTGAAGTTACCAATTTCAAGGTGGACTGGAACCAAAATCCTAAAAACCAACAAAGTATCTGCTTGTTATAAAAACACATAAGAAGGCAGCTGCAGGAAAGATTCGAGCAAGTGGCTGATTAACTGTGTCTTCTTAGATATTGTTTTTGACAGAAAACTCAAAAATCACATCTTACCCCATATACATACTCTAGGTTTATTTAATGACTTCATCAAAAACTCAAAAACAAACAACATTTATTTCTATAATAACTAACACCCTCCCAAAATTATAAAACTTGGTTTTTAATAACGTGCAACATTTACTTGGCGAATAAACGATGTCCACCATAGTTAAAAAATATTATGATCATAAATAATAAAACTTTGCTTCTTCATAACTTACAACATTACAGCAATAACATAAATACAAAGATGTTGGTTAGCTATACATCATTCAACAACGACAAATATATAATTACTTAAAAGTTGTGAACTGAGTGAGGTTATCCAATGACCATTTCCAACCTTTTTCATGACCATAATGCTCCTAATGAGGTTATCCGTAAGTTTCCATCAAGTATTTTGGCACTAGCCTACCTATCAACTTAGTCAACGTATTCTTCAATGAACCGTTTGCTATCTCATTCACTAACGATGTTAAGGTCGTAACATCAAGTGAGTAATTTCTTCCTTCCATTTCATGTAAAAGCATCTCTACATCATCATAGTATTTATTTGTTAAATATCCTTGAAGAAGAACTCTGTACGTAACATCGTTCGGCACGCAAGCACTCTCACCCATTTTTAGAAACAACTTCTTTGCATCACTTGTTAGACCTTCCTTACAAAGAGAACTAATTATCACATTATATGTTTGAATACTAGGTTTCAAACCTTTATTTTTAGGTCCTCAAAGAGAACCCTTGTGATATCAAACTTGTCGCATTTGCTTGCACCATCAATCAGGATGTTATACACAACAATATCCGAATTGAGCTTGCTATTACCCATTAACTTGAACAAAGAGAATGCATCTTCTACCAGATTGTTGCTGCAAAGACCCTTTTAGATTATTCCATAAGTTAATTCATTAGGAAGATGACCTTGTGCAAGCATCTCATCAAATAGTTTGCGAGCTGCCGAACAACGCCCAACACTAAACAATCCCTGTATCATGCAGTTGTAAGTGACTATATTACGTTTCAAACCTATTCTTGCCATTTCGAAAAATATGTCCATGGCCTTGTCTATCATCATATTCTTGCAATACCCATTTATTAAGCTATTGTAAGTGAAAACATCAGGGACTAGATGTTTAAGAGTCATTGAATCAAACGTTTTTTTTGCTTTGGTCATTTCACCTCGCAAACAGTAACCATCAACAACTGAACTGTATGTTACTACGTCAGGAATCTTTGCTCTCTCAACCATGATGTTAATAACAGCTTGTGCTTCATCTGCCTTACCGTCTTTGCATAATGCATCCACTAATACATTGTAGGTGTTCACATCTAAAGAGATCCTTTCATCTTCCATTTCTTTTAGTATGTTACAAACCTCATGTGACGACCCGAAAATTTCCGACCAAATTTAAACTTAACCTTTATATGTTTCCGACACGATAAGCAGAATTTGTAATGTTGAATCTCAAAAAGTTTGGAACTACATTCATGTAATCAATTACCCTTTGACCGTGTTCGACGATTCACGAACAATTATGAGTATATAGATATGTATATATAATATATAATATTAACTGAAAACATTAACAAAGTATTAGATATATGATACTTTACATGAACGTATTTGTTTCGATATATTTATCGACAGAATTAAGAGATAATATCAAATATTTGAATTATCAGATACATTATGATACGATTACGGGCCTATGTTATGAGGTCCACTGTGATTTAAGAAATCTATTCTTTTTGACAACATTCGGAAAATGATAAAGTGATTTATAAATAAGAACAAATGTGTCAATTAACGGAAACTAGACAAGGGTTAGTGGAAATTCCTGTTTAATTTTCAAGGCATGTTTTATAATATTTTTCTCGTGACCTTGATAAGATAACTATGTTAACTTTCATTTTATTTAATATGAAAATAAGAACGTGGAGTGTAAATAACTTAGATGTTGGATATCGACAAGTTAAGTAACTCAACATTTTTCATTAAGATGATTTCATACGTTTATTTAACCTTTGGACTTTATCCCATGCTTCACCAACAGACTGTAATTTAAAAACTTGAAACCTATTATGAATATATATAATTCTACTTTTCTAAAATGTTTTGTGGTATAACGATTTTCATTATTTTAACCTTTTAACAAAATGATTCTTAAATATATTTAGTTTTGGAAAACAAAATTATCGTATTTATTTGATTTAGTTTCAAAAGTACAAAAAACGTTTTCAGTTTAAAAAGAACTTTATTATTAAAACGTATATATCTTTTATAAATATCTAGAACCACTTTTGACAACTCATTACTTAACCAGTATGATAAAGATAACGATATTTATATTTTATTTTATTAAATATATATAACGATTTAAATTAATATTATATATATTTATACGCGTATTATACGTATATAGTTTTATACTTTTACTATACTTTAACTTTACCTTTACTTTACTTTTATTTTACTTTAACTTTAATAATTCATATTTTAATAATTCACTTTAATAATTCATACTTTAATAATTCACTTTAATAATTCATACTTTAATAATTCACTTTAATAATTCATACTTTAATAATTCACTTTAATAATTCATACTTTAATAATTCACTTTAATAATTCATACTTTAATAATTCAAAAATCTATTATAAATAGAATTCAGTAGGTTTCATTATTTCATAGAAACTTGAAAATATATTTCTCTAAACTCTCTCAATCGAATTACATATATATATATTTTTTTGTATTATTTCAAGATATTATTAGTATACATAAAATACTACGACGGAGTTATACTCGGACGATTTCAAAATAAGTTTTCAAACGGGATAGAGCTAAGGAAATTATGGGTTATAGCTATGGAGGTTATGGGTATTGATCGAGGGTATTGCTCGTGAGGTCAACCTAACGTTTATCATTTTCAGTGCCGTCATATACATAATTGCTACGAAATACAGTATTGTGAGTTTCATTACTCCCTTTTTATATATATTTTTGGGCTGAGAATACATGCGTTGTTTTATAAATATTTTACGAAATAGGCACAAGTACTAAAACTAATTCTATGTGGGTTTAAACCAGAAATATACCCTTAGCTTGGTAACATTAAACTACTTGTCTATGTACGGTAGGCGCGAATCCTAAAGATAGATCTATTGGGCCTGACAAACCCCATCCTGACTATGGGATGCTTTAGTACTTCGAGGTTATTTTAAACACACCTGATCTGGTGTACTTCAGAGGGTAAAACATGAATGTTAAGGCTTGTTACCGGGTGCCTACAACTTATAGAATACTTTTAAACACTTGCGAGTGTACGGATATTTATGGAAACTGAAATCTTGTGGTCTATTACTATTACGGAAATGATTGATTATGATAAACTAATGAACTCACCAACCTTTTGGTTGACACTTTAAAGCATGTTTATTCTCAGGTATTAAAGAAATCTTCCGCTGTGCATTAGCTCATTTTAAGGATATTACCTGGAGTCATTCATGACATACTTTGAAAGACGTTGCATTCGAGTCGTTGAGTTCATCAAGATTAATATTAAGTCAATTATAGTTGGATGTAATATGAAATGGTATGCATGCCGTCAATTTTTGATGTAAAGAAAGTTTGTCTTTTAAAAACGAATGCAATGTTTGTAAAACGTATCATATAGAGGTCAAATACCTCGCGATGTAATCAGCTATTTTGAATCGTTTATAATGTATATGAACGGGTCCTTTCACCTCATCCCAACGACTTAAGTTACAAAGACCATGAATCAAAGAGGTGTATGTGATGACATCTGGTAGAATCCCTTTGCAAAACACCATCTCTTTGAAAAGATCAAAAGCATCATCAATAATTTTGTCTTTGCAAAGACTGTCAATAATGGTGCTATACCCAACGACATTAGCTTTATGACCTCTTTCATCCATTAGCCCAAGCAAAGCAATAGCAGTAACATTGTTTCCGATTTTACAAAGTCCCTTAATCATTGTGTTATACATAACTACATCAGGTTCACAGAGATTCTGTTTAATAATCTTTTTGAAGAATATCTCAGCTTCAAGAATCCTATCTTCTATAACAAGTCCATCTAAGAGAGTACTATAAATGAACACATCTGGTACAATGGCTTGTCTGAAGCAAATACCTAGAAGTGCAAAACCGTCATTGGTACGGTGCAAGTGGCAACAACATTTGATAGAAATATTAATAGTGTATTTACTAAGAGGAACACCAATAGAACACATGCGTTTGAAAAGATCAAGTGAAGAAGAATAATGTTTCATTCTGGTGACAGCAGTCAACAACAGACCGAATTTAACCACAGATGGCAGAGGTCTTCTCTGAGTCATTTCATCATACAGATTGTAAGCATCATTCAAGTTGGTAACTTTTTGATACATAGATAGAGGACGATCTTCATAATCGTTATGAATTGAGGAAGTATTGGAGTGGAGGGAAGCTGCTAAAAATGATTTATGAGGAGTATCAAATCGAAGACCTAATTGAAAGGAATATGAAAAGGGGGTTTCAAAGAAAATGTTGGTAGCAGAAAGATTACCTTTGACATTGATGAAAGCATTAACAGCAGAAGCAAGATGAATTCTGCGATTCATCGCCATTTCCTGGAGAAGAAACGGAGCTCAACTACCTTTGAGTAAGTGACTCCTCCCTCGTAGAACGTGATTTAATTAGATGGCACAATTTAATCTTTAATTTAATATTCATTTTCATTTTACATTTAATTTGTAACATCCCGCATTTTTCCGTTAAATTTATTTTAACACTATCTTTTTTTTTTAATAATATCTTTCGTTATTTAAATTCCTAGTTTCCGTTGACTAGCGTTCATAATATTCCCGTTATTTAATTATAACATCACTCGTTTACTCGAGCGTTTTTAAAATATTCGTTTGGCGAATTCACGCACCCGCTTCGGAACTTGAGGGACCGAGGTTGCCAAGTGGTCAAACTAGTTAACTAGGTCAACTAGTCAACCCACCTCATCCACCCATTCATTTCCACCCACCTTCTCATCTCTTTCTCCTCTTTCTCTCTTCATACTTCTATTTTTGGAACTTAAACACCCAACTCACAAAATCATCATCTAAATCCGAATCAAGAAGCAAACATCAAAACAAATTACATTTTCGTGATCCTCTCTTCATCCTCTACATTTTGGTACCAATTTCACCTCGTTTGGGTAACTTTCTAAAAACTCTAGATTTCTTTAAATTCATGTTTTTGACTTGAAATGGTGTTAGTTAGTGTCTATGGCTCGTGTATAACATGAATATATGATTTGTTTACTCGATTTGTTGTTTTGAGTAACTAGTTTGAACATTTGAAATGAGTTTGCTTAATCTTGCATTTTGGATGAGTTAATGTTGTTAAATTGTTAAAGTTCATGTTTTAATTATGTTACTAGTATCACTAGCTTCGTTTTGATGCGTAGGTTGATTAAGAAAACTTCAAAAACATGATTAATGATTTTGTGATTCTTGGTTAGGGTTTGATAGCTCTTAAGATGAACTTTTGATGCTTTGAATGTCATGAAATGTTATTTGTGAGTGTTTAGTTGTAATGTATGTTTCATTACCTTCAAAACGGCATATCATTAATGTAAATTGGTTGCCCGAATCATGAAATGCGTTTTACAAACTTGAAACTTTGATTATGAACGATCATTAAACATTTGACGAGAATTTGATTATTTTAAATGCATGTTTTGATTGATAATATGTTCTTAGTTGTGTTCCTTGTCAAAAGAGCTTTCCAACGATATAAGATACGCATTCTAAGTGTTTACGGTTTGTATTTTGTGCTAAATTGAGTTTTGGAAAAGACTTGAACAATTGAGACTGACCAGGCATCAGGCCACGACTGATGGCGCGGCGCGACCCCAATTGCCACGGCGCGGCATTGGCCGCATTCCAGATTCTGTTTCATTTTTCATTTTCACGCAAAATGTTTGCTATGCTATGGACCTCCGATTCACATGTAAGTTGTTCTAACATACTTATATATGAATAATTAGCACATAAAAATAGTTCAGGACCCGACCCGAACATGTTGACTTTTTCGTTGACTTTGACCAAGTTTGACTTTTAGTCAAACTTAAACAAACGTTTATGCAATCGTTCTAATCTTCGTTTATACTTGATTCTTGCATGAAACTTGACAACGTGATTCACATGCTATACTATTCGAGTCGTAACGAGCCATAGGACTAATCGAACACATTTCGCCCGACCTTGTGTCGTAACTGGTTAATTGATACAACTTACTTGTTTAGGTCAAGGCTAAACAACTTTCATGCACGCGTTTACTTTGTGAAGTACATTTATACTCGTGCACTTGAGGTGAGATCATAGTCCCACCCTTTCTAATACTTTTATACTTTTAAATCATGGGCTGAGAAACATATACTTTATATACATTTTATACGGTTTATACTTTCATACTTTGAACACAAATACGAATACAAGAGCAAAGATACATACGAGTTAGAACGAAAATCCTCAAGTCCAATTACCATTAGTTACACTTGTAGGGTGTGAGCGAGAACTTATGTTGTGTGGCCATGCGAGTTTTACGAACCCTCATCTAAGGGATGAAACGTATTTTCGGGATATAGTGTAAGTTCTAACACTATTATGCAGAGGTAAGATTCAGTTAAGTTTTGGTAATTGGGTGCTCGTGATACAGACAACATCTTTTGGGATGTATACGCTTGATATTCACTTTATACTAAATCTTATGGTTTACAAACAACATCTTTCGAGATGTATATGCTTTGATACAAACACATCTTTATAGATGTATACGCTTTGATACTAAACCTTGTGATTCAAAAACATACTTTTACAAATACATTTATGATCTCACCAACGTTTTTCGTTGACAGTTTTCTACATGTTTTCTCAGGTTCATACTTGGCTAATTGATACATGCTTCCGCACACTTTGATTACTTTGATTGGAGTCAAGCATACATGCATACGCTAGTGATAGCACCTTTGGATTCAAACAAATGTTTACATACTTACGCTATTTATAGCAACCGTGATTTTCAACTTATATTATGTCGCAAGTTATTTCATTTACACTTTGTAACTTTTGTAAACTTAAACTTGTTGTCGAACCTTTTGGTAAACTGAACTTTGCAAGTCTTGTACTTTTTAAATGAATGCCACATAATTTTGGTCAAACGAGTCTCCTATAGGGGCTATGACCACGCAACGGGACCTAAGTAGTCGGCGCCGTCAAACATGATTTAGTCGGGTCGCTACAGATGGTATTAGAGCGTTGGTTGTAGGGAACTAGGATGTGCATTAGTGTGTCTGACAGAGTCGTTAGGACGTATTAGTGAATCTAGACTACAACCGGATAGTTAGCCATTGCATTCTGACATACATTTGCTATAGATAGCACTTACTTGACTACTTGTGCATTATACTTGAATCATTCTTAGGCAAACTTCTTAATGGTACCAAGTTTTCATCTTACGAATCCGTATTCTGCCACTTTCTGGTAACACACGTAAATTCAAGATTCATACTCGTAAGGATGACGATGACTTCATTAGTCACACTTGTTCGGGAACTCTGTCTCCCAGATTGTTATTCGCCACCGTTTCAACTTACTATCGGTGTCACATCGGTGTTCCTTACTATCTACCACTTCTTGTTACTACCATCACTACTCTAGGTGAGTATCGTCGTCACTACTTATCACTACGGTTGCGTACTACTCGTTATCATGATTCGTTACTCTTTTCATACCTAAATACATTATCGTTTGACTCGAACCGTATTGACGTGAACAATCATTTATACACTTCCCTCGGGGAACTCTTCTTTAGAGTTGCACTAATTATTTCGATTAAATACGAGTCACGTTAGAGGTGTCATTACACCTTGTTCATTTTAGATCTTCATGGTTACACGAACTTGATTCTATGGAGTGATGTGGGAATGGAGGTATGAGTTAGCGTAATATAACGACACTCGATCAACGTGGTTATATTACGGTAATTCATACCAAAGTTCTAATGACACGTGATGGTGGTTGGACTCGATCAACCTAACCACCACCATGTGCCATGTACATGACTTCATTTTTCTTGTTTGGATATCCGAAAACTCCGAGAATACTGATAACAACCATACCCGGGACACATCGTCGATTATTGTCGAACCATATTTATGCCTCCGAATGAATGGCGAATCCTTTCAACTTCAGAACATATGTTACACGTGTATACTATCTCGTTTTTGCGCAGTTTTATCGACGAACTACAAAATGCTTGGCATGCTCACATAGAGGCAGAAACTTCTCTCGCATCACACTCGTACTTCCGTATAAGGAAATCTTTATTCTAAATTCTCAATGGAGAGAGAGACTCTTCACATTATACTAGTATTCACCACGAGGGTGAATAGTCCTAACGAATTTTTTTTTAGAAACCGATAAGAAACTTGCTCTAACGAACGTTTTCGAAAACCGATAAATCTTCCGCGGCGCGAAATTCTTGAGAAACAAAAACTTGTTCAAAATATATCTTAAGGAAATGTACCTCATTTCGGATCGAGATCCTCGTTTCACTTCTAGATTTCGGGGTGTCTTACAAAAGTCTCGGGACCACGTTTAGACATAAGTACCGCGTGTCATCCACGAACCGAGTAACAAAGCAAATGTACGACGCGAACCTTGGAAACTATAAACACGAGTTCATGTTATCAACTTCAAATATACTTGAGAAAAGTTTTTGCCTTTAACCAAATTCTCTTACAACGATGGTTATCATTCAGGTCTTAACGTCACACCTTTTGAAATCTTATATGACCGAAACGTCATCCTCCTTTTGTAGAACCAAGTAAATGATAATCAAGTCACCGAACCCGGACTCATTCATGGAGTAACCGTTAAAATCGTTCCAATCCAAGGAAGGCTCAAGACGGCCCGTAGTTGCCAAAAGAGCTATGCCGATAAAAGTCGCACCTTGGAAAGGTGTAATCCGTTTCGGGAAAAGTAGAAAGCTAAATCCATGATATTCTGATCCTTTGGAAATCTTAGGGCGTATCGTACCCGTTGCTTACCGCTTAGAACTTCTGACTCAAACAAATTCCGTTCATCCAACATTCTGTGTATCAAACTTAAAGGCGTGTCTTGCGAAACAAGAACTTGTTATCCTCTTAGATGAACTTACTATCAACGATAAACTCCACCTCATAGGAGGACCGATGGAAACTATAAATCGTGAAACCAAACTTTAAACCAACGTAAAATCCCGACTGTCAAAGTTCGTTGAAATGCCCAAGGAAGTACCTTCACATATCCGTAGAAATTGCAACGCAAGGTTTCGAAGAAGAAACAACAACTGCTACTTCCAACTAAATTTCGGGATGAAATTTCTTTTAAGGTGTAGGTAATGTAACATCCCGCTTTTTTCCGTTAAATTTATTTTTAACACTATCTTTTTTTTAAATAATATCTTTCGTTATTTAAATTCCAAGTTTCCGTTGACTAGAGTTCATAATATTCCCGTTATTTAATTATAACATCACTCGTTTACTCGAGCGTTTTTAAAATATCCGTTTGGCGAATTCACGCACCCGCTTCGGAACTAGAGGGACCGAGGTTGCCAAGTGGGCAAACTAGTTGACTAGGTCAACTAGTCAACCCACCTCATCCACCCATTCATTTCCACCCACCTTCTCATCTCTTTCTCCTCTTTCTCTCTTCATACTTCCATTTTTGGAACTTAAACACCCAACTCACAAAAGCATCATCTAAATCAGGATCAAGAAGCAAACATCAAAACAAATTACATTTTCGTGATCCTCTCTTCATCCCCTACATTTTGGTACCAATTTCACCTCATTTGGGTAACTTTCTAAAAACTCTAGAATTCTTTAAATTCGTGTTTTTGACTTGAAATGGTGTTAGTTAGTGTCTATGGCTCGTGTATAACATGAATATATGATTTGTTTACTCGATTTGTTGTTTTGAGTAACTAGTTTGAACATTTGAAATGGGTTTGCTTAATCTTGCATTTTGGATGAGTTAATGTTGTTAAATTGTTAAAGTTCATGTTTTAATTGTGTTACTAGTATCACTAGCTTCGTTTTGATGCGTAGGTTGATTAAGAAAACTTCAAAAACATGTTTAATGATTTTGTGATTCTTGGTTAGGGTTTGATAGCTCTTAAGATGAACTTTTGATGCTTTGAATGTCATGAAATGTTATTTGTGAGTGTTTAGTTGTAATGTATGTTTCATTACCTTCAAAACGGCATATCATACATGTAAATTGGTTGCCCGAATCATGAAATGCGTTTTACAAACTTGAAACTTTGATTATGAACGATCATTGAACATTTGACGAGAATTTGATTATTTTAAATGCATGTTTTGATTGATAATATGTTCTTAGTTGTGTTCCTTGTCAAAAGAGCTTTCCAACGATATAAGATACGCATTCTAAGTGTTTACGGTTTGTATTTTGTGCTAAATTGAGTTTTGGAAAAGACTTGAACAATTGAGACTGACCAGGCATCAGGCCACGCCTGATAGCGCGGCGCGACCCCAATTGCCGCGGCGCGGCATTGGCCGCATTCCAGATTCTGTTTCACTTTTCATTTTCACGCAAAATGTTTGCTATGCTATGGACCTCCGATTCACATGTAACTTGTTCTAACATGCTTATATATGAATAATTAGCACAGAAAAATAGTTCGGGACCCGACCCGAACATATTGACTTTTTCGTTGACTTTGACCAAGTTTGACTTTTAGTCAAACTTAAACAAACGTTTATGCAATCGTTCTAATCTTCGTTTATACTTGATTCTTGCATGAAACTTGACAACGTAATTCACATGCTATACTATTCGAGTCGTAACGAGCCATAGGACTAATCGAACACATTTCGCCCGACCTTGTATCGTAACCGGTTAATTGATACAACTTACTTGTTTAGGTCAAGGCTAAACAACTTTCATGCATGCGTTTACTTTGTGAAGTACATTTATACTCGTGCACTCGAGGTGAGATCATAGTCCCACCCTTTCTAATACTTTTATACTTTTAAATCGTGGGCTGAGAAACATATACTTTATATACATTTTATACGGTTTATACTTTCATACTTTGAACACAAATACGAATACAAGAGCAAAGATACATACGAGTTAGAACGAAAATCCTCAAGTCCAATTACCATTAGTTACACTTGTAGGGTGTGAGCGAGAACTTATGTTGTGTGGCCATGCGGGTTTTACGAACCCTCATCTAAGGGATGAAACGTATTTTCGGGATATAGTGTAGGTTCCAACACTATTATGCAGAGGTAAGATTTAGTTAAGTTTTGGTAATTGGGTGCTCGTGATACAGACAACATCTTTTGGGATGTATACGCTTGATATTCACTTTATACTAAATCTTATAGTTTACAAACAACATCTTTCGAGATGTATACACTTTGATACAAACACATCTTTATAGATGTATACGCTTTGATACTAAACCTTGTGATTCAAAAACATACTTTTACAAATACATTTATGATCTCACCAACGTTTTTCGTTGACAGTTTTCTACATGTTTTCTCAGGTTCATACTTGGCTAATTGATACATGCTTCCGCACACTTTGATTACTTTGATTGGAGTCAAGCATACACGCATACGCTAGTGATAGCACCTTTGGATTCAAACAAATGTTTACATACTTACGCTATTTATAGCAACCGTGATTTTCAACTTATATTATGTCGCAAGTTATTTCATTTACACTTTGTAACTTTTGTAAACTTAAACTTGTTGTCGAACCTTTTGGTAAACTGAACTTTGCAAGTCTTGTACTTTTTAAATGAATGCCACATAATTTTGGTCAAACGAGTCTCCTATAGGGGCTATGACCACGCAACGGGACCTAAGTAGTCGGCGCCGTCAAACATGATTTAGTCGGGTCGCTACATAATTTAATATTTATTTATAATGTACTCCCTCCGTCCCATATTAATAGTCCAATATTCCAGGATGTCTCAAATTTTTAGTCCACTTCTATAAATAGAAAAGAATAAGAAGCTTAAGTTCTATTATGCCCCTAATGTAATGTATGTAGATAAGATTAAAGGAGAAAGAAAATGTAAGGCTAAAACTGGAAACAAAACAGAAAGTACAGTACTTTTATTACATTTCCTTAAACTGTGTGTTTTTTTTCTGTGAACTATTAATATGGGACGGAGAGAGTAATTTTTTGTAATAAAGTACTCAAGTAATATCAGAGAAAGTTGACTAGGAATGATAAGTCTTTCTTTTGCTAAACGCTACAAAATTTGCTGACTTAAGCAAGCATAAGAAACGTTTTTAATATATTGTATGAGTCAAACAAAGTCCAAGATTGTAAATTTTTTGGAGGTAGTAATTGCTTGTTGTTAAGTCTACTTAACAAATTTGTTGTTTGTAAATTACTGGTTGATACACATCTCAATGTTGCTAAATTCATGTGAATTTTTTGCTTGTAAATTTTTGCAGCAATTGAGGACTTGAATTAATAATCAAACTGTCAAAACAACCCTATTTTAAGGCATAAACACTTGGAGAATATGCCTGAAATAGTCTATAGAATGCAATGGTTGATCTACAACTCTACAAGAAGAAATATACACTAAAGATGGCTCGGTTGATTACCAGAACAATCCTGCTGACAAGAGAATTACAAGAACCTGGAGGGCCTGTTTTGACTAATTTGAATCAAACTGAGTATTGCTCATGTGTAGATTTGATGCATATATTGTCACTTTTTAATCTCCATGTTATGATGCGAAGGAAAATCGTGTGTACTTTTAAATTTATAAACGCAGCGGAATGATTAAAATAAACATATATTTTAATTTAATAATAAACATCTTTTATTATTTATTATAAACCTTCAATTAAACATTCACACGATTAACGGTTCCCAACAAGATCCAATTACACCACTAATAATTGTCAAATAAATATATTTACAAAGTGGAGTTTAGATATAACTTCGCCAGCGATGCAAGAACGGCAGAAACAATTGTCCACGTCTAGATTGAAACATATATTCAAAGTGTATGAATATCTCTATGGTTGATCCACACAACACGTTAAGCAACACCAATCGGATGCCAGTCCGTGTAACCCAATACAATATCAAATATTGTTTATAATAAAATACTCCAAACTAAAATATGCCTGATGTTCTTCACGTTGGAAAACAGAGGAAAGGGATGGTTTTTATTTCAACAAAATAAAAACTTGAATCATCCTTTTCTTAATGTCTCTGACTTTGACTACATGTTCTTTTTTCTTTTTGGCCATGGACTGCTTTCAATCAATTGAAACCCCCTTTTGTTAATTGTGTCATCACATGAAAAAAACCATACAAAGGCTATTAACCTTTTAATATATACGGAGTATTTTAATTTGATTGTAAATCAAATCAAATGGAAACCTTTGTAAACAAAAACGACGGCTGGTTGTTGATCTCAATTACTTCGTACTATTTATTGTGCCACACAAAACTTGTAAAACCCTTCTTTTTGTTTTCGTGACACGGCAAAAAAAAAAAAAAAAACATGCGACATATATTTATACATATATTTTATTTTCAATTAACCTTAATTAAAATAAGCCCGTCCAATAATTTGTGGTCCAACAGTCCACTGAACATTTTAATTTTAATTAAATCGTATTTAATTAAACTATATTTTTTTCAACTATAGGTTATAATTATATATCAACAATATATAATAATTGATGTCTAAATGCTAAAGTGTGTGACCCCATAGGCATGTATATAAGCGGTAATATAGATTTGTGTTATGACGTGCACACAAAAGTCAACAAACTCCCACTTGTGCATGTCATAACATCTAGAAATCTATACAGACATATATTGGCGTCTAGCAACACGTCAATGCCCCCGAAAATATACAAGTGTTTGTTTCAGCTAAACGAACTATCATTATAAGAAAAAAAATGATTTAATGATTGAGTGTCAGTCGTCCCTTTATTACCGATATCGAGTTGATATGAGACATGGATCTAGTCATTCTCATTTGTCAACCAATTCTATTTCTCGATCCAGAAAAATTTGAATGAGATCACCGAGCTAAAATTGAACAACAATCAATATAGCTTGGACACGTCCGTGTAAATATCCATTCATTTTCATCGAGGGGCCCAGTGATATCATACTCTCACATAGAGGAACAAATCCCATTTTGATTATATGCATTCGTCATGTACTTCACATCATACCCAATGATGACCTTTATAACTACCTTGTTCAGGATAGTGTTTAACCATATTAAAGTATAATATGTCATACAATCGAAAACCAACATATACATCTCAGGTCTAAGGACACAAAGACATAACCATTATGAGATTCACTATTGATGACGATCCATGTAGTGACATCTCATGATTGGGTCATTCCAATATTCATCATCAATGAATACATATGAATTTTGGCCTCAACTAGTTAACTATTCACCATCAGTGAATAAAACCAAATTTCATAATAATCTTAATTAATGT
The DNA here is from genome assembly GCF_046630445.1 of Rutidosis leptorrhynchoides. Lineage (NCBI taxonomy): Eukaryota > Viridiplantae > Streptophyta > Magnoliopsida > Asterales > Asteraceae > Rutidosis > Rutidosis leptorrhynchoides. Next base: position 569,965,489 of record NC_092334.1, read on the forward strand.
TATTCCCATAACATGATCGATTATGGAGATTTAGAATAATCAACAATTATTCATGGATTAAACATGCTAATATAGAACACAGTAATATAAATGAAACGACCATACCAAGTATCTCAATCCATTAAGATAAAACCGCTTATTGTTCCAAAAATATCCAAATACTAAATTACAGATAAAAATATCAGTAGCATAACGAAGTCCAATATTACTAGCATGATCATCATGCTTGTTGTGCATCAAGGGCTTCGTAAATGGGTCAGCCACATTATTATCTGTAGGAACCTTAAGAATACTAATATCATTCCTCTCAATGACTTCATGAACGTAGTCAAACTTTTGAAGAATGTGTCAGATGGATTAATGTATATGTGATTCTTTCTCAAGTAGAATACACACTCGAACTATCACAATACATTTTCATAGAAGATTTAATGTTGGGAACTACTCTAAGTTCAACAGTAAACTTCTTAATCCAGATAGCTTCCTGAGCAGCTTCTCAGGCAACAATGTATTCTGCTTCTGTTGTAGATTGTTCAAACGTGCTCTTCTTAGAGCTCTTCCAATCAACTGTCCTGCCCATCATGACAAAATCATAGCCTAAGTGGGATCAAGAATCATCTTGATAAGTTCGGAAACTAGTATTTCAACTCTTCTTCCAAACTACCGTAAACCAAGAACATATCTTTAGTACTCTGCAAATACTTAAGAACATTCTTAACAACAATCTAATGTTCTTAACCAAGATTTTGTTGATAATGACTCGTCAAACTCAAAAATAACGAGACATCATTTTAGACATAACATGGCATACATAATGGATCCTAAAGCCGAAGCATATGGGATACATTTCATTCATCTTATCTCATCATGTTTAATAAGACTTTGAGACTTGCTCAAGGATATGCCCTTTTCACAGGCAATGCTCCAAGGTTGGAGTAATGCATGCTAAATCTCTGCAAGATAAGATATGTACATTAATTCAAACCAATAAGCCATCCATATCTATTTCTATAGATCATGATTCCAAGTATATAAGTAGCTTCTCCAAGATCCTTTATGAAAAAACATTCACAAGCCAAAACTTGACATCTTGCAAGTTGGAATGTTATTTCCAATAAGTAGTATGTCATCAACATACAAGATCAAGAAGATTACTTTGCTCCCACTAGCTCTAATGTAAACATGGCTCGTCTTGATTTTGAGAAAAACCAAACTTTTTGATATTCTCATCAAACTTAAGATTCTAGCTCCTGAATGCTTGCTTTAATCCATAAATGGATTTTAGAAGCTTGCATACTTTATTAGGATGCTTAGGATATATAAACCCTTTCGGTTGAACCATATATACGTCCTCGCTTAGGTCACCATTTAGGAAAGCAGTTTTGACATCCATGCCATATTTCATAATCATGAAAAACATAAATGGCAATAAGTATCCTAATTTAAAAAAACCCGTGATCAGTGAAAAAGTTTCATCATAACCTTTTGTCACGAATCGAGTTTTAAAAGTGTTTACATTACCGTCCATGCCAGTCTTCTCTTTGAAGACTCATTTACACCCCATTGTCTTACAATCGGGTGGAAGATCAATCAAGTCACATACTTGATTCTCTTTCATGGACTGCATCCTTACATTCATAACATCTCGTCATTTGGCAGATTTTCAGGATCTGATATGACCTCGTAGTAGATAGAGGTTCATCATAATCCTCTAGGTGAGGTTCATCTGAATTAATCAGATAATCAAACCTCTTATGCCGATGAGGAGTTCTACTAGATCTATGAAGTACATGTGCAACACGTTCTGGCTCACCAACAATGCGCTCAGATTCAACGTGTGGATAACTAGTGCTTATAGAAGGTATGTTACTTGGTGGTTCTTGAATTTCTTCAAGATCTACTTTACTCCCACTAAATTCTTGTAAGAGAAGATCTCTTTAGAAGAACTCAGCAGACCGAGCAGAAAACACATTGTTTTCAACTTTATAGTAAAAGTAGTAACCCATTATTTTCTTTGGGTATCCCACAAAGTGGCATTTGATACTTCTGGGTTGTAATTTGTTTGAAGTATCATGTTTCACATGCTCTTCACAACCTCAGAAAATCAAATAAGACGACCTGGGAATCTTCCATGCCATAGATCATATGGTGTCATTTATACCTTCTTGGTTGGAACCATAATGAGTATGCCTGCAGCAGACTCAAATTCATATCCCAAAAAGACTATTATAGAGTAGCAGACTCATCATATACCAAACCATATCAAATAAAGTTTGATTTCTCTGCTCAGACACACAATTGTGTTGTGGTGTGTAAGATGAAGTGAATTGTGAGACAATCCCATAATTCTTCAATGATTCAAAAACTCTTGACTCATAAACTCACTTTCTCCATCAAAGTGAAGTGATTTAATGGTCTTTTCTAAGCTGACTCTTTACTTCATTTTGAAAGACTTCAAACATTTCAAAAAGTTCATGTTTATGTTTCAGCAAGTAAACATAACCATATCTACTATAACTAGCAGTTATTGTAACGAAGTAAGACTCACCATTTCTAGACATTGTTCTAAAGGGCTACATACATCACTATGTATTAGTCTTAAAAGATCTTTAGCTCTTTAACTTAAATGAGAGAAAAGAGCCTTTGTCATCTTTCCATATAAACAAGACTTGCATACATCAATTGACTCAAAGCCAGTTGATTCCAAAAGTCCACTAGAATGGATTTTGAAATGCTTTGTTTGTTTATATGACCAAGACGACAATGTCACAGACAGGTCTTGTTCAACTCTTCTTGAATCGTTTGGCATTACAGGTATACATAGAATTCTCATTTGAAATCACACCATGCATATCAATTTCAAAAATACCATCACTTGGATAGACATTAAGATAATAAATATTATCCTTAGAAATTGAAATATCAAAGTGCGTAAATGCAAGTTCAAAACCAGCATCTTTCAAACTATATTGCTCCTAATACTAGGAGCATATAACATTGTTCCAACAAAACAATAAGACCACTTACAAGAGTAAGCTCATAGTGACCAATGGCTTCAACTTAAGCTTGATTCCCATTGCCCACTCACAAATTCAGTGTGCCTTTCTTCAGTCTATTACTTATTCTCATTCCTTTCATATTGTTACAGGTGTGAAGGCCACAACCAGTTAATAAAGATCCAGAAATCACTAGAAAAAGTATATAACTGTATATGAAATATACCTGAGTTTGCTAGTCTTACCAGCATTGCCTTTCTCAGCTCAGATTGGTAGATAGGACAACTTCCTTCTCCAATTTCCAACCTTTCCACAATGGAAATATTTGGCGTCTTTAGTTGGGATTTCCTTCTTGGAAAGTGAAATATTTTTCCTGATAAATGATTTACCATATCCTTTCCACAAAGTATTCGGCTAATTCTTTTTCACCCTTCCATCCTATTTCTTCATGATCATCGAACAACATCCGATAAGCATTTTGCTGAGTAGCAGCAACTGCCATAGCAGGAAGAACGGATAAGGGTTCTAAATTTTGTTCAACTCCCATTTATGCTTGAGAAACAGTTCTCAGGTTGCATTGCTAGTCTAGGAAGTTTAAACATTGAGTTTATCCTTCTCCAACAAAGAGGGAAGTGTGTTTTGGTTTACGTTTTGATTATTTAACATCTACAACAGATATAGCATTCAATTTAGTATTTTCGATATTGAGCTTTAATAAATTAACTACCCAAGTTTTTATAATATTATTAAAAACAATTAATTTATGAAAGCCTAAGATCCACATAGAGGTTCCATACCCACATCTGTTGATCAGCTAGCAGTTATGGAGTCTATTGGTAGGTAGCGGGTACCAATTGCATTACAAGTGCAACTCTTAGATCTTTATGAGACCTAGAGATATATGTAGTCCAACAAACCACTATTATCTTCTGGCATGTTTGTCTCATCCTTGCCTCGAACTCAGGTCTCACCGTGAATTCGATTAAGTCGTCCAATTTAGAAACAGTGGGAATTCACGCTAGTCTCACTAGTATCAAAAATCCACCTCGTGGCTATAATTCAGCCTAGTCTCACTAGATCAGAAAAATAACAAGGAGTGTTTGCAAGCTCATTGGATGGCATAACTTAAATTTGATGGGTATTTTTTTTTTTGAATTTTTTGAAAAAGTTTCGTGTCAACGAATAATGCATGCACACAAGATTCGCTACACTTTTAGCTAATTTTTTTTAACCAATTATATATGTCGATTATGTTTGTGCGTCTAATTTGTTATTATAGCAAATAAAAAAATAACAAATACACAAACGTGTATCGTTTTAAAACAATTTTAAAAGATGTCGCCCATATATATTATTTGAGTTTTAAAATCATCAATTTTAAACTCGTTAGAGTTTAGCTTTTAAAATCGCCAATTTTAATCTTCAAACTCGTTACGTGTTTTATTTAATGTTTTCATCAAAAACATTTAGCATATACTATAATCAACAATTATATATATAAATACGGAAGATAAAACACAATCATGTATCACACACATACATAGCCTAGCCCAAAATCCTATGCTTGATCCCATGAGCCGACATGGGATCAAGAGGGTCAAACTAAGGACAATACCATAGCTCACACTTGATTCGAGTACCAAGTGAAAACCTGTGTTGAACGCCACTGTCGTTAACTTGATCTAAATGTCATCTTCTAAGCCAAAACCTCGTGTCGTATCTTTATCTTCAATCATCAATCTTCAACTTTTACATTTATTTAAAATTGAAAAAATACAACTAATCTAATACTTTTACAATTAGAAATAAACAAAATTACGAAACTGTGAAATTGAAAATAAATACAATACAACTTTGGCTTCATGGCCTCTCCATAAATCAATAACCAACATGGCTTATAATTGCCATGACCAACAATCACAACAATCAAACAAAATCAAACACATAGGTCAGGGCATTATGAGCTATGTATGCAATCACAATTTTAATAACTACATTATTAAAACTTAAATATGGCTTGTCCATGGTTACAAAGCATGTGTATAACCATGGAATAAAACAATCAATAATTATAATAAATATTCAACCCATAACAATTAAATCTACAATTTAAAATAGTGATATTCATTCAATCATATTTGTGCGTCATGAGGTTAAGTCTAAATCAACCGAGTTGACTTGAAAAACTAATAAGTTTTTGACTTTCACCAATACATCACAAAGCTAAATCTAAAGAATGATCACGCGACAATTAAAACGGTGTAAAAGCGGCTCTGATTACCACTGAAGGAAAATCCTGTGTACTTTTAAATTTATAAATGCAGCGGAATGATTAAAATAAACATATTTTTTAATTTAATATTAAACATCTTTTATTATTTATTATAAACCTTCAATTAAACATTCACACGATTAACGGTTCCCAACAAGATCCAATTACACCACTAATAATTGTCAAATAAATATATTCACAAAGTGGAGTTTAGATATACCTTCGCGAGCGATGCAAGAACGGTAGAAACAATTGTCCACGTCTAGATTGAAACATATATTCAAAGTGTATGAATATCTCTATGGTTGATCCACACAACACGTTAAGCAACACCAATCGGATGCTAGTCCGTATAACCTAATACAATATCAAATATTGTTTATAATAAAATACTCCAAACTAAAATATGCCTGATGTTCTTCACGTTGGAAAACAGAGGAAAGGGATGGTTTTTATTTCAACAAAATAAAAACTTGAATCATCCTTTTCTTAATGTCTCTGACTTTGACTACATGTTCTTTTTTCTTTTTGGCCATGGACTGCTTTCAATCAATTGAAACCCCCTTTTGTTAATTGTGTCATCACATGAAAAAACCATACAAAGGCTATTAACCTTTTAATATATACGGAGTATTTTAATTTGATTGTAAATCAAATCAAATGGAAACCTTTGTAAACAAAAACGACGGCTGGTTGTTGATCTCAATTATTTCGTACTATTTATTGTGCCACACAAAACTTGTAAAACCCTTCTTTTTGTTTTCGTGTCACGGCAAAAAAAAAAAAAAAAAAACATGCGGCATATATTTATACATATATTTTATTTTCAATTAACCTTAATTAAAATAAGCACGTCCAATAATTTGTGGTCCAACAGTCCACTGAACATTTTAATTTTAATTAAATCGTATTTAATTAAACTATTTTTTTTTCAACTATAGGTTATAATTGTATATCAACAATATATAATAATTGGTGTCTAAATGCTAAAGTGTGTGACCCATAGGCCTGTATATAAGCGGTAGTATAGATTTGTGTTATGACGTGCACACAAAAGTCAACATGATGACTATGATGATACTTATTATACCTGTTACTAGTATATATCTATTTTTTTGGGCAAAAAACAATGTAAATATATTGATTGAAAAGCCTAGTCATCAAAATGTTGACTTAGGCGTTAGGCCCATTACAAAACATATCCCATTGTGATCCTTATAAACTTGGATAAGGACTAAATAGAACCACAAAATGAGTATTGCAATATGAAAATTACAACAATTAGCTCAACTGTGAAAACTAAACCGCATATAACCATCATGCCCGAATCTTGACCGCATTATTACCCGTCGGCTTAAAATAGAATCCATGGGCTTGAGACCCATATATAAAATTGGTGAGAGTAACAGAGCTTTGCGTTTATTGCCCATTTGAAGGATTTAATCTTGACCTTCTTCACTACCGTTGTCCAATACGTGAATTCGTCATTAAATAAATTGAATCTAGCGAGCCATATGTACCAAATTGTAACCGGGTCAATTAAACGCCAATATTTACCCGCTTTAATACCCATCCCCACACTCCAATCATAAGAGAACGATGTTAAAGAAAAAGGCATACCCTACTTAGATTCCACCATTGGAGCAACTCCGCCCATATCACTCTAGCCCATGTACAATGTAGTAGCAAGAGGGTGACCGTTTCAACCGAGATGAAACACAAAAACAAACTATATTTTACCCTTCTTGAAGAATCCCTCTTTGAAGAAGTGTGAGTTTAACCGGGATACAATATTGGATGGCGAACCAATGAAAAATTAAAACCTTAAACGGAATAGGATCAAATAAGCCCACGTTTAAAAAAATAAATGATTCATTTGATGTCCATACTGAAGTTAGAAAGTATAACATTTGACTCCTAAATGTCAAACCACTACAACAAACACATCAAATGCACACGCTTAATTAGCCATATCCATATGCTTAAAAGCATGTAGATTTATGTAGTTCACGTTTAGCCCAAGCGTGTGAAAAGAGGCCTAACAAAATTAAAAAAAGTTGAAAGCGTGAGGTTCTAGCTTAAGTTAAGTGTTCACGCTTTTTATCGTGAGGTTTTGAAGGTGATAACTCACACTTAAAACTACGAGGTTTTGAAGGTGATAATTGTTTTCAATTGAATAAAACGGTTGGAAAATGATGAACATGATTGGAAATGATTTATTGATGTATTTTCAGTTATTTCAAACTGAATTATATGTTCATACAATTTAGAAACTGTAGAAACCTACACATTCTTAATATTTATTTGTTTAACCAATTTAGTGACATTTTGAATTTGAGGTACTAAACTTCTCGGCTATGAAACCTATAAGTTGCACTTCATGTAACTGATGTAAGTGGTCATCCAGGTTGGTGTTTCATAATGTTCAAGTTTTCTTGACATGTTGACAACGTTGAAGAACTCGGATCTCGGAGAGATTTCGTTTAGACATTTTTGGGGAGATCTCGGCATCTCAGAAAAATCTTGGGGAGTTCTCGGACGTTGACTTACATTGACTTTTTAGTATTTTTAGTATAAATTTATATACATAAATAAATATATGTATATTTGCATACATTATTACGAGATTTTACAAAAATATCCGAGAATTGAATGAGAAAATCTGAGAAATTATGAGATCTTCCGAAAAAATCTGGGAAATGAGCAAGAATATCCGAGAAATCGTGGCTTTGACCAAGTTTGACCCCGTTGACTGGGAAATCTCGGGAGATGGACATCTCGTCTCGGTTGCCTTCTAAAAACGAGATCTCGGGGAGACCTCGGGGAGAAATAAAGAGATTTACAACACTGCATGTTGATAAAATTATGTAGAGTTTTGATAGTTATGTTGACCTATGTTTTGTGGATTTTTTTTATTGGTACATTCTCTTTATGCTTTTAGAGAATATATCAATGGGATCCTGATTCGTTGAATCCAACAAGGTAAGGATGACTTCTAGAATTAAAGGAGGTTCAGGTGCATGAGTATGAGTCTGACTTTACTCGCTCTTTTTTTCTTTCCGATTGAATCCAACAAGGTTAGGATGGCTTCATTATATATATATGGCATAATTTAGTTGCTATTTTTTCTATATTAATAGTACTACTTTGCTTATAAATTTTGTTATTATTATGTTAAGTTTATTTATTGATGGATGTTCTATCATGTTGGCTTGAATTAACAGGTTATCTTTACTTAGTGTATACATTACTCTTATGTGCCTATTTTTTATTGTCATAACAGAACAATGTTCAATTTCAAATGATCAAACAATTAGTTTGATACGTGTTACAATCCATATATATTATGTATGTGTCTCACTAAAATGAATACATATCCAATTTATGTAACAAAATCGTTTGCTATTGGAATCCCACCACACACGTGGTATTCATCTGAGATTGATGATAGTAATTAAAACTAACAATATCCACTGAAGTATTTTTGTGAATCATGTTATCAATATTGAATGTGGTAATTTTTGGTCCTCACCTTTGCCTATAACAACGAACTAGATCAGGTATGTATGTATGTTTTGTTTGTTCTGTTGATGTAGGTATGTTTCATGTAGGTATGTAGGTATGTGTTTGCACGGATGTATGTAGGTATGGATATAGGTTTATGTATCTATGGGTGGGTGGGGGTGTGTGTGTGTGTGTGTAGGGGGGGGGGGGGGGGTGTATCGCATCGTTCGGTGCATCTTGGGGTCATTATGGCTGAGGACGACCTTCCTTGCTCCCGAGCTTGATTGGTATTCTTTTAGCTGTGTGTCTTCGGGGATGTCTACCGTAAAGGTGCATGAGTGGTGTTCTGGTTTGTTACGGGTGGTTGGCTCTTTGCTCGCGCAACAACTTCCACCTGACATACCCTTCGAGTAATGTTTACAAGGTCCCTTGGCTTTATTTTTCGAGACAACACCAAGCGTCGTTTAAGTGACGACTTGACTGCCGCTTAGAGCCTAAATTGATGTTTCAGGCATGCTTTTTAAACCCATAAAAATTTGATTCTACCATTTTCATGGCGTCTCCTTTTTATTTTTATTATTTATTATTTATTTTTTATTTTTATTTTTATTTTTATCTTTATTTTTATTTTTAATTTTTAATTTTATTTTACTATTTAAAAAAAAATTTCCTACTTTTTGGCCGGAGGTCCACTCGGAAACAATCTCTTTATCCGTCGAATGAGGAGAGAGATGACTTTCTCTACTTTCTGTGGGAGAAATGACCGGTCCTCTATTTCTCGAATAGGGGAAGGATTGTCTACATCCCACCTCCTCATACATCACTCATGTGGTATTGGGTTTCGTTGTTGTTGGTGTTGTACCTTTGCCTATAACAACTTATGATATAGATATTGATTTAATCTAACAGCTAAATCCCAAATGGCCAGGTTAATATTTCAATTAGAATTTTGTGTTCCACACTGTTACATTTGCATTTAATTATTATTTCATCTTATTTATACTTTATCATACCAAATTTCTTTAAATAAAACCCGCGAATACGCGGGTCTTTGACTATATTTATATATTTTTATTTTTACAATTAAATAAAAGAAATAAGAAAAAATGATGACTTCATTTATCCTAAGTTTTTGATCGAGATTTTTCGGCCATTCTAATAATTTATTTTTTTGTTGATTACCAATACACATTTACACGCATTATATATAGATAGATATGGGCTGAGCCCTAACATAAATAAAAAGGGCCTAAACACATTAGGCCAACAATCAATGATTAACAACCCCAGCCCCCCGCTGATGGAGCGGGAGAAAAGCGGACAGTCAAGTTGGAACGAAACTCATCAAAAAGGCATGATAGCAGACCCTTCGTAATAATTGAATATAAATCTTCACGAACCATAATAATCACAAAGAACTCAATCTTCACCAAATGCGTGCAACAAATCTTTAAACAAACATGAAGCATAGACAAATGAGATCGATAATGCGACAAGAAATGTATATAAATGGAGCAATATCAAATCCCCCCACACTTGACCTTTGCTTGCCCTCAAGCAAAATACAAATCACAATTAAGTTCAAAATACTCCTTTGACAATTTAAGACAAGTGTTGAGAGAAATGTACGAAAAAGGCTAGGACTTAAGTAACGTAAGTCACCCAAGCAATCCCGCATATCATACAACTTTAATTTCTCAAAACTACGAGATGCCTAGCAATCACAATTAAGCAATCGTCTCTAGAAATCACAATTAGGACCGAGATAGCATGACAAAGTATCTCACCAAATGGGTAAAACCTAAAAATTCACTAAACCCCCAATCTAGTAAGACATCGGGTCAAGAGGTGAGCCAATTAAGTCAAGGTCACAAGACTTATGTCCGAACCAGCGTGAGCAACAAGCATGATATCAAAAGAGAATACAATACGGATCAAGCTATACGGATTAGTTGAATAGGGTAGTCATGACACATGTATAAAATGGTGTAAAGGCGAAGCTAGCACGTTATTACCAATCGATTTGACAAGTCACTACGGTTTATTCAAGCGTGACTACACTTAACCGGATCGAGATTCACACACGGGAGTCTTCCTTCGGAACCTTATTCGATACTATCATTACAATGAAAACAAAAATAACATAACAATTGACTTTTTTTTCTTTTTTTTTCATCATATTTCAATTTTTTTCTTCTTTTTTTTTTGTTTTTTTGCTTTTTCTGCCTTTTTTCAAATTTCTCTAACAATTCCTCAAGAAGCATACATCATATACAATGAAAAGTAAATTACATGAACGAGTAACACTATCTGGAAGTTACGGCCCTCACATTACGTATCATGGCCATTACATACAAAAAGATCACTAAAAATGCTTTAAATCTCTCACTCTCCCATGCGTGAAAACTTCTCCAATCAAGGCAGCCACAATTATTGTTCAATCCATTATCACTAACTAACGAGTCAATGGAAAGGTAATAAAGAGCTAAGACTTCTAAAAATTGGGTAGGAATGGGAATATGGTTTTTTTTTTTTTTGTTTTGGGTTTCCTAACGGCATCAGTTTCTAAAGGTAACTAGTTGGAATGTTAGCACACAACTGGGTGCTAACGACTTGGGTGGACTGGCTGTAAATTGGTTTTAATAAAAAGGCTATAAATCTCCAAAAATTCTCCTTATCATCTATCGTAAAATGTGATCTCACTTGGTCCGGAAAGGGAGCAGGTAAATAAACTACACAACCGCACATATCTATAGGCAAGGGACCTAAAAACGAGTGTCTAAATTCAAACACTCACACTAAATTCTAAAGTCCACACAACCTACACACAAATACTAGTCATGCAGTTTAACCTTACGGTCGGCTTCAAAAGTGATACATCTCGGATGCCAAAAACAAATTTAATGCCAAAGGATAAAAATTATACCCAATTAAGCATAGTTTCAAAAAAATAAGACCATTTTAAGCACGTCACATGTAAATAGAATCCAATTTTAACAAAGGTCAAGTGTAACAACCAACCCTCGAAAATTTATCCCCCCCCCCCCACTTACCTCACTTGCATGAAATCAGACTACAACGATAAATTTGAGAGGCAAAAGTGTAAAGGAGCGAGAACTTCCCAGCGAAAAACAATCGGAAAATAATAAGAGCAAGAAGTACGAGCACAAAGTCCTGAGCACGCAAGCCAACAAATAAGCAAAGCCATCCACCTGTTTATTCAAACAAAAGCAAAAACAAAAGAAACCAAATTAACATATACAATACTATACAATGGTACGTGTGCACGTTTATTAACGAGTCGCGCACGAGACTCGACCACATCTCAACTAATCCCGGGATGGTAGTAGGTTCCATCCTTCACACCTTCGGAACCACCATGAGAATTACTAATAACCTGCGTCAACAACCAAACGTCCGCCATCTTTGACTCCTCACACAACTCTTTCAATTTATCCTTTTCCTTTCTCGACAAATTAGATACCAACCTTTTCCTCACATGTTCATCTTTCACAGTCATGGCGTTACGAACTCGCCCATATAACTTTCGCATCGATTTATCAATAACTTCATCCTTGGGCGGTTTAACCAAAGGTTTCCCATCAGAATTTCCCCCACACTTAGGCGTTTTACCCACTCTTGTCGTATCGTCAGTGGGTTCAACACTATCAACAACATTTATAGAACGTACGGGGATGGGTGATGGACTAACATTATGCATGGTTCGAAAACTCATACTCTTACCCCTATCTCTCAAAGTTAATTTCCCAATCTTCCAATCAGTCAAAGCACTTGCAGTTGCTAAAAATGGTCTACCTAGAATAAGTGGTACAACCGTATCCTCTTTCATGTCAACAACTACAAAGTCAGCGGGAAATTCTAATGCACCAACTCTAACAATCAAATTCTCGACTATCCCCACGGGTCCACTAACCGATTGGTCAATTAATCTCACACCCGTGGTTGTTGGCTTCAGGTCACCTAAATTTAACCGCAAGTATAAAGAATATGGTATTAAGTTGATACTTGCACCTGAGTCTGCTAAAGAACGTATCAAATCAGATCCATCCACATGACAGGGCACAATGAATGGCCCGGGATCACCCAACTTCGGTGGTAACTCACATTTTTTAATAAGAGCATTGTACTCCGCTTCAAGAAATGCGGTAGATGCTTTCTCATGCTCACCATTCTTAGCTAACAAATCCTTCAAAAACTTCCCATAGTTAGGCATACCTGCAAGCACATCAACCAAGGGCACATTCACACAAATATTATTAGTATTATTAGACTTACAACCATTCTCCCTCGGTTTCTCAGGCTCATGGACTCGTGGGTATGTGAAAGGACCCGTTCATATACATTATAAACGATTCACAATAGTTGATTACATCGCCAGGTATTTGACCTCTATATGATACGTTTTACAAACATTGCATTCATTTTTAAAAGACAAACTTTCTTTACATCAAAAATTGACGTCATGCATACCATTTCATATTACATCCAACTATAATTGACTTAATATTAATCTTGATGAACTCAACGACTCGAATGCAACGTCTTTCAAAGTATGTTATGAATGACTCCAGGTAATATCCTTAAAATGAGCTAATGCACAGCGGAAGATTTCTTTAATACCTGAGAATAGACATGCTTTAAAGTGTCAACCAAAAGGTTGGTGAGTTCATTAGTTTATCATAATCAATCATTTCCGTAATAGTAATAGACCACAAGATTTCAGTTTCCATAAATATCCGTACACTCGCAAGTGTTTAAAAGTATTCTATAAGTTGTAGGCACCCGGTAACAAGCCTTAACGTTCATGTTTTACCCTCTGAAGTACACCAGATCAGGTGTGTTTAAAATAACCTCGAAGTACTAAAGCATCCTATAGTCAGGATGGGGTTTGTCAGGCCCAATAGATCTATCTTTAGGATTCGCGCCTACCGTACATAGACAAGTAGTTTAATGTTACCAAGCTAAGGGTATATTTCTGGTTTAAACCCACATAGAATTAGTTTTAGTACTTGTGCCTACTTCGTAAAACATTTATAAAACATCGCATGTATTCTCAGCCCAAAAATATATATTGCAAAAGCAATTAACAAGGGAGCAAATGAAACTCACCATACTGTATTTCGTAGTAAAAATACATATAACGTCATTTAACAAGTGCAAGGTTGGCCTCAGATTCACGAACCTATATTAATTATATATATTTATATGTTGGTCAATATTTGTCTAACAATTTTTGGTCAAGTCATAGTGTACCACAATCCTAATGCTCGAGACTAATACGCAAAAGTCAACAAAAGTCAACTTGACCCAAAATGACTTCTAAAATTTATACGTGTGTATTATATAACTTAACTATAGTCGCTTTATATATTTAAATATATTTATTAGATTTTATAATAATAAAAGTCATTTATTAATAAAAATTTATATTAACCTTTATATATAATATATACTTTTATATATCTTAAGTAGTAAAATTTATAAAGTTCACTTAATATCGTAAAACTATAGTGGTAAGTATTATTAATGTAATTATATTACGCGTGATGAAAAATATCTTTGTATCCCCTATTTATTTGATAAAATAATATTGATCATAATAATAATAAGTAAAAGTTGTATTATTTTGTAATAATAATTATTATTATTCTATAACAATATTTATATTTACTAAAAATGGTATTATGATAAAATGATAATACTAACATAATAGTAATAATGATATATTATAATAACAATGATATTTCTATTAAAATAATAACGACGATAGTAATAATAATCATTTTAACAATAATACTAAAATTCAGTTGACTATAACTTCTAATCCGTTCATCGAAACCATTCGATATCTAAATGAAAAGTTCTTAATTTTTCGCTAGCTTTCTAATGACATGCATATCATATACCATATCTCAGTAGCATATGTATCTAATTCAGGATTCAACAAACCTATCTAAAGACAATATCGAATGTACAAGCATGCATAATCCTATATACTCGAGCACTAGTCAGGGATACACTATTGATATATAAAAGTTAAGTTATGAGTGCTCACGTATCAATATTGAGATTCAATATTGCAGGAAAGTACGTAGACGCAACGGAGATGATAAACACTAGATTGACCTCACGAGCATACCCATGAACCATACCCATCACCTCCATAGCTATAACCCATAATTTCCTTAGCTTCGACTCATTCAAAAAAATATTTTGAAATCACTCGGACATTACTCCATCGTAATATTTTATGTATACTAATAATATCTTGAAATAATACAGAGCAAATATATATATATATATATATGTAAATCGATTGAGAGAGTTTAGAGGAATATATTTTCAAGTTTCTATGAAATAATGAAACCTATTGAATTCTATTTATAATAGATTTTTGAATTATTAAAGTGAATTATTAAAGTATGAATTATTAAAGTGAATTATTAAAGTATGAATTATTAAAGTGAATTATTAAAGTATGAATTATTAAAGTGAATTATTAAAGTATGAATTATTAAAGTGAATTATTAAAGTATGAATTATTAAAGTGAATTATTAAAGTTAAAGTAAAGTAAAAGTAAAGTAAAGGTAAAGTTAAAGTATAGTAAAAGTATAAAAACTATGTATGTATAATACGCGTATAAATATATATAATATTAATTTAAATCGTTATATATTTTTAATGAAATAAAATATAAATATCGTTATATTTATTATACTGGTTAAGTAATGAGTTGTCAAAAGTGATTCTAGATATTTATAAAAGTTATATACGTTTTAATAATAAAGTTTTTTTTAAACTGAAAATGTTTTTGTACGTTTGAAAATAGATTAATAGAATATTATGGAAACCAATTTTCCACTAGCTTTTGTCTAACTTTCGTAAATGACACTTTTTATTTTTATTTATAAATAGCTTTACAAATTATTCCGAATATCGTTAAGAGGAATAGATTTTCTCAAATCATAGTGGACCTCTCAACAGAGACTTGTAATCATAATTCAATGTTTCTGATAATTCAATCATTTAATATATATTTTTTTTAATTTCGTCGATAATCATATTGAAACAAATACGTTCATATAAAGCATTATACGTTTAAATACTTTGTTGACATTTTCAATTTATAACATATACACATATACATACATATTCATATATGTTCATTTAATGGTTCGTGAATCATTGGAATTTGGTCGAGGTTTAAATGAATGTATAAACATAGTTTAAAATCCTTGAGGTTTAACTTAACAAACATTGCTTATCGTGTCAGAATAATATAAAGATAAAGTTTAAATTTAGTCGGAAATTTCCGGGTCGTCACAGTATGGAACTGGAGGTTCATAAACTTTCAACTTTGGTGAACTTTGAACTTTCACTTCATCCACCACCCTAGCTTCCATCTCACGCTTAATTCGAGACACGTGAGACTCTGTCTCTTTTTCCTTCTCAACAATCACGGTCGCCTCCACCATCGGTACATGCTTGCTTCTCGTCGGCCTGACATTTGAATTCGCTTGAACATTCGTTAGGAGAGCAACCGGTTGCAACTTAGGTGACAGTTTCACCTTAGCTTCTACCTTCGCTTCAAACTTTTTCACAAAATCTTGAACTTTTTAACCTTGGAAAGTCGGTAGTCTCCATAATATTCATTTCCGAAACATTCAATGAAGGATACATAGCGCATTCGGATCTATTGGACATCTCGAACATTAAGGAGTTCCCAAATTCTGGAGAGATATCACGAACTCGTATTCCATCGTCCATGTCAAGATCAACACTATTCATACTTTCCCATATATTCTTCAAACTCTTAACACTCAGCCCACTATTCACTTCCATGTCGTCCTCGTCCTCTTTCACTCTTATAAATCCCAAGTCACGGAGATGAGTATAATTTAGCTTGTCGGCATAATCGGGAAATACAAAATCACCATACTATGTAGAAGTAGCAATGGCGTTAACCTGTGAGTAATTGGAAAATTGGGGTTCCTTGTTCTTTTGTGCACTTTGACTTGTACTTGCACTAGGATTCACCTTGGTGTTTGATGGGAGAGTACCCGGTGGTCTCTCCACTAACATTGTTGCCATTTTACCCATATCGCGCTCTAAATTTTGGATCGGCGTTTGTTGAGTTCGCAATTGTTGCCTCACTAATTCTTTGTTCTGTGATTGTTTAACCATGAAACCATGCACCAAATCCTCCAAGCTATCTTTCTTCGGGACTTGTGGCTGAACTTGGGGTTGAACGGGTGCATGGTATTGATTTTGGTTTTGGTATTGGTTTCCGGGAGGTTGATAGTGTGGTTGAGGTGGTTGGTATTGATTTTGGTTTTCGTTTCGGTTATTGAAACCTAGTGGTCCATTCCGCTGAAAAGCAAAGGTCATTTGATTACCTTGGTCACCTTGGTAACTGTAACGACCCGACTTTTTCGACTTTTATTTATATTTATTTCTTTCACGAAACTGCGTATTTGTGCGTACTGGGTTAGATTTTTATCCTGGGATCATTATTTATGTTAATTACTTTTGTTAATGCCTTACAACGTGTTTTTAAGTACTAGGTGACTTAACGTGATCCTTGATTGCTTTTAACGACCATTAGTGTCACTTATCACTTTAAACGAGATACAAACTTAGCACACGATAAACTTTTGCCATGATTGGGATATTATGGCTACGAAAACGTAATTGTTACTTACTAATGGCAATTACTTAGTTTTATGGTCCCTTAATTATGCTTAAGTGTTTACTTGGGCTTACTAGTTACCTTATTGGGCTTAACACCTTGATGGACTACCATGGCCCAACCTACTCAACTTAAATGGGCTAGTAATGGGTTAATTAGCCCATGTAATTATAATTAAGCCCATGAAACAATGAGACAAGTAGTGTGCATGCTTATGTACTAATCCTTGTCATTTGTTGCATGCCACCCAGCATTCCAACATGCTTTTGTACCACCACCATGGAGCACACCATGCCACCACCACATGAGGCCAAAATGGTCCCCCCTTGCCCTCAAAACCGTCGGCCACCACCACCACACCCACCCTCATTCTTTCTTGTATTTAAAGGCTCATTCTCTCATTTGCATTTCATTTCAAACACACACACTTCTCTCTACTTTCTCACTCTAAAGTTTTTCTCTCAACTGTAAGTGTTTTTGGCTTTCTTTTCTTCCTTTTTCTTCTTCTTTTTCATGATCCATCATCATCATCATCATCAAAGATTCAAGTTTTGTAATTTGAATCTTCATAACTCTTGTAGATTCAAACCTTGTTTTGAAAAATGCAAGAACATGAAGGATTAAAGCTTTTTAGCTTCTAATCTTCCTTACTTATGTTAGATGTAAGTTTATTTACTTAAGATCTCTTTATTTATGCTTTAAGATCAAAACTCATGTTTATGATCTTCATGTAACTTGAAGATCCAACACTTTACTTTATAGATCTTCAAGAAAGTTTGAAATACAAGCTTAATAGCTTGATGTTTCTAAAAAAAGTTGATACAAGATCAAAGTTTGTTAGTTTATGGTCTTCTTTTGTTTGTTGTAGTTTAGATTTGTGACTTGTGTTGCATGAAACAAAAGATGCAAGGTTACTAGCTTGAGATCTCATAAGAATTGTTAGGAATCCAAGCTCTCTAGCTTAGGGTTTCATTTTTTTGTTGGATCTAAGTTGTGTAACTTATGATCTTCCATTTTGATTAAGAGAAAGCTTGTTAGCTTATGATCACATACTTTACAAGATCTAAGTTTCCTAACTTATGGTAGTGTAAAGATTGAAAGTCTAAGTGTTATAACTTTGGGTTTCATCAAGATCATGAGATCTAGACTTTTTGGTCTAAGATCTTTAATAACTAGTTAAGATCTAAGTTCTATAGCTTAAGGTCTTGCTTATTTAGTTTGATTCAAAGTTATGGCTTAATAAAACTTGTATTGTGTTGAAACTAAGAAGATTGATGTAACTTTGGTTCATCACCTTGCTCAAATTCTCAAATGAGATTTGTTTTACTTATTAGTTTTGATTGTTGTGTGTTGATGGTAGAATCTTGGTCAAATTGATGCAAACACATCAACGATTTGTACACTTGAAGCTACAAGCATCAAGGATGAGAACCGTGATGAGCATCAAGCACCAAGAATCCCACCAGAGCACCTTGCTTACTGTTTTGTGGATCTTATCAGGCTCCTGAGCTACTGGAAAAGTTGATTTCCAGATATTTCGGTTCGAGTAGATGACTTTCTGTTTAAGACTCGCCTCAATCCGAGTTACGGTTTAGGATTTATGGCCTTTTCAAAATCACTACACCTTTGTAACGTTGTGCTGAAATTTCTGACCTACTCGCACTTAAACCGTCGCCACGGTCAAACGAAGATGAGTTTGAGTCTGGAAATTGGTCAACAACTAGAGGACTCACATACGGAGCCATAGCCACTGACTACGCATCTTTTTGATATACGTAGAGGTCGTAGCAGCTGATCAAAGTCAGCCTATTGTTTCGATCTCTACATTTGTTGAACTTAATTAGCTTTTACGATGATGAATGATGTTGATGATGATACTTAAGACCTAACTTACATGCTTTTAAACCTTTGGGAATGAATTACTGACTTAGTAACTTTTGACCTAGGGTTGAGTACCTTTCGGACCGACTACTTGCTTACCTGTCTCGTATCGACTTTTACTGCTTATCCACTGTGAGTTATAGCATCCCTTTTTACTTAACTATTTTGGGGACTGAGAATACTTGCGCTTTTTACGCTTTACTTACTAGGAACGAGTACTTAAACTTTACATATGTGTGGGTTATATAACGGCATAAACTTTCCCCTTAGCTCGGTAACGTTTAGTCATTGGTTTTTGAACAGGTGAACGCGAATCTTAGATATGGATCCATAGGGTTTGACATCCCCACTCGGGCTAGTCGCGCTAGCATTTAATGAGTGTTTAATAATTTGTAGACTTACGCACTCTCCAAGTGTACTTTTAGGGGGTGATATTACGTTAAGTTAGTTACCAAGTGCCCACGGATAAACATATACTTTTCAAACTGTTTTGAAACACTGAAATCTCGTGGCCTACCTTACATTGCTGTTACAACTTAAACTATAGCTCACCAACATTCGTGTTGATGTTTTTAAGCATGTTTTCTCAGGTGCTTAGAGGTTTGATGCTTTCGCTGTAGTAATCTTGCTGTGTTGACTTCCGCTGCTTTTGTTAGAGATGTCTCTGCATGAAACATTTACTTTGCATTCATAACCTATGTTACTTTTGAACAATGAATTTGTAATGACCTTCGGGTCTCGTACTTATGTTAATTGCTTTCTATTCATAGAAGCATACTATCATTTGTAAAACTTTTGATGTTGGTTAAGACGTCACCCCTTATTATGAATGCAAACTTATTTTAAAACAGCATATAGTGTTTGACCTTGTAATGATCCTGTTGTTGACAATCCGTACACGTTGATTTTGTACGGGGCGTCACATTTGGTATCAGAGCTTTGGTTGTAGGGAATTAGGTTGCATTAGTGAGTCTAGACTGAGCCAAGTAGGATTCACTTATAGGACTAATCTACAACTTGCTTGTTTATCTGTTTCTGCAGAACTTGCTGCATGCTACTGCTTACTTTTACTGCTATGTGTACTTGCCGTATGCTGCCGCTTATTCCCGTTACTGCATGCTACTATCTGCTTTCGATTGCATGATATTTTTGTAGGATTTTGTTATTTTGCCATGCTATGTACTGCTATAGACGATCTAGGTTGCTGTAATGCCTAATACGTGCTTGCTATATGACTTAATGACATGGAAAAAGTTATTTTTCCTTGTTCAGATGTCGGATATCTCACTCATTATCATTGACTTGAAGAGCGACTCAGATACATACATCTGCTACCTCGCCTACCATTGTTGCTGACTCACAGATCCCGTCATCGTTACCCTCCGGCGACTCTGGCGATTCGTCCTCTGGGGACAGTAGCCACGCACCTGACCCGATGGTCATCTCAGACGGAGACGAGGATCCAGAGGAGATTCCAGCTCCACCCAGCCCTAGACTCCCGGGACCGCAACACCATTCTGGTGGTACTGTGATTCCTGGGGGAAACGGGGACAATCCTTTCCGTAACGAGCATGGACATTGGGCTAGACGCCTTCCTGATGGACGTGTCACTCCAATCCCGCCTAACAGATATCGACTTATAACCACCGGCCGAGCAGATCCACCCTTAGATGATTCAGACGACTCATCATCCGATGACTCCAGCGAGGAGGATTCCAAGGAGGATTCCAAGGATGATACCGAGGAGGACCTTGAGGAGGCGCCCGTGCAGCTGCCCTCTACCCCGCCGAAGAAGCGGTATCATTTTGATGGTACTAACATGTTATTCCAGGGGTTAACGAAGGAAGATTGTTCTTGGACGCACATGGACAGTTGGTTAGGGTTACCGCCCGTAAGCGGGTTGTGCCATATCCTGCTGATCCATTCGTGCGTAAGGTTGCCCGTTACGCACCATATACTTCTGGTGCTGCACCATCTGCACCACCGACACCACCTGCACTGCCTGCCCCACCAGCATCCCCCGTTGTTGAGGAACTGAAGAGGGAAGTGCATATCCTCCGTGCTCGGGTAACTGATCTCGAGGAACAGATGTACCACATGATGGACATCATTATCCCACCATCACCGTAGGATTACTGTATTAGATTTCGTTATGTAAACCCTGTTAGTAGTTTCATGTTTTACTCATGTTTTGTACGAACCTCATGCGGATGCATGCAACTTTCTTGTTAATGAACAGAACTTAATGTTGTTTAACTTTTGCACGGTGTTCTATTTACGCTACTGTATGTTGATTTTGTGGTATCCGTATCTAGCTGCGTTACTTAATTAATATGTATTGTGTTGTTTCCATACTGGGTGCCATATGCTATAATATTATTACCTATTGAATGCTGGACTTTAACTTGAGTCGACACTTTTGTTCAGAAGAACAATGGCTAACGGAAGAGTTCCACGGGAAACGCCCACCGCGGCACAGATTGAGGAAATGATTGCTGCGCGAGAGGCTGCAGATATGGCGGATGCCATTCCCCAAGCTCCACCGGCTAACCAGAACATCAGAACAGGTGTACCTATAAGGAATTTCAGAGCTGCAAGCCCCACAATTTCAGTGGTACTGAGGGGCCAGTTGGACTGACAAGGTGGTTTGAGAAGTTGGAAGCTGTGTGCCGTGTGAGCAACTGCTCGGAAGTGAACAAAACTAAGTACGCCTCCTGTACGCTGTAGGACGGCGCTTTAACATGGTGAAACACCCTTGCTCAAGCTAAGGGAATTGACGAGACTTATGCTACCCCATGGGAGGAATTCAAAGGGGCTATGATCGAGGAGTACTGCCCCAGAACGGAGATTCAGAAAATGGAAGCTGAGTTTTAGGAGCTGAAGGTTGTGGGAACCGACCTTGATGGGTATAACCGAAGGTACCTGGAACTAGCTTTGATGTGTCCCACGATGGTTACCCCTGAATTTAAGTGAATGGAACGGTATTTGTGGGGACTTCCCAAGACAATTCAAGGAAATGTTACCTCTTCGAAACCAGTCGATGTCCCGGAAGCTATGCGCATGGCGCATACCCTGATGAACCAGATCACCCGCAAGGAACCATAGAAAGCGAAATCAGACTCAGGAGCGAGGAATGAGGAGCGTAAGTGGGAAGGCAACAAAGGAAAGGTCTTTGATCAAAACCCAACTAAAAGGCACGAGGGTTTCAAGGGAAACAACGACTGGAGGAACCCCAACCCGACCCCTAGCTCGAACCCTAACTACAAGGGTAGTCTCCCGCAGTGTAAGAGATGCTACAAGCATCATACTGGGTACTGCAACGTGGTTTATGAAAAGTGTAAGAGGACTGGGCACATTGGCAAGGACTGCAAGATCACCATCCCAGCTGTAAAGACAAACCCTACTGAACCTAGGAAGTGTTTTGAGTGCGGTCAGCAGGGCCACTTCAAGAATGAGTGCCCGAATAAGAAGAAGGATGGTGGGCCAGTGCGTGGGAGAGTTTTCAACGTGAATGCTAAGGATGCCCGTGAAGGTCCTGATTTGGTCACAGGTACATTCACTGTCAATAATCTACTTGCTTCTATCTTATTTGATACTGGTGCCGATAGGAGCTATGTATGTAGATATTTTTGTTCTAAGATAGACTGGTCATTAGTACCTTTAGACGAGAGTATTCTTGTTGAAGTAGCCAATGGAAAGCTTGAGAAAGCCGACCAAGTTGGCCGAGGAGGTATAATAAACCTAGCTGGTGTGGACTTTGAGATTGACTTGATACATATCAAATTAGAAAGCTTTGATGTGATTGTCGGTATGGACTGGTTGTCCAAGGTAAGAGCCGAAGTTATCTGTTGGGAGAAGGTTCTCCGGATACCTCGCGAAAATGGTGAGCCATTGATGGTATACGGAGAGAGATGTAGCCCAAAGTTGAATCTTATTAGCTGCATGAAGGCACAAAAGATCATGAAGAAAGGAAGATTTGCTGTTCTGGCACATGTGAAAACGTTAGAAACCGAAGTGAAGAGCATGGATGATGTACGAATTGTGAGCGAATTTCTCGACGTCTTTCCAGAAGAATTACCGGGATGACCGCCACCGAGAGCAGTGGAATTTCAGATTGATTTAGTGCCGGGAGCTGCACCTGTAGCTCGCGCACCTTATCGACTTGCACCTTCCGAACTGTAAGAGTTGCAGAGTCAATTGCAGGAACTACTAGACCGTGGATTTATCCAACCAAGTTCTTCGCCTTGGGGCGCTCCTGTTTTGTTTGTGAAGAAGAAGGACAGATCTTTCCGCATGTGTATTGATTATCGTGAGCTGAACAAGTTGACGATTAAGAATCGGTATCCCCTTCCCAGAATTGATGATCTTTTCGATCAGCTACAAGGATCCAGTGTTTACTCTAAGATCGATTTGCGATCCAGTTATCACCAGTTGAGGGTGAAGGAGAGCGATGTGATGAAGACTGCGTTCAGAACCCGTTATGGTCATTATGAGTTTCTCGTGATGCCGTTCGGATTAACCAACGCACCTGCTGTATTCATGGATCTCATGAATCGAGTATGCAAACCCTACCTGGATAAGTTCGTTATCGTCTTCATAGGTGATATCCTCATTTACTCCAAAAGCGAAGAAGAACATAAGCAACATCTTCGACTAGTGTTGGAACTCTTGAGACAAGAGCAACTTTATGCCAAATTCTCCAAGTGTGAGTTTTGGTTGAAGGAAGTCCAATTTCTGGGTCATATTGTGAGCACCCAGGGTATTAAAGTTGATCCTGCAAAGATCGAAGCTATCAGCAAGTGGGAAACCCCCACTACTCCGACTCATATCTGCCAATTTTTAGGCCTCACCGGTTATTACCGAAGGTTCATTGAAGGTTTTTCTCTGATTGCACGCCCATTAACCGCACTGACTCACAAAGGGAAGAAATTTGTTTGGACAACCGATCAAGAGTCGGCATTCCAAACCTTGAAACAGAAGTTGACCACCGCAACTATCCTATCCCTTCCCGAAGGCAGTGATGACTTTGTTGTGTATTGCGAGGCCTCCCGACAAGGTTTTGGTTGTGTATTGATGCAACGGACCAAGGTTATTGCTTACGCCTCACGACAACTGAAGATTCACGAGCGAAATTACACAACGCACGATCTCGAACTTGGAGCCGTTGTCTTCGCACTAAAACTGTGAAGACACTATCTTTATGGAACGAAGAGCACCATCTTCACCGATCACAAAAGCCTCCAACACATCTTTGATCAGAAGCAGCTAAATATGAGACAACGACGATGGATCGAGACATTGAACGACTATGATTGTGAACTCCGTTACCATCCTGGCAAGGCAAACGTTGTAGCCGATGCTTTGAGCCGAAAGGAGAGAACGGTACCTCTCCGTGTCCGAGCCCTGAACATCACCATTCATTCGAACTTCAATAGCCAAATTCGAGTAGCCCAAGAGGAGGCTCCCAAAGAGGAGAGTAAATCTCAAGAACATTTGAACATTCTCGTTTCTCGATTTGAGGTTAAGGAGACTGGACTCCGATACTTTGTCGGAAGAATCTGGGTGCCTAGTTATGGGGATTTAAGGAGTCTCATTCTAGACGAAGCCCACAAGTTGAGATATTCGATTCATCCAGGAGTCGGTAAGATGTACCACGATCTCAAGGTTCAGTATTGGTGGCCTAATCTTAAGAAGGATGTTGCAACATATGTTGGGAAGTGCTTGACTTGTTCGAAAGTTAAGGCAGAACATCAAAGGCCATTTGGATTTCTTCAGCAACTAGAAATCCCGCAATGGAAGTGGGAAAGGATAACTATGGACTTCATTTCGAAGCTACCAAAGACGGTAGGCGGTTATGATACCATCTGGGTTATTATTGACCGTCTTACCAAATCTGCTCACTTCCTAGCTATGAAGGAAATGGATAAAATGGAGAAACTCGCTCAGCTATACACTAAGGAGATTGTATCTCGTCATGGTGTGCCCTTATTGATCATCTCAGATCGCGATACCCGTTTTGCTTCTAGATTTTGGCGTTCTTTGCAAGAAGCCTTGGGGACTCGTCTCGACATGAGCACTGCATATCACCCACAAACCAATGGATAAAGCGAATGAATGATTCAGACTTTGGAGGACATGTTGCGCGCTTATGTTATTGATTTCAGAAAGGCTTGGGAGAAGCACTTGCCGCTAGCCGAATTCTCTTACAATAACAGTTATCATTCGAGCATTAATGACGTACCTTTCGAAGCATTGTATGGTCGCAAATGCCGTTCTCCTATTTGTTGGGCCGAAGTAGGTGAGAAGCAAATCACCGGACCCGAGTTAGTCCATGAAACAACCGAGAAGATTGTCCAAATTCAAGCGAGGCTCAAGAAGGCCCGTGATCGTCAAAAGAGTTATGCTGACCTTAAACGTAAAGACTTCGAATTCAACGTGGGTGATCGCGTTATGTTGAAAGTCGCACCTTGGAAAGGTGTAATCCAATTCGGAAAGCGTGGAAAGTTAAACCCGCGATACATTGGTCCTTTTGAAATCTTGGAGCGTGTTAGACCCGTTGCTTACCGTTAGGATCTTTCGACTCAATTGAGCTCCGTTGATCCTACCTTTCACGTATCAAACTTAAAGAAGTGTCTTGCGGAACCGGAATTGGTCATACCACTTGAAGAGCTTACGATTGATGACAAACTCCACTTCGTGGAAGAACCTATCGAAATCATGGACCGTGAGGTTAAGACTTTGAAGCACAATAAGATTCCAATTGTCCGAGTCCGTTGGAATGCCAAACGAGGACCTGAGTTTACCTGGGAACGAGAGGATCAAATGATGCAGAAGTATCCTCACCTCTTCCCGACTCCTCCATCTACCTCATCTTAAAATTTCGGGATAAAATTTTGTTTAACAGGTGGGTAATGTAACGACCCGACTTTTTCGACTTTTATTTATATTTATTTCTTTCACGAAACTGCGTATTTGTACGTACTGGGTTAGATTTTTATTCTGGGATCATTATTTATGTTAATTATTTTCGTTAATGCCCTACAACGTGTTTTTAAGTACTAGGTGACTTAACGTGATCCTTGATTGCTTTTAACGACCGTTAGTGTCACTTATCGCTTTAAACGGGATACAAACTTAGCACACGATAAAATTTTGCCATGATTGGGATATTATGGCTACGAAAACGTAATTGTTACTTACTAATGGCAATTACTTAGTTTTATGATCCCTTAATTATGCTTAAGTGTTTACTTAGGCTTACTAGTTACCTTATTGGGCTTAACACCTTGATGGACTACCATGGACCAACCTACTCAACTTAAGTGGGCTAGTAATGGGTTAATTAGCCCATGTAATCAATAATTAAGCCCATGAAACAATGAGACAAGTAGTGTGCATGCTTATGTACTAATACTTGTCATTTGTTGCATGCCACCCAACATTCCAATATGCTTTTATACCACCACCATGGACCACACCATGCCACAACCAGATGAGGCCAAAATGGCCCCCCTTGCCCCCAAAACCGTCAGCCACCACCACCACACCCACCCTTACTCTTTCTTGTATTTAAAGGCTCATTCTCTCATTTGCATTTCATTTCAAACACACACACTTCTCTCTACTTTCTCACTCTAAAGTTTTTCTCTCAATTGTAAGTATTTTTGGCTTTCTTTTCTTCCTTTTTCTTCTTCTTTTTCGTGATCCATCATCATCATCATCAAAGATTCAAGTTTTGTAATTTGAATCTTCATAACTCTTGTAGATTCAAACCTTGTTTTGAAAAATGCAAGAATATGAAGGATTAAAGCTTTTTAGCTTCTAATCTTCCTTACTTATGTTAGATATAAGTTTATTTACTTAAGATCTCTTTATTTATGCTTTAAGATCAAAACTCATGTTTATGATCTTCATGTAACTTGAAGATCCAACACTTTACTTTACGGATCTTCAAGAAAGTTTCAAATACAAGCTTAATAGCTTGATGTTTCTAAAAAAAGTTGATACAAGATCAAAGTTTGTTAGTTTATGATCTTCTTTTGTTTGCTGTAGTTTAGATTTGTGACTTGTGTTGCATGAAACAGAAGATGCAAGCTTACTAGCTTGAGATCTCATAAGAATTGTTAGGAATCCAAGCTCTCTAGCTTAGGATTTCATTTTTGTGTTGGATCTAAGTTGTGTAACTTATGATCTTCCATTTTGATTAAGAGAAAGCTTGTTAGCTTATGATCACATACTTTACAAGATCTAAGTTTCCTAACTTATGGTAGTGTAAAGATTGAAAGTCTAAGTGTTATAACTTAGGGTTTCATCAAGATCATTGTAGCGACCCCGACAAATCGTCAAATGACGGCGTCATCTACGTATGGTCCCATTACATGGTCGTAAGTCTTTATAACAAGGTTTGACCGAAAAGTATGTCGCATTCATTTCATAAATAAGGGTGTTTCAAAGTTTACAAAAGTAGTTTCCATAACAAGTACATAACAATGTTTAAAGTTTGTATGAAACACGTGCGACACGATTAAAAGTAGTCAAAAAGACGCTCCACGTATGCAAGTATACTCGACATCCAATGTAAGTATCAAATAGTATGAGCGGAAGCATGTATCGCCTAAGTTCAAGGACCTGAGAAAAACATAGAGAATCTGTCAACGAAAACGTTGGTGAAATCATAGGTTTAAATAAGTAAATGAGTAATAGTAAGTTGAACCACAAGATTTGCAACATCGATAAAGCCATAGTACATTCTAAAAGTTAATATTCACGAGCACCCAATTATCAAAGCTTAACGTTCCGTCCGTTGAATACCCCATCAATTAGTGCTAGAACAACACTGTTCCCGAAAATATATTTCATTCGTAAACAGTAGCGAACCGTTTGAATGAGGGTTTGTCAAACCCATATGGCCATATAACATAAGTTCTCGCTTACACCATCTGATGTAACTAATGATAATCGGATTGAGGATTTTCGTTCTAAACTCGTATGTAGAATGTTTGTTTTCCCGTTCTTGTGTTCACTTAGTTCAAAAGAATCGTTTATGTTTTCTCATCCCAAAAGTAAGTTTAAAAGAGTAAAAGTGGGACTATGATCTCACCTTGTATGCACGAACCAAAAAGTACTTCGACAAGTAACGTGTGCAAAGAACAATGCTAGTCTTGACCTAAACAAATAGGTTGTATCAATAACGATAGTCACGAAGGGTCAAAGATGTTCAATTAGTCCTATGGCTCGTTACGACTCGATTATGTAGCATGTGAATCAAATTGTCACGTTTCATGCAAGATACAAGTATAAAAGCATGTTAGAACGATTGCACAACCATTTGGTTAAGTTTGATTAAAAGTCAACTTGGTCGGGTCAAAGTCAACAAAAAAGTCAACATGTTCGGGTCGGGTCCCGAACTATTTTTCTGAGGTTTTTAATCATATATGAGCATGTTAGAACAAGTTTCATGTGAATCGGAGGTCTAGAACGTGCCAAACATTTTTCACATTTGGGACAAGGAGGTCAGAACCTGGCCCCCTTATATGTCGCGCCGCGACAGGAAGGGGCCGCGCCGCGGCAAAAGCCGGGTGCTGGTGCCTGGCCAGTCCCAAATGTTCAAGTCTCAATCCAAAACCTTTTTGTGCATAAAACACAAACCGCTAACTCTTAGAACTCGCACCTTATATCGTTGGAAAGGTATTTTGACGAGTAAAACAACTAAACACATATCATCAATCAAACTTCCACTTGCAACAAACAAAAAAAACCGCAATTAATGTTCCTCATTCAATGCATACAAGTCATAATTGCAATTTAATGATTTGGCAACCAAATTACATGAACGATATGCCGTTTCGAAGGTAATTAAGCATACAACACAACCTAACACTTACAAGTAACATTAACAAGCATTTAATGCATCAAAAATTCAATTTACTTCTATCAAACCCTAACCCCAAATCACAAATTCAACAATCTTGCATATGAAACTAATCCATGTCAACCTACATACCAATTTGAAGCTAGTGATGTTAGGAACACAATTAAAACATGAACTTTCATCATTCAACAACATATGAACACCTAAAACTCAAGATTAAGCAAGCATTCTTTCAATATGAACTAGTTACACCAAGATAGCAAGAACAAGCATACAAATCACATAATTATACTAGACTTGAGCCATAGACACTAATTAACAACCTTTTAACTCAAAAATCTCAAGAACACATAAAATTAGTGGTTTTAGAAAGTTACCCAAATTTGATGAGGTCGGTATGGAATCGAAGAGGAGATCACGAGGAGTTCAAATATGTAATTTGTTTGGCAAGATGACCGCTAACTCGATTTTGGATGATGAATCTTTGTATGGAAGTTGAGAGAAAAGTTGAAGTAGTAAGAGTGAAAGAGATGAGATTGAATGGATGAGGATGAGGGTTGACTCTTTGACCTAGTCAAAAGTTTCAACCCTTGGCAAGTTTGGTCCCTTAACTTTAAACCGGGTGCGGGAATTACCTAAACGAGATAATTCAACGCATATTAACGGGATGTGTTATAAACATATAACGGAACTTAAATAGTTAAACCGAAAAGTAAACGGAAAAAGGCGGGATGTTACATTACCTACACCTTAAAAGAAATTTCGTCCCGAAATTTAGGTAGGCGTAGTAGTCGTTGTTTCTTCCTCGGAATCTGACGTTTCCGGAACCGGGAATAGATGAGGGTGTTTCTTTCGCATTTGATCTTCTCTTTCCCAAGTAAACTCGGGTCCTCTTTTGGCGTTCCAACGAACCTTAACAATCGGGATCCGGCTTTGTTTTAATTCCTTCTCGACGTAGTCCACAATTTCAACCAGTTCCTCCACAAAATGGAGTTTGTCATTAATAGTAAGTTCCTCGAGAGGAACGACGATATCAGGCTCGGCAAGACATTTCTTCAAGTTAGATACATGAAAAGTAGGATGGACGGAGCTTAGTTGAGGCGGAAGATCCAAACGATACGCAACGGTTCCAACACGTTCCAAGATTTCGAAAGGACCAACGTACCGCGGATTTAGTTTCCCACGTTTCCCAAAACGGATGACACCTTTCCAAGGTGCGACTTTTAACATGACGCGGTCACCGACTTGAAATTCGAGGTCTTTGCGTCTTTTGTCGGTATAGCATTTTTGACGACTCCGGGCCGTCCGAAGCCTATCTCGGATTTGAAGAATCTTCTCGGTGGTTTCGTGAATGAGATCGGGCCCGGAAATTTGCACGTCACCCACTTCGGCCCAACAAAGAGGAGAGCGGCATTTTCGACCATATAACGCTTCAAAAGGTGCGGCCTTAATACTCGCGTGATAACTATTATTGTAAGAGAATTCGGTGAGAGGTAAGTGATTGTCCCAAGCTTTTCCAAAATCAACAACGCAGGCTCGTAACATATCCTCTAAGGTTTGTATTGTACGTTCACTTTGCCCATCGGTTTGGGGATGATATGCGGTGCTCATGTCCAAACGCGTTCCCAGCGCTTCTTGTAACGTACGCCAAAATCTAGAAACGAAACGACCATCTCGGTCGGAGATAATCGATAAGGGTACACCGTGTCGGGCTACAATCTCCTTAATGTATAGTCGTGAAAGTTTCTCCATTTTGTCGGTCTCTTTCATGGCGAGAAAGTGCGCGGATTTGGTGAGGCGATCGACAATGACCCAAATAGTATCATAACCGCCTGACGTTTTTGGTAGTTTGGTGATAAAATCCATCGTGATCCTTTCCCACTTCCATTGCGGGATCTCGGGTTGTTGAAGTAACCCGGACGGTCTTTGGTGTTCGGCTTTGACTTTAGCGCAAGTCAAACATTTGGCAACGTAAGTAGCGACTTCCTTTTTGATGTTCGGCCACCAATATCGTTCTTTAAGGTCGTGGTACATCTTATTGGCGCCGGGATGAATCGAGTATCGCGATTTGTGGGCTTCGTCTAGGATGAGGTTTTGTAAGTCGCCATATCTAGGCACCCAAATTCTTCCGGCGTAATATCGAAGTCCGGTCTCCTTAACTTCGAATCGGGAGACGAGAATGTTTAAAAGTTCGCGTGCGATGTTGTTGTCTTTAAGAGCCTCCTCTTGGGCTACACGAATTTGGCTATTAAGGTTGGAGTGAATGGTGATGTTTAAAGCTCGGACACGAAGAGGCACCGCTCTTTCCTTTCAACTTAAGGCATCGGCCACTACATTTGCCTTTCCGGGGTGATAACGAAGCTCGCAATTATAATCGTTCAAGGTCTCAATCCACCTTCGTTGTCTCATGTTTAGTTGCTTTTGATCGAAGATATGTTGGAGACTTTTGTGATCGGTAAAGATGGTACTTTTGGTACCAAGAAGATGATGTCTCCATAACTTAAGTGCAAAGATGACGGCACCGAGTTCAAGATCATGTGTCGTGTAGTTTCGTTCGTGGACTTTGAGTTGTCGAGAGGCATAAGCAATGACTTTCTTTCGTTGCATTAATACACATCCATAACCGTTTTTCGAGGCATCACAATATACAACAAAATCATCATTGCCTTCGGGAAGTGACAAGATAGGAGCGGTGGTTAGCTTAGTTTTCAAGATTTGAAAAGCGGTTTCTTGTTCGGATGTCCAAACGAATTTTCGTTCCTTGTGAGTTAACGCGGTTAGAGGGCGAGCGATTAAGGAGAAATCCTTGATGAATTTACGGTAGTATCCGGCGAGACCCAAGAATTGACGAATTTGAGTAGGAGTAGTAGGAGTCTCCCATTTACTAATGGCTTCGATTTTTGCGGGATCGACTTTAATGCCTTGATCACTTACAACATGACCGAGGAATTGAACTTCCTTCAACCAAAATTCACACTTGGAGAACTTGGCATAGAGTTGTTCTTTTCTCAAGAGTTCAAGCACGAGTCAGAGATGTTCTTTGTGTTCCTCTTCGTTTTTAGAATAGATCAAAATATCATCGATGAACACGATAACGAATTTGTCGAGGTAAGGTTTGCACACGCGGTTCATGAGATCCATGAACACCGCCGGTGCGTTAGTGAGACCGAAAGGCATGACAAGGAATTCATAACTACCATAACGAGTCCGGAAAGCGGTTTTGGAGATATCTTCCCCCTTAACCCTTAGTTGATGATAACCCGAACGGAGATCGATTTTTGAATATACACGAGAACCTTGTAGTTGATCAAAGAGGTCATCGATGCGAGGAAGAGGATATCGGTTCTTAACCGTCAATTTGTTTAGTTCACGATAATCAATGCACATTCGTAGGGATCCGTCTTTCTTCTTGACGAACAAAATCGGAGCGCCCCATGGTGAATGGCTAGGTTGAATGAAACCACGGTCAAGTAACTCTTGGATTTGACTTTGTAATTCTTGTAATTCAGATGGAGCGAGTCTATACGGTGCACGCGCTACGGGTGCGGCTCCTGGAATAAGATCGATTTGAAAATCAACCGGTCGATGAGGTGGAAGACCCGGTAATTCGTCGGGAAATACATCGGAAAAGTCACTAACAATTGGCACATCTTCGATACGCTTTTCGTCGGCCTCGACTTTCTTAACGTGAGCAAGAATCGCGAAACAACCCTTGCGAAGTAGCTTTCGGACTTTAAGGCACGAAACGAGATTGAGTCCGGTGCAATTTTTGTCGCCATAGACAATCAATGGTTCACCATTCTCGATAGGAATTCGAATTGCGTGAAGATCGCAAAGAATGTGAGATTTATTTTTGACCATCCAATTCATACCGATTATTACATCAAAACTCCCTAATTCCATGGGTATCAAGTCAATTTCAAATTCCTTACCCAAAATGTTCAAAGTACACCCCCGGTAATATGTGTCGGCACTTAAGAGTTTTCCGTCGGCCACTTCGATAGAATAAGTAGTATCTAAGGGGTGTGGTGGAGTGCAAAGAGTAGGAGCCAAAGTCTTAGACACAAAACATTTATCGGCACCCGAATCGAATAAGCAAGTAACATAAGTGTTGTTGAGAAGAAACGTACCCGTGACTAGTTCATTGTCATCTCGGGCTTCCTCGGTGTTGATGTTAAAGGCTCGGCCTCGGTTGTTGGGGTTGGTTTTCTTTTTCGGGCATTCGTTCTTATAATGGCCCGTTTGGCCACATTCGTAACAAGTGACCGTTTTTGGAGGATTGGGCCCCTTTCGAGCGACGGGGGCGGTGCTTGTGCAATTGTTGG
The DNA here is from genome assembly GCF_046630445.1 of Rutidosis leptorrhynchoides. Taxonomy (NCBI): domain Eukaryota; kingdom Viridiplantae; phylum Streptophyta; class Magnoliopsida; order Asterales; family Asteraceae; genus Rutidosis; species Rutidosis leptorrhynchoides. The sequence continues at coordinate 569,999,049 of NC_092334.1, forward strand.
CCCTATGACCAACTCCTTGGCAACGGTGACAAATTAGCTTGTTACATTCGCCGTAATGATGTTTGTGGCACTTGTTGCACAAAGGTAAGTTTCCGACATAACCCTTCTTGCCGTCGTTGTTGAAGGGCTTTTTGGTGAAGGTGTTGTTGTTGTAGTTAGTTGATGGAGTGGCTTCCCATTTCCTTTTGTTGCCACCCGACTTGTCCTCGGCCTTAGGAGCCGGCACTACGATTTCGTCAACCGTTTCGATTAATTGACGGGCCATGTTCATAGCGGCTTGATGAGTAGTGGGTTTGGATGACATCACCCCTTGTTTGATGCTTTTTGGAAGACCGAGCATGTAGAGCTCAATCCTTTAAGATTCGGGGTTAACAAGATTAGGACACATTAAGGATAGTTCGGCGAAGCGTTGATTATAAGCCTTAAGATCGTTTCCGACCGCTTTCAAAGCTCTTAGTTCTTCCTCGAGCTTTCGGGTTTCTTCGCGCGGAAAGTATTCGACAATCATCTTTTCCTTCAAATCGGCCCAAGAGAGGGCATGAGCTTCATCGGTACCCACCGATTGAACATAGGTGTTCCACCAAGTGAGAGCAACACCGGAGAACGTGTGGGTGGAGTATTTGACCTTGTCTTGATCACGACAACCGCTTATGCTAAAGACGGCCTCGGTTTGTTCAAACCAACGAGTAAGCACAACCGGTCCACCGGTTCCATCATAAGTGTGAGGTTTGCACCCCATGAAAGCTTTGTAGGAGCATCCCTCGTTTGAGTTACCGGCCCCATTGTTGTTGTTGTTGTGGTTGTTGTTATTGTTATTGTTGTTGGAAGAGTGACCGGCCATGGCCGCATCTACGGCGGTAGCTATCATCCGTTCGAGAGCTTGTTCGGGAGTTTCATTGCGGCGTACACGACGAGGAGCCATTGTTCCTTCAAAACAAAAGAATACCGTTGGTTAGTATTCTAAATAATACTAACCGCGATATGGAATAAAGATAAAGAGAAAATTATCCTTGACTCGCCTTAGATTCTTTATGGCATAATGTCGATATGTTCATATGAGTCACCGTAATATAATTTCCGGGAATTATATTACCCTAATTCATATGTGCATTCGACATTACATCATATAGTCAAGGTGGCGTGTCAATTAAATTATACAACGCAAGATTTAGATAGAATAAGAGTAGATATGAGTAAGAGAGTTCGAGTATAAATGCACAAATTGTCAGGTAATTCCTATGTCAAGTCTATATGTCGGTTGTAGTCTAGACTCACCAATGTACCCTATGACTCGGGGTTGACACCAATGAACTCTAAATCCCTACAACCAAAGCTCTGATACCACTTGTAGCGACCCCGATAAATCGTCAAATGACGGCGTCATCTACGTATGGTCCCATTACATGGTCATAAGTCTTTATAACAAGGTTTGATCGAAAAGTATGTCGCATTCATTTCATAAATAAGGGTGTTTCAAAGTTTACAAAAGTAGTTTCCATAACAAGTACATAACAATGTTTAAAGTTTGTATGAAACACGTGCGACACGATTAAAAGTAGTCAAAAAGACGCTCCACGTATGCAAGTATACTCGACATCCAATGTAAGTATCAAATAGTATGAGCGGAAGCATGTATCACCTAAGTTCAAGGACCTGAGAAAAACATAGAGAATCTGTCAACGAAAACGTTGGTGAAATCATAGGTTTAAATAAGTAAATGAGTAATAGTAAGTTGAACCACAAGATTTGTAACATCGATAAAGCCATAGTACATTCTAAAAGTTAATATTCACGAGCACCCAATTATCAAAGCTTAACGTTCCGTCCGTTGAATACCCCATCAATTAGTGCTAGAACAACACTGTTCCCGAAAATATATTTCATTCGTAAACAGTAGCGAACCGTTTGAATGAGGGTTTGTCAAACCCATATGGCCATATAACATAAGTTCTCGCTTACACCATCTGATGTAACTAATGATAATCGGATTGAGGATTTTCGTTCTAAACTCGTATGTAGAATGTTTGTTTTCCCGTTCTTGTGTTCACTTAGTTCAAAAGAATCGTTTATGTTTTCTCATCCCAAAAGTAAGTTTAAAAGAGTAAAAGTGGGACTATGATCTCACCTTGTATGCACGAACCAAAAAGTACTTCGACAAGTAACGTGTGCAAAGAACAATGCTAGTCTTGACCTAAACAAATAGGTTGTATCAATAACGATAGTCACGAAGGGTCAAAGATGTTCAATTAGTCCTATGGCTCGTTACGACTCGATTATGTAGCATGTGAATCAAATTGTCACATTTCATGCAAGATACAAGTATAAAAGCATGTTAGAACGATTGCACAACCATTTGGTTAAGTTTGATTAAAAGTCAACTTGGTCGGGTCAAAGTCAACGAAAAAGTCAACATGTTCGGGTCGGGTCCCGAACTATTTTTCTGAGGTTTTTAATCATATATGAGCATGTTAGAACAAGTTTCATGTGAATCGGAGGTCTAGAACGTGCCAAACATTTTTCACATTTGGGACAAGGAGGTCAGAACCTGGCCCCCTTATATGTCGCGCCGCGACAGTAAGGGGCCGCGCCGCGGCAAAAGCCGGGTGCTGGTGCCTGGCCAGTCCCAAATGTTCAAGTCTCAATCCAAAACCTTTTTGTGCATAAAACACAAACCGCTAACTCTTAGAACTCGCACCTTATATCGTTGGAAAGGTATTTTGACGAGTAAAACAACTAAACACATATCATCAATCAAACTTCCACTTGCAACAAACAAAAAAAAACCGCAATTAATGTTCCTCATTCAATGCATACAAGTCATAATTGCAATTTAATGATTTGGCAACCAAATTACATGAACGATATGCCGTTTCGAAGGTAATTAAGCATACAACACAACCTAACACTTACAAGTAACATTAACAAGCATTTAATGCATCAAAAATTCAATTTACTTCTATCAAACCCTAACCCCAAATCACAAATTCAACAATCTTGCATATGAAACTAATCCATGTCAACCTACATACCAATTTGAAGCTAGTGATGTTAGGAACACAATTAAAACATGAACTTTCATCATTCAACAACATATGAACACCTAAAACTCAAGATTAAGCAAGCATTCTTTCAATATGAACTAGTTACACCAAGATAGCAAGAACAAGCATACAAATCACATAATTATACTAGACTTGAGCCATAGACACTAATTAACAACCTTTTAACTCAAAAATCTCAAGAACACATAAAATTAGTGGTTTTAGAAAGTTACCCAAATTTGATGAGGTCGGTATGGAATCGAAGAGGAGATCACGAGGAGTTCAAATATGTAATTTGTTTGGCAAGATGATCGCTAACTCGATTTTGGATGATGAATCTTTGTATGGAAGTTGAGAGAAAAGTTGAAGTAGTAAGAGTGAAAGAGATGAGATTGAATGGATGAGGATGAGGGTTGACTCTTTGACCTAGTCAAAAGTTTCAACCCTTGGCAAGTTTGGTCCCTTAACTTTAAACCGGGTGCGGGAATTACCTAAACGAGATAATTCAACGCATATTAACGGGATGTGTTATAAACATATAACGGAACTTAAATAGTTAAACGGAAAAGTAAACGGAAAAAGGCGGGATGTTACAATCATGAGATCTTGACTTTTTGGTCTAAGATCTTTAATAACTAGTTAAGATCTAAGCTCTCTAGCTTAAGGTCTTGCTTATTTAGTTTGATTCAAAGTTATGGCTTAATAAAACTTGTATTGTGTTGAAACTAAGAAGATTGATGTAACTTTGGTTCATCACCTTGCTCAAACTCTCACATGAGATTTGTTTTACTTCTTAGTTTTGATTGTTGTGTGTTGATGGTAGAACCTTGGTCAAAGTGATGCAAACACATCAACGAGTTGTACACTTGAAGCTACAAGCATCAAGGATGAGAACCGTGATGAGCATGAAGCACCAAGAATCCCACCGGAGCACCTTGCTTACTATTTTCTGGATCTGATCAGGCTCCTGGGCTACTAGAAAAGTTGATTTCCGGATAGTTCGGTTCGAGTAGATGACTTTCCGTTTAAGTCTCGCCTCAATCCGAGTTACGGTTTAGGATTTATGCCTTTTCAAAATCACCACACCTTTGTAACGTTGTGCTGAAATTTCTGACCTACTCGCACTTAAACCATCGCCATGGTCAAAAAAAGACGAGTTTGAGTCTGGAAATTGGTCAGCAACTAGAGGACTCACATATGGAGCCATAGCCACTGACTACGCATCTTTTTGATATACGTAGAGGTCGTAGCAGCTGATCAAAGTCAGCCTATTGTTTCGATCTCTACATTTGTTGAACTTAATTAGCTTTTACGATGATGAATGATGTTGATGATGATACTTAAGACCTAACTTACATGCTTTTAAACCTTTGGGAACGAATTAATGACTTAGTAACTTTTGACCTAGGTTGAGGACCTTTCGGACCGACTACTTGCTTACCTGTCTCGTATCGACTTTTACTGCTTATCCACTGTGAGTTATAGCATCCCTTTTTACTTAACTATTTTTGAGACTGAGAATACTTGCGCTTTTTACGCTTTACTTACTAGGAACGAGTACTTAAACTTTACATATGTGTGGGTTATATAACGGCATAAACTTTCCCCTTAGCTCGGTAACGTTTAGTCATTGGTTTTTGAACCGGTGAACGCGAATCTTAGATATGGATCCATAGGGTTTGACATCCCCACTCGGGCTAGTCGCGCTAGCATTTAACGGGCATTTAATACTTCGTAGACTTACGCACTCGCCAAGTGTACTTTTAGGGGGTGATATTACGTTAAGTTAGTTACCAAGTGCCCACGGATAAACATATACTTTTCATACTGTTTTGAAACACTTAAATCTCGTGGCCTACCTTACATTGCTGTTACAACTTAAACTATAGCTCACCAACATTCGTGTTGACGTTTTTAAGCATGTTTTCTCAGGTGCTTAGAGGTTTGATGCTTCCGCTGTAGTAATCTTGCTGTGTTGACTTCCGCTGCTTTTGTTAGAGATGTCTCTGCATGAAACATTTACTTTGCATTCATAACCTATGTTACTTTTGAACAATGAATTTGTAATGATCTTCGGGTCTCGTACTTATGTTTATTGCTTTCTATTCGTAGAAGCATACTATCGTTTGTAAAACTTTTGATGTTGGTTAAGACGTCACCCCTTATTATGAATGCAAACTTATTTTAAAACAGCATATAGTGTTTGACCTTGTAATGATCCTGTTGTTGACGATCCGCACACGTTGATTTTGTACGGGATGTCACAGTAACCCATGTTCCTTCCTTGGTATGCATTTGAACTACCACTTTGATTTTGAGCATTAGCTAAAAAATTTACATCTTGAATCATCGGTCGATTGTTAATATCACAATCCTTAGAAAGATGAGGACCGTGGCAAATCTCACAGCCCAGCTGCATAGCGAAAACCGTTGAGGTTAACTTCTCAATTTCCTTTCCAAACTTTTTGAATTGATTAGATAATGAAGCAATCGTCTCACCACTATCATCCTCCGAAGCCGCATTTGCTATTACCTTTCTTACCGCGGTGTCCCTCGAAGGTGTCCATTCAAATGTATGAATGCAAATGTCTTCCAACAATTGATAAGCTTGGTTTGGAGACTTATACAAAAACACACCACTCGTGGAAGAATCAGAATACCTCGCGTATGTTCATCTACCCCTCGATAAAAAGTTTGACGATTTGCTCTTTTTGTAACCCGTGTTGCGGGTAATTTCTCAACATTCTTTTTAAGTGTTACCAAGATTCATAAAGTGATTCATCATGTTTCTGAGCAAAGGAATTAATCTCCATTCGTAACTTTTCGGCCTTAGCTGAAATGTCCCATTCTTATTGATTAAAAACGTTCCATATTAATTGATTTCGTTGCGAGGTTTTGACCTCTATATGAGACGTTTTTCAAAGACTGCATTCATTTTTAAAACAAACCATAACCTTTATTTCATAAATAAAGGTTTAAAAAGCTTTACGTAGATTATCAAATAATGATAATCTAAAATATTCGGTTTACACACGACCATTACATAATGGTTTACAATACAAATATGTTACATCGAAATCAGTTTCTTGAATGCAGTTTTTACACAATATCATACAAACATGGACTCCAAATCTTGTCCTTATTTTAGTATGCAACAGCGGAAGCTCTTAATATTCACCTGAGAATAAACATGCTTTAAACGTCAACAAAAATGTTGGTGAGTTATAGGTTTAACCTATATATATCAAATCGTAACAATAGACCACAAGATTTCATATTTCAATACACATCCCATACATAGAGATAAAAATCATTCATATGGTGAACACCTGGTAACCGACATTAACAAGATGCATATATATAAGAATATCCCCATCATTCCGGGACACCCTTCGGATATGATATAAATTTCGAAGTACTAAAGCATCCGGTAATTTGGATGGGGTTTGTTAGGCCCAATAGATCTATCTTTAGGATTCGCGTCAATTAGGGTGTCTGTTCCCTAATTCTTAGATTACCAGACTTAATAAAAAGGGGCATATTCGATTTCGATAATTCAACCATAGAATGTAGTTTCAAGTACTTGTGTCTATTTTGTAAATCATTTATAAAACCTGCATGTATTCTCATCCCAAAAATATTAGATTTTAAAAGTGGGACTATAACTCACTTTCACAGATTTTTACTTCGTCGGGAAGTAAGACTTGGCCACTGGTTGATTCACGAACCTATAACAATATATACATATATATCAAAGTATGTTCAAAATATATTTACAACACTTTTAATATATTTTGATGTTTTAAGTTTATTAAGTCAGCTGTCCTCGTTAGTAACCTACAACTAGTTGTCCACAGTTAGATGTACAGAAATAAATCGATAAATATTATCTTGAATCAATCCACGACCCAGTGTATACGTATCTCAGTATTGATCACAACTCAAACTATATATATTTTGGAATCAACCTCAACCCTGTATAGCTAACTCCAACATTCACATATAGAGTGTCTATGGTTGTTCCGAAATATATATAGATGTGTCGACCTGATAGGTCGAAACATTGTATACGTGTCTATGGTATCTCAAGATTACATAATATACAATACAAGTTGATTAAGTTATGGTTGGAATAGATTTGTTACCAATTTTCACGTAGCTAAAATGAGAAAAATTATCCAATCTTGTTTTACCCATAACTTCTTCATTTTAAATCCGTTTTGAGTGAATCAAATTGATATGGTTTCATATTGAACTCTATTTTATGAATCTAAACAGAAAAAGTATAGGTTTATAGTCGGAAAAATAAGTTACAAGTCGTTTTTGTAAAGGTAGTCATTTCAGTCGAAAGAACGACGTCTAGATGACCATTTTAGAAAACATACTTCCACTTTGAGTTTAACCATAATTTTTGGATATAGTTTCATGTTCATAATAAAAATCATTTTCTCAGAATAACAACTTTTAAATCAAAGTTTATCATAGTTTTTAATTAACTAACCCAAAACAGCCCGCGGTGTTACTACGACGGCGTAAATCCGGTTTTACGGTGTTTTTCGTGTTTCCAGGTTTTAAATCATTAAGTTAGCATATCATATAGATATAGAACATGTGTTTAGTTGATTTTAAAAGTCAAGTTAGAAGGATTAACTTTTTTTTGCGAACAAGTTTAGAATTAACTAAACTATGTTCTAGTGATTACAAGTTTAAACCTTCGAATAAGATAGCTTTATATGTATGAATTGAATGATGTTATGAACATCATTACTACCTTAATTTCCTTGGATAAACCTACTGGAAAAGAGAAAAATAGATCTAGCTTCAATGGATCCTTGGATGGCTCGAAGTTCTTGAAGCAGAATCATGACACGAAAACAAGTTCAAGTAAGATCATCACTTGAAATAAGATTGTTATAGTTATAGAAATTGAACCAAAGTTTGAATATGATTATTACATTGTATTAGAATGATAACCTACTGTAAGAAACAAAGATTTCTTGAGGTTGGATGATCACCTTACAAGATTGGAAGTGAGCTAGCAAACTTGAAAGTATTCTTGATTTTATGAAACTAGAACTTTTGGAATTTATGAAGAACACTTAGAACTTGAAGATAGAACTTGAGAGAGATCAATTAGATGAAGAAAATTGAAGAATGAAAGTGTTTGTAGGTGTTTTTGGTCGTTGGTGTATGGATTAGATATAAAGGATATGTTATTTTGTTTTCATGTAAATAAGTCATGAATGATTACTCATATTTTTGTAATTTTATGAGATATTTCATGCTAGTTGCCAAATGATGGTTCCCACATGTGTTAGGTGACTCACATGGGCTGCTAAGAGCTGATCATTGGAGTGTATATACCAATAGTACATACATCTAAAAGCTGTGTATTGTACGAGTACGAATACGGGTGCATACGAGTAGAATTGTTGATGAAACTGAACGAGGATGTAATTGTAAGCATTTTTGTTAAGTAGAAGTATTTTGATAAATGTATTGAAGTCTTTCAAAAGTGTATAAATACATATTAAAACACTACATGTATATACATTTTAACTGAGTCGTTAAGTCATCGTTAGTCGTTACATGTAAGTGTTGTTTTGAAACTTTTAGGTTAACGATCTTGTTAAATGTTGTTAACCCAATGTTTATAATATCAAATGAGATTTTAAATTATTATATTATCATGATATTATCATGTATGAATATCTCTTAATATGATATATATACATTAAATATCTTTACAACGATAATCGTTACATATATGTCTCGTTTAAAAATCATTAAGTTAGTAGTCTTGTTTTTACATATGTAGTTCATTGTTAATATACTTAATGACATGTTTACTTATCATAGTATCATGTTAACTATATATATATCCATATATATGTCATCATATAGTTTTTACAAGTTTTAACGTTCGTGAATCACCGGTCAACTTGGGTGATCAATTGTCTATATGAAACATATTTCAATTAATCAAGTCTTAACAAGTTTGATTGCTTAACATGTTGGAAACATTTAATCATGTAAATATCAATCTCAATTAATATATATATAAATATAAACATGGAAAAGTTCGGGTCACTACAGTACCTACCCGTTAAATAAATTTCGTCCCGAAATTTTAAGCTGTTGAAGGTGTTGACGAATCTTCTGGAAATAGATGCGGGTATTTCTTCTTCATCTGATCTTCACGCTCCCAGGTGAACTCAGGTCCTCTACGAGCATTCCATCGAACCTTAACAATTGGTATCTTGTTTTGCTTAAGTCTTTTAACCTCACGATCCATTATTTCGACGGGTTCTTCGATGAATTGAAGTTTTTCGTTGATTTGGATTTCATCTAACGGAATAGTGAGATCTTCTTTAGTAAAACATTTCTTTAAATTCGAGACGTGGAAAGTGTTATGTACAGCCGCGAGTTGTTGAGGTAACTCTAGTCGGTAAGCTACTGGTCCGACACGATCAATAATCTTGAATGGTCCAATATACCTTGGATTTAATTTCCCTCGTTTACCAAATCGAACAACGCCTTTCCAAGGTGCAACTTTAAGCATGAGCATCTCTCCAATTTCAAATTCTATATCTTTTCTTTTAATGTCAGCGTAGCTCTTTTGTCGACTTTGGGCAGTTTTCAACCGTTGTTGAATTTGGATGATCTTCTCGGTAGTTTCTTGTATAATCTCCGGACCCGTAATCTGTCTATCCCCCACCTCACTCCAACAAATCGGAGACCTGCACTTTCTACCATAAAGTGCTTCAAACGGCGCCATCTCAATGCTTGAATGGTAGCTGTTGTTGTAGGAAAATTCTGCTAACGGTAGATGTCGATCCCAACTGTTTCCGAAATCAATAACACATGCTCGTAGCATGTCTTCAAGCGTTTGTATCGTCCTTTCGCTCTGCCCATCAGTTTGTGGATGATAGGCAGTACTCATGTCTAGACGAGTTCCTAATGCTTGCTGTAATGTCTGCCAGAATCTTGAAATAAATCTGCCATCCCTATCAGAGATAATAGAGATTGGTATTCCATGTCTAGAGATGACTTCCTTCAAATACAGTCGTGCTAACTTCTCCATCTTGTCATCTTCTCTTATTGGTAGGAAGTGTGCGGATTTGGTGAGACGATCAACTATTACCCAAATAGTATCAAAACCACTTGCAGTCCTTGGCAATTTAGTGATGAAATCCATGGTAATGTTTTCCCATTTCCATTCCGGGATTTCGGGTTGTTGAAGTAGACCTGATGGTTTCTGATGCTCAGCTTTGACCTTAGAACACGTCAAACATTCTCCTACGTATTTAGCAACATCGACTTTCATACCCGGCCACCAAAAATGTTTCTTGAGATCCTTGTACATCTTCCCCGTTCCAGGATGTATTGAGTATCTGGTTTTATGAGCTTCTCTAAGTACCATTTCTCTCATATCTCCAAATTTTGGTACCCAAATCCTTTCAGCCCTATACCGGGTTCCGTCTTCCCGAATATTAAGATGCTTCTCCGATCCTTTGGGTATTTCATCCTTTAAATTTCCCTCTTTTAAAACTCCTTGTTGCGCCTCCTTTATTTGAGTAGTAAGGTTATTATGAATCATTATATTCATAGATTTTACTCGAATGGGTTCTCTGTCCTTCCTGCTCAAGGCATCGGCTACCACATTTGCCTTCCCCGGGTGGTAACGAATCTCAAAGTCGTAATCATTCAATAATTCAATCCACCTACGCTGCCTCATATTCAGTTGTTTCTTATTAAATATGTGTTGAAGACTTTTGTGGTCGGTATATATAATACTTTTAACCCCATATAAGTAGTGCCTCCAAGTCTTTAATGCAAAAACAACCGCGCCTAATTCCAAATCATGCGTCGTATAATTTTGTTCGTGAATCTTCAATTGTCTAGACGCATAAGCAATCACCTTCGTTCGTTGCATTAATACACAACCGAGACCTTGCTTTGATGCATCACAATAAATCACAAAATCATCATTCCCTTCAGGCAATGACAATATAGGTGCCGTAGTTAGCTTTTTCTTCAATAACTGAAACGCTTTCTCTTGTTCATCATTCCATTCAAATTTCTTCCCTTTATGCGTTAATGCAGTCAAGGGTTTTGCTATTCAGGAAAAGTCTTGGATGAACCTTCTGTAGTAACCAGCTAGTCCTAAAAACTGGCGTATGTGTTTTGGAGTTTTCGGGGTTTCCCACTTTTCAACAGTTTCTATCTTTGCCGGATCCACCTTAATACCTTCTTTGTTCACTATGTGACCGAGGAATTGAACTTCTTCCAACCAAAATGCACACTTTGAAAACTTAGCGTACAATTCTTCCTTCCTCAATACTTCTAACACCTTTCTCAAATGTTCACCGTGTTCTTGGTCATTCTTTGAGTAAATAAGTATGTCATCAATGAAAACAATGACAAACTTGTCAAGGTATGGTCCACACACTCGGTTCATAAGGTCCATGAACACAGCTGGTGCATTAGTTAAACCAAACGGCATGACCATAAACTCGTAATGACCGTAACGTGTTCTGAAAGCAGTCTTTAGAATATCATCTTCTTTCACCCGCATTTGATGATACCCGGAACGTAAGTCAATCTTTGAATAAACAGACGAGCTTTGTAGTTGATCAAATAAGTCATCGATTCTCGGTAGTGGGTAGCGGTTCTTGATGGTAAGTTTGTTCAACTCTCGGTAGTCGATACACAACCTGAATGTACCATCTTTCTTCTTGACAAACAAAACAGGAGCTCCCCACGGTGATGTGCTTGGTCGAATGAAACCACGCTCTAAAAGTTCTTGTAATTGGCTTTGCAGTTCTTTCATCTCGCTGGGTGCGAGTCTGTAAGGAGCACGAGCTATTGGTGCAGCTCCTGGTACAAGATCTATTTGAAATTCAACGGATCGATGTGGGGGTAATCCCGGTAATTCTTTCGGAAATACATCGGGAAATTCTTTTGCAATGGGAACATCATTGATGCTCTTTTCTTCAGTTTGTACTTTCTCGACGTGTGCTAGAACAGCATAGCAACCTTTTCTTATTAGTTTTTGTGCCTTCAAATTACTAATAAGATGTAGCTTCGTGTTGCCCTTTTCTCCGTACACCATTAAGGGTTTTCCTTTTTCTCGTATAATGCGAATTGCATTTTTGTAACAAACGATCTCCGCTTTCACTTCTTTCAACCAGTCCATACCGATTATCACATCAAAACTCCCTAACTCTACTGGTATCAAATCAATCTTAAATGTTTCGCTAACCAGTTTAATTTCTCGATTCCGACATATATTATCTGCTGAAATTAATTTACCATTTGCTAATTCGAGTAAAAATTTACTATCCAAAGGCGTCAATGGACAACTTAATTTAGCACAAAAATCTCTACTCATATAGCTTCTATCCGCACCCGAATCAAATAAAACGTAAGCAGATTTATTGTCAATAAGAAACGTACCCGTAACAAGCTCCGGGTCTTCCTGTGCCTCTACCGCATTAATATTGAAAACTCTTCCACGGCCTTGTCCATTCGTGTTCTCCTGGTTCGGGCAATTTCTAATAATGTGGCCCGGTTTTCCACATTTATAACAAACGACATTGGCATAACTTGCTCCGACACTACTTGATCCGCCATTACTCGTTCCGACACCATTTGTTCCTTTCGTTCTATTAACCCCTGGTCCGTAGACCTCACACTTCGCCGCGCTATGACCATTTCTTTTACACTTGTTGCAAAATTTGGTGCAGAACCCCGAGTGATACTTTTCACACCTTTGGCATAGCTGCTTCTGATTATTGTTGTTGTTGCGGTTATTATTGTTGTTGGGATGATTGTTGTAGTTGCTGTTGTTGTTGTTGTTGTTGTTGTTGTTGTTGGTCCGTTTGTTGTAGTTGCGATTGATGTTGCGATTGTTGGGATAATTGTTGCGATTATTGTTGTAATTGCTGTTGTTGTTGTATTGGTGATTCTTATCACCGTTTTCCTCCCACTTTCTTTTGAGTTGCTTCACATTGGCCTCTTCAGCAGTCTGTTCTTTAATTCTTTCTTCAATCTGGTTCACTAGTTTGTGAGCCATTCTACATGCCTGTTGTATGGAGGCGGGCTCGTGTGAACTTATATCTTCTTGGATTCTTTCCGGTAATCCCTTCACAAATGCGTCGATCTTCTCTTCCTCATCTTCGAATGCTCCCGGACACAATAGGCACAATTCTGTGAATCGTCTTTCGTACGTGGTAATATCAAATCCTTGGGTTCGTAACCCTCTAAGTTCTGTCTTGAGCTTATTGACCTCGGTTCTGGGACGGTACTTCTCGTTCATCAAGTGCTTGAATGCTGACCACGGTAGTGCGTACGCATCGTCTTGTCCCACTTGCTCTAGATAGGTATTCCACCATGTTAACGCAGAACCTGTGAAGGTATGCGTAGCGTACTTCACGTTGTCCTCTTCAGTACACTTACTTATGGCAAACACCGATTCGACCTTCTCGGTCCACCGTTTCAATCCGATCGGTCCTTCGGTTCCATCAAATTCCAAAGGTTTGCAGGCAGTGAATTCTTTGTAGGTGCATCCTACACGATTTCCTGTACTGCTGGATCCAAGGTTATTGTTGGTATGTAGCGCAGCCTGTACTGCGGCTATGTTTGAAGCTAGAAAAGTACGGAATTCCTCTTCATTCATATTCACGGTGTGTCGAGTAGTCGGTGCCATTTCCTTCAAAATAGTCAAATGGAACAAGTTAATCATACAGAATATTAAGAGTAGTTAATAGTATTTCGTAGCATAATATGAACTCATTTATAAATGCTTTTTCTTCATATTAGCGTTTTATAAGTTTAAATTCGGGTAGTACCTACCCGTTAAGTTCATACTTAGTAGCTAATATACAATTCAACTACTATAATTCTATATGAAAAACTGATTATAATAATATTTCGCGTTCAAACTTTTTCACAATATTTTACAAACTTACAATACCGCTTATTTTACATATAGCATGAAATATAGCACACAATAAATTTGATACAAGATGGTTGTGAAGATAATTCTAGCTAGTACACAAGTCGTTCAGCAAAGGCAATAAAGACACGTAATTAATACGTCCAGAAACAAGTCATGCATTTTGGTTTTACTAGGATTACTTCCCATCCTTGGTCTTGTGGAACATAACCGTTATGGCCGTTGATAAGACAGCGTGTTGTAACGTCGTCAAAGGGACGAGGGTTACGTAATGTCCAACAGTCCCGTAACAATCTAAAACCCTCATTTCTTACCCCAATTACCGACTCCGTCACTTGTGGAAACGTTTTGTTTAATAGTTGTAGCCCGATGTTCTTGTTCTCACTTTGGTGAGAAGCGAACATTACTAATCCGTAAGCATAACATGCTTCTTTATGTTGCATGTTAGCCGCTTTTTCTAAATCACGAAGTCCAATATTCGGATATTTTGAGTCAAAATAATTTCTTAACCCATTGCGTAAAATAGCATTTGGGTTCCCCGTAATATATGCGTCAAAGTAAACACATCGTAACTTATGGATTTCCCAATGTGATATCCCCCATCTTTCGAACGAAAGCCTTTTATAAACCAAGGCATTCTTGGAACGTTCTTCGAATGTCTTACAAACTGATCTCGCCTTAAATAGTTGTGCCGAAGAATTCTGACCGACTCTAGACAAGATTTCATCAATCATGTCTCCGGGCAGGTCTCTTAAAATATTGGGTTGTCTATCCATTTTGTGTTTTTATACTGTAAAATAGACAAGAGTTAGATTCATAAAAAAAAAATACTTATTAATACAAGCAATTTTTACATATATCTTAAAGCATAAGCACACTATATTACATATATTACACCACACGAATACAACTATCTTATTCCGACTCGCTTGTTTCTTCTTTTTCGGTTTTGGTTCGTTTTGCCAAGTTTCTAGGGATATATGATGTTCCCCTAATACGAGCCGTCGTTTTCCACATTGGTTTAGAAAAACCTGGTGGTTTAGAGGTTCCCGGGTCATTGTTACAACTTAAGGACTTCGGGGGTTGATGATACATATAAAGTTCATCGGGGTTGGAATTAGATTTCTCTATTTTTATGCCCTTTCCCTTATTATTTTCTTTTGCCTTTTTAAATTCAGTTGGGGTAATTTCTATAACATCATCGGAATTCTCGTCGGAATCCGATTCATCGGAGAATTGGTAATCCTCCAAATATTTTGCTTCCTTGGCGGAAACACCATTGACCATAATTAACCTTGGTCGGTTGGTTGAGGATTTTCTTTTACTTAACCGTTTTATTATTTCCCCCACCGGTTCTATTTCCTCCTCCGGTTCCTCCTCTTCCGGTTCTGATTCTTCTTCTGGTTCCGACTCTTCTTCCGGTTCCTCTTCGGGAACTTGTGAATCAGTCCACGAATCATTCCAATTTACATTTGACTCTTCATTATTATTAGGTGAGTCATTGGGACTTGTTCTAGAGGTAGACATCTATCACATAATATCAAACGCGTTAAGAGATTAATATATCACATAATATTCACATGTTAAAAATATATAGTTTTCAACAAAATTTGTTAAGCAATCATTTTTCAAGTAAACACGGTCGAAGTCCAGACTCACTAATGCATCCTAACAAACTCGATAAGACACACTAATGCAAAATTCTGGTTCTCTAAGACCAACGCTCTGATACCAACTGAAATGTCCCGTTCTTATTGATTAAAAACGTTCCATATTAATTGATTTCGTTGCGAGGTTTTGACCTCTATATGAGACGTTTTTCAAAGACTGCATTCATTTTTAAAACAAACCATAACCTTTATTTCATAAATAAAGGTTTAAAAAGCTTTACGTAGATTATCAAATAATGATAATCTAAAATATCCTGTTTACACACGACCATTACATAATGGTTTACAATACAAATATGTTACATCGAAATCAGTTTCTTGAATGCAGTTTTTACACAATATCATACAAACATGGACTCCAAATCTTGTCCTTATTTTAGTATGCAACAGCGGAAGCTCTTAATATTCACCTGAGAATAAACATGCTTTAAACGTCAACAAAAATGTTGGTGAGTTATAGGTTTAACCTATATATATCAAATCGTAACAATAGACCACAAGATTTCATATTTCAATACACATCCCATACATAGAGATAAAAATCATTCATATGGTGAACACCTGGTAACCGACATTAACAAGATGCATATATATAAGAATATCCCCATCATTCCGGGACACCCTTCGGATATGATATAAATTTCGAAGTACTAAAGCATCCGGTACTTTGGATGGGGTTTGTTAGGCCCAATAGATCTATCTTTAGGATTCGCGTCAATTAGGGTGTCTGTTCCCTAATTCTTAGATTACCAGACTTAATAAAAAGGGGCATATTCGATTTCGATAATTCAACCATAGAATGTAGTTTCAAGTACTTGTGTCTATTTTGTAAATCATTTATAAAACCTGCATGTATTCTCATCCCAAAAATATTAGATTTTAAAAGTGGGACTATAACTCACTTTCACAGATTTTTACTTCGTCGGGAAGTAAGACTTGGCCACTGGTTGATTCACGAACCTATAACAATATATACATATATATCAAAGTATGTTCAAAATATATTTACAACACTTTTAATATATTTTGATGTTTTAAGTTTATTAAGTCAGCTGTCCTCGTTAGTAACCTACAACTAGTTGTCCACAGTTAGATGTACAGAAATAAATCGATAAATATTATCTTGAATCAATCCACGACCCAGTGTATACGTATCTCGGTATTGATCACAACTCAAACTATATATATTTTGGAATCAACCTCAACCCTGTATAGCTAACTCCAACATTCACATATAGAGTGTCTATGGTTGTTTCGAAATATATATAGATGTGTCGACATGATAGGTCGAAACATTGTATACGTGTCTATGGTATCTAAAGATTACATAATATACAATACAAGTTGATTAAGTTATGGTTGGAATAGATTTGTTACCAATTTTCACGTAGCTAAAATGAGAAAAATTATCCAATCTTGTTTTACCCATAACTTCTTCATTTTAAATCCGTTTTGAGTGAATCAAATTGATATGGTTTCATATTGAACTCTATTTTATGAATCTAAACAGAAAAAGTATAGGTTTATAGTCGGAAAAATAAGTTACAAGTCGTTTTTGTAAAGGTAGTCATTTCAGTCGAAAGAACGACGTCTAGATGACCATTTTAGAAAACATACTTCCACTTTGAGTTTAACCATAATTTTTGGATATAGTTTCATGTTAATAATAAAAATCATTTTCTCAGAATAACAACTTTTAAATCAAAGTTTATCATAGTTTTTAATTAACTAACCCAAAACAGCCCGCGGTGTTACTACGACGGCGTAAATCTGGTTTTACGGTGTTTTTCGTGTTTCCAGGTTTTAAATCATTAAGTTAGCATATCATATAGATATAGAACATGTGTTTAGTTGATTTTAAAAGTCAAGTTAGAAGGATTAACTTTTGTTTGCAAACAAGTTTAGAATTAACTAAACTATGTTCTAGTGATTACAAGTTTAAACCTTCGAATAAGATAGCTTTATATGTATGAATCGAATGATGTTATGAACATCATTACTACCTTAATTTCCTTGGATAAACCTACTGGAAAAGAGAAAAATAGATCTAGCTTCAATGGATCCTTGGATGGCTCGAAGTTCTTGAAGCAGAATCATGACACGAAAACAAGTTCAAGTAAGATCATCACTTGAAATAAGATTGTTATAGTTATAGAAATTGAACCAAAGTTTGAATATGATTATTACCTTGTATTAGAATGATAACCTACTGTAAGAAACAAAGATTTCTTGAGGTTGGATGATCACCTTACAAGATTGGAAGTGAGCTAGCAAACTTGAAAGTATTCTTGATTTTATGAAACTAGAACTTTTGGAATTTATGAAGAACACTTAGAACTTGAAGATAGAACTTGAGAGAGATCAATTAGATGAAGAAAATTGAAGAATGAAAGTGTTTGTAGGTGTTTTTGGTCGTTGGTGTATGGATTAGATATAAAGGATATGTTATTTTGTTTTCATGTAAATAAGTCATGAATGATTACTCATATTTTTGTAATTTTATGAGATATTTCATGCTAGTTGCCAAATGATGGTTCCCACATGTGTTAGGTGACTCACATGGGCTGCTAAGAGCTGATAATTGGAGTGTATATACCAATAGTACATACATCTAAAAGCTGTGTATTGTACGAGTACGAATACGGGTGCATACGAGTAGAATTGTTGATGAAACTGAACGAGGATGTAATTGTAAGCATTTTTGTTAAGTAGAAGTATTTTGATAAATGTATTGAAGTCTTTCAAAAGTGTATAAATACATATTAAAACACTACATGTATATACATTTTAACTGAGTCGTTAAGTCATCGTTAGTCGTTACATGTAAGTGTTGTTTTGAAACTTTTAGGTTAACGATCTTGTTAAATGTTGTTAACCCAATGTTTATAATATCAAATGAGATTTTAAATTATTATATTATCATGATATTATCATGTATGAATATCTCTTAATATGATATATATACATTAAATATCTTTACAACGATAATCGTTACATATATGTCTCGTTTAAAAATCATTAAGTTAGTAGTCTTGTTTTTACATATGTAGTTCATTGTTAATATACTTAATGACATGTTTACTTATCATAGTATCATGTTAACTATATATATATCCATATATATGTCATCATATTGTTTTTACAAGTTTTAACGTTCGTGAATCACCGGTCAACTTGGGTGATCAATTGTCTATATGAAACATATTTCAATTAATCAAGTCTTAACAAGTTTGATTGCTTAACATGTTGGAAACATTTAATCATGTAAATATCAATCTCAATTAATATATATAAATATGGAAAAGTTCGGGTCACTACATTAGCCGGTGGAAAATACCTCATAATAAACTTATCCATCAATTGAGTAAATGTAGTAATGGAGTCGGGTTGCAAAGATTTCAACCATGCACTAGCATCACCTGATAAGGAATACGGGAAAGTTCTCAATTTGAAAGCATCGTCTGTTACACCTTGATTCTTGTACAATTGACACAAATCCTCGAAGAGTTCCATATGTTCAATCGGATTATTGTTGGTCCTTCCATCAAACAACTTCTCACGTAACATATGGATAAATTGACTCTTAACCTCCCAAGTTTGGGCCGTAATGTCGGCCCTTCGAATGACGGGTAAAATTGTTGGAGGTGCAATTTGTCGCGTGGTCCACATCGGTCGATCACGGTTGATCATCTAGATTCTCTGCCATTTCCTCTTCTTCTTCAAATGTTTCTTCGTGAACTGTTAGGTCCAAATCAGGAGTGGGACCACTATTTTCTGATTCAGTCTCAATCTTTTCTTTAGTTCCACTAGGGCTTCCCTTTGGTTGTTGATTTTTCTTTCGAACTTTGGTCTTCTTGGTATCCTTATGAAACTTTCTCTCTGGCTCAGGATGAGGTTCTACCAGTTTTTCCCGTAGGCAAACGGGGCATAAACCTTGTCACCTAGCTGTAAGATCAAAAGCACAAACAAGAAAACCGTAAACAGAAAAAGTAACTTTCGTGGGATAAATCCTAACGAAAGGATCCAGTAACAAAATAGATAATAAAATTCTAAAAACACCAAACTCCTCGTTAGCGGCGCCAAAAGTTGATGTGCGTTTATTATACTTATAAAATGGGACAAAAACGTTTTAATTTACTAACACACCAATGGGCAACGAATCCCAGTCATATGTAGCTAGTTAAAAGTAAGTCCGGTTGATCCACAGGGAGTGATGTAATTCAAAATTCGATAATCATGTAATATTACTGTAGTAGAAAAAGGGGAATTTTGTTTTGATTTTGACAATATAAAAATATGTAAGTAAAGCGAATAGACAATAATAAGGAAGTGATGCTCACTTGAATGATTCCCTTAGACGTGGATTGTATAAGGATTAAACCGATTATTTTGTTAAGGGTATATAGTCTTATGACTACTAGCCAAATAATCACGCGACTTCAACCAACAAGAATTAATCAACTCTCGTCGATCTTTCCCTGTCGGTTAAGCTATACCTACTAATGATTGTGGGACTCAACCCAGTTCTACTCTCGTAGAACCACAAATCACAACGGGCTACCGTATGCAATTACACAATTGCAAGGTTTCAATACCAACCAATCACCAATCACACTCGTATACCAATCTCTTGGAAATACTCGTGTAACCGTCTAGATCACCAGAGGTGTTGAAGCACAAATCGTATATTACGGAATAACTCTCGTTAACCGCTCAATGACCTATGTGATTGGAGTAAAGTATCAAACCTAGCAACGATGGGTCTTTGGTTGAACGCTCAATCAAAAGTCAAATAACACAATAATATTACATTTGAATTAATAATCCACCATCAAAGGTTCACAATCAAGTGAACACACAAAGATTTTAGCCTAACATAGCAGAAGATGAAATAAACATATAATCAAAAGATGCATACATGATGATTAAAAATATGAACAAGTGATAAAAGTAATACCAATTGAAAAGATGAATCAAACCAACAACTATTTTAATACTTGCAAGTTAAAGATGAAAGAAATAGTTTTTGAACCCTAAAATTCGCCTCCTAGTCTCTGGAAATCGAAGTGTAGATAAAAAATGAGTTGTCCCTTCAAATGGCCAAAAAAGTTGCTTTAAATAGTACTGAAACCGTCATGGACCGTCAGACCCAAGTGGACCGTCGGTCCACATTTTGACTGTCGAAGTTGAAAACTGATGCTGGAACGCCGTACCAAAGTGGACCGCCGGTCCAGGTGACTTTTGTTAATGATATTGCTCAGTGGATCGCTGGTCCAAAGTGGACCGCCGGTCCAAGTCTGTTCTGTTGGTTCCTGGAGCATAGTAGCGCATAAAAACAAAGTTCAATCTTCCACACAATAAATCACCAAATGTCGCAACGAGCTTACTAGATCCAAATTATCCTGTATCGAGCTCGATAATCATCAACCAAACTTTCAAGAAAATCGTTCCAAACTATGTACCGAGCTCGATAATCATCAACCAAACTTTCAAGAAAATCATTCCAAACTATATCTTCAAAGCATAAATGATCTTCTGGGCACTAAAATCTTCAATAATTGAATATAAATCTTCACGAACCATAATAATCACAAAGAACTCAATCTTCACCAAATCCGTGCAATAAATCTTTAAACAAACATGAAACATAGACAAATGAGATCGATAATGCGACAATAAATGTATATAAATGGATCAATATCACATAGCCAACAGGTTTCGGCAACCGCATTCGCGACACCCCGGTACTCTGCCTACGCACTTGATCGAGAAGGTGTGTGTTGTCGTTTAGATGACCAAGATAGCGAGTCGTTGCCATGAAAAACACAATAACTGGACTTAGATCTGTGTGTAGAGGTGCATCCTGCCCAATCAGCATCTGAGTAAGCCACAAGGGAAGGAGTCGAGGAATCAAAAAAACTGTAGGCCAATCTCAAGAGTCCCTCGAATGTAGCATAGAATCCGTCTAAGAAGTGCAAAATGGGGCTCTTGAGGATTATGCATGAACAGACATATCTGTTGGACAACATAAGTAATGTCTGGACGAGTAAAACTGAGATACTAAAGTGCACCAGCGAGACTCTGATACAGTGTGGGGTCAGACACACAGTTGGACCATTAGTCCCAAGCTTATAATCAGTTTCCACATAAGTCCGACAAGGTTTACAATTAAGCATATGGGGAAGCTCTAGAAACACAGTAGCGTATTTTCTCTGTGAAAGAAACATGTGAGTAGAGTTGCGCATCACCGAGATCCCCAAGAAGTGATTTAATGGGCCCAAATCTATCATAGAGAATTCCTTATGCAAAGACGGAATAATCCATCGAAGAAAATCAGGATACGAAGCCGTTAAAATAATATAATCAACATATAGCAGTTAATAAGCCATGTCTGATCCCTGCTGATATAGGAATGAGGAAGATTCGCGACGTCTTTGAACAAAATCTGCTTGAGTAGCATAACCGACAAAATGTTAGAACCAATCACGATGTGAGATTCTAATACTTAGCCAGTGCGCCTGATATTGTGGGGAAGTTTTGTGATATTTTGTAAATAAGAAGGGTAGTTCGGTCTTTTTGCACATGGACGGGTTTTAACCTTTGAAGTAGCCTGGAAGCTTCATTTTTCCAGTTCCAATTTTTCCTTCAAGTGTGAGAAATTCTAAGTTCTAGTGAGAGAGAGTTTCTTTGAAGAAGAAGAAGAAACTTGATTCCTTCAAATCAAGAACTCATCTTGTTGATTCTCCTACTTGGCTACATTGTGGTGATTTTGGTAAGTTTCAAATCCAAATTTCATTATCTAATTTGAGATTCATGTAGGGTTTGAGCAACTTGGTGATGATAAACCCATTTATCTTTATAATTTGGGTTTATAGTAGCTAGTAGTTGAGTTTGGAAACCCTTGAATGTGGGTTTGGGTTGGGTGACGATGTCATGTTAGGGTTAATTTGGGCATAATCACTAGGATACTTGCATGCTAGTGATTATGTTGTGATTTTGAGCTAGTAGTTATTACGTAAAGCTTGATTTTGAAAATGGGTCAAAAATTAGGGTTCATGACCTTTTGGGGAAGATAAGTACTTAGTACCTGGAAATTTGATTATTGGTGGATTTAGGGTCATAATCACTAGCCATTAGTGATTATTGGTGGTTTTGGTCATGTGTTGTGCTAAAAAGTTCATTTGGGTCAAATTTGCACTAAGGGTCAAATTAGGTTGGTTAGTGGTCCAACTTGACTATGTGATTGATTTTGTGTTCAATGTAATAGGTTCATTACATTGAAGGTTGCGGTTTAGGTGCATCTATCAAGGTGGTTAAGGTGAGTGTAAATGTATTATATACATGGATGTACATAGGATGGGAGATGGGTGCGGGCATGGTTATATGAATCGGTCATTCGTTCGGGTTCACATAATGCATGTGAAGGTGTGGTGATGTGAATTAGTCGTTCATCCGGATTCATGTAACGCCGTTCATCTGGACCATATGATATTATAGTGAATCATTCGTTCGTTCTGTTTCACCATAATAGTCCTTCGTCAGTTAGGATGGGATGGCGGGTGTGACCGAATGTCAGATCACTTTGCATACGTGTGTTCAATGACCAATTAGGGATATTACCCGTGATATGGCTGAAACGGACGGTTTTTAATTGGGCGGTGTCGTCGGGCCGCGGCTCGCCAGGATCAGCCACTCGTGGGAGGAAGGTACTTGTTTTAAATTTATATTTAGCGGGGCCTATATCTTACTACTCCTTATAAGTAAGGGAAGTATGACCTAGGGTCGAATTTTTGAGATATCAGTAACATCGAACCTATATTGTAGCCTAAGATAGTTAGGGAGTAGTGAATATTTATTTTGGGATTTTCTAATTTATAAGACAGATAAAGTAAATGCGATAAAATTTGTAATTCAGATAAGGTTAAAGTATACTATGACTTCATTAGTTATTATGTCGAGATTATGGAATGCTGGCTCATGAATAGGCAGAGGCCTTGTATTCATTACACTGGTCCTAAATGCCCCTGTCATAAGACATGTCACTGGGTACTGCGTTAGGCTTGAAGATTCTGAATAGACAACAACGTCCCTTACCCCCGACGCCCGTGTAGTCTGACTACAGGCATACACGTTCAGACGGCTCATCCAATTGAGCGACTCGGTTGGGTGACGTATTAACATTTCAAAATGGTCTAAACTTTCTTAAGCGTAATAGAATACTTGGTTTACCATATCCGAGAGACGTGATGTGTTTCAATGCTTTCGTTAATGATTGGTAAAAGATAGTTAGGCCCCTTAAAAAGAGTTCAACCATAAAGAACACCATGGCCAAGTCAAGTCTGACTTCCATGAACACGTTCGGTTATCCTAACGGTCTAATCCTTTATGCGTCTAAACAAATAGTTCCTTAATTAACTAAGAATCCCTCAAGCGGGGTGCAATGCTTGAGACCGCGTTATGGTGCAGTGTACTGGTCAACACTAACCGTGTTCCATGGCCTTACTTAGCAGAGGTACAACTTACAACAACTGTTGTGCTTCAGCGTGCACGTACGAAGTTTATATGCTTGGTGACTACACTAGCATGGTCTGGGATCGACAATGTACTAGGGGTCTAGTCAGATGTTTCACTACGAAAGAGTCCTCAGTCGGAGTCCAAAGCTTGATAGACTTACTACAACCGGTGTGCCTCAGTCGTTCTTACGTTGTATCCGATAGACTTCTCTTACCAAGGGGTGACGCAGATAGTGTACTCTGAATCGGGGTTCGCGACTTCCCAATAACAGAGCCTATAACTACGTTCTATTAGTTGGAAAAGCGATTGAGTTTAAAGCATAATCAGAAAGCATTTCAACAACATACACAGACCATAATATTATTTCGGCATTATAACTGCTTACATCATAGCATATACTAAAGATAACTAATCGCTAATATTGGCAACAATATCATAAAACATTATATAAGATAAAGGATAGAAGTACCAGTAGATTAAACGAGTTCTGAATACAAAAGTGACAACTTCAAGACTCCAGACCGCTCCTAATACAATCTTCAGCGTTCTTCTCCGGGTACTAGGTTTCTCGCACGGAGTCGAAGGCCTTGAGAGTATGACTAATATTGTACAAGAGAGAGAAAGAAGTGAATTGAAGTGTGTGTTGGAATGAATGACAAAGACCCATTAAATAGACTTGAAATTTGCCAGAATACTCCTGGCAGGGCGTATGGCAGGGCGTATGGCAGGCCGTATATGGCAGGCCGTATGGTTGGCAGGCCATTTAGTGGGACGTGTGGTGGCACGTATCTGGCAGGCCGTATCCATAGTGGCAGGTAGGGGTGAGCAAAAAACCGCATTAACCAAACCGCAACCATATTAATCGTTAAAACCGCACCGAAATAACCGCACCCAATGTATAACCGTGGTTATGGTTAATATTTTTGGATTACCGCATTTTGTGGGTCGGTTATGAAAACGAAATGTACCCGCACCATTTTAACCGCAACCACACCTTTTAGTACTTTAGATATAATTTTTTCTTTTACATGAGGTTCGATTTGACAAAATAATAAAGCACATAGACTTATATGTAAGATTAAACTTAAAATTGAAAAAGATAAACATAATTAAATAGAATCCCCAATATATTGTTAATCCTTTTCAATTTGCTTAAATAAATATATCACGTTTTTAGGGAATTAGTCAGTTACAGCATTACGCTATGGCTGCTAAGGTTTCGGTTTCACATTATTGACTTATTGTAATCGAGTCATCGAGATATCCTCCATGTTCCTGTTAGAGGTAAAACAATTATTACAACCATTCTTCTTAATTTTCTAGTTATTTATCGTTTGAAGAAATTTTAACACTTTTAAAACTCTACTCGAAATTGCATTTTTTCTAGTTATTTATCATTTTATGCATTAATTTGGAGTCCACTTTCGTTTCGGGTTTTAACTATGAGACGCAGACTATTTTATGGTTTATTGAATTTTCTACAGCGTTGGGCATAAACTCTCTATTCTTTTTTTTTGTTGTTGCTCCAAATGGTTAACCAAATTAACCGTTTTATTTCAATTATGTAACCAATTTAACCATTTAACCAAACCACTTATTAACCAAACCGAATGGTTAAAAAATTGATTAACCGTAATGTTGGTTATGGATGTGGGTTTCGTACTTAACCGCCCCAACCCGCCCCATGCTCACCCCTAGTGGAAGGCCATATGGCAGGCTGTATGGCAGGCCATATGGCAGGCTGTATGGCTTGCTGGTCAGCCTGGATTCCCTGGATCGTAACTTGATTTCTTGTCTTTCACCGTTTTTGCTCTAGAATCTTCGTTTTAGCTCCGATTCTCTTGATTCTTTTTGCACCGTCTTCGTAATTACTTGTTCTTCAATTTTAACTGACGAAGTGGGTATTTTGTCATCAAATTTTGAATCTTTATTATTTTTGGGCCTTAATACCGGGGTAAAAACGTGACTTTTTAGCCGATATCAAATATCCCACACTTAGACTTTTCTTGTCCTCAAGTAAACTCTTATTTTTAAGAATCTTTTCGGCATTTCTTTTCTAATAGCCTAAGCGGTTTGCTTTTATTATAAGATCAAAAAGATAAGGTGAATCATCTATGTTAGGACTGAAATTATCTCTGCAAGCATGCGAGGAGGTTACATGACATAGGCTAGCTTCCACGACTCACTCAAATCACTCAAGTGTTTAGGGTTCCTATAGATCTAAGAAATGAATACACTCATAGCCAGTCATGCTGCACCCATCATCATAGGCTTGATCAAGACTCAAATCCTTGCTGCTAATGCGAGAACGGTAGTAATCTCAGCTTTACGGGTTATTTGTCAATGATGGAGAAGGAAGTTTGGAGTGGTAGTGAAGTTGTTTTTGAGGGGTGAGATAAAAGGGTAGTGTAGTCTTTATACAGACTTTTATTCGGATAGATAGGAGTGCTGAAATATTTGAGAAGTACTTTCGAACTCTTCTTCATTTGATAATCATTCTTGGTCGAGTTTTCTTCGGCATTTCTCTCATTTAGTTCTGCTCCTTTTCTCAGAATTTTGTAAATCAAATTATTTTTTTTTATTTTTTTTTGGAGACTTCATCTCGAGAAACTTTTTGCCGGTAAACTTTTTCAAGACCTTTGCCATGATACTTGAGAGGTTTATAACATCGGGTTTTCGGAAGGAATCTCATTTTTTGGGTTTTTCGGATAAATAATAAAGGTGATGTGGATGTGGTGGTGGAGTAGAAGTAGTGGATGTGCGGAAGGTTTATGTTTGACAAATGGGTAGCTATTTTGATTACAACCGAATCACGCTTTGCTGCTTGGAGATGTAGATCTAAAGCAAGTTCTGATTCTGAGCACAGATATCAGCACTCTCAATGGAAAATAGTGAAGCATTAAAGATGAATGCTGGTCTTATTTGGGGTGCCTCACCATAATCAATTTAGGTTGATAATGCCTTAGTCATGCAATGCTCTTTTAGAGATTTCAATCTAACAAGATTTCCACCTTACTTAAGTCTGATTTTTATTGACAAACGTTTTAGGTTTTCAAAAATACTTTTTCGAAAAGGGTTTCTTTTGCAAAAATTTTGAAATTTGGCTTAAGGATTTGGAATCTTCGTAATGGTTTATTATGATATAGCATAAAAAGATACCAACATCCCACACTTAGACGAACATTGTCCTCAATGTTCCTAGTGTATCCCACACTTAGGAGTTTTAGTTGAATATTTGAGAGTATTCGTCTAGTGTTTTAATTGGGTGTTATCCCACACTTAGTGATAAGCTAGGATGCGGTATAGTTTGAATCTTGAGCTAGTAGCGAAATAAAGAAATACCCCTAGCAAATGCGGCTAGTTTCCTTGTTTCTTTATCGGCTCATTTGTCATCCTTTATTCTTCTACTCTACTTTATTGCACGGGTTGCCTCCCGAGAAGCGCTTTTGTTTAAGGTCGTTGGCTCGACCATAGTGATGCTTCAAAAAGCAAACATTCCTCGCTGATGGTAGTGATCTTGGTCATCTCGAGGGAATGTGAGTCTTGGTGGATAAATCCCGAGAAAGTGTCGGACCAACAGTGGTAACAGATCCGATACTTCTCTTGAAGATCTTCTGAAAGATAAGTAGTGCACAGTTTCTGCTCTTGACAAGTCTTGAAGTCCGATGAGAATATGATCCACAGCTATGCTGGTTAACCCATGAATGTCAATCATGGTAGCAGTGCTGGTGTTGATGATTTCTCTGATGGGGTGCTCATTTCTGAGGTCTTCAAACAATGTAAGAATTTGTATCTTTAGAATTTCAAAGTCTTCGGAATGGTGATCTCTACAGTAAGAGTCTGTAGCTTTGCATAGATTGGTTAAGAGACGAAGCTGGAAGGAAGTGAACAGCAATCCTGATCCGAGCATCAATTTCACCGTCTTTGAGTATATCTCCTGACATCCAGCTTTGAATGTGAAACTAGGATCTGTGGATTCGTGGAAGATACGTGATAGCTGCTTCGTAACATAGGTGGCAATGTTGACTCGATCTGGTTCAAGATAAGAGAACGGATTGTTTCGTCTTGCTTCCTCCATGACAGCGTCTTGTAACTCTTTGATAATCAGATCAGCGTGGTGATCAATTGTTACGTAAATCACTAGTCTGTCTGGTGTGCTTTCAAAATTATCTCTATCCAAAAAGCGAAAAAGCTGTGAATATCCTCGATCATTTGCAAATCAGAGTGATAAGTCGGGCGTCCGGTGGAAAGGTCCATATGCTTCCGGATGAGAGTCAGTAGTGCTCGTTCATTTCGTGAGAACGGAAGTGCAGATCCGGCTAAGGCGTTATAAACCTTAGAGTAAATGATCTTCTGATCTCGACAGAATCTTGTTTCAAGAATAGCGCGAACCACTGAATTATGCTTTCATTGCCTTTCTTCGTGATAGATATGATCGTGAAGAGAATTGATAAAGTCTTGAATGCGTTCTTCTAGGATTTCAACATCATTGTCTTCTCTTCGGAGATAGAGGTGGTGCTCTTCTCTGATAGCCATGATTCGTTCTGTTAAGCGTAGTGAAAAATCGATGGTTGACTTTCGGATGGCTTCGAGAATGTCTTCAAAATCATCGGCATCATTGATGAAGGTGATCATGTCTGCATGTGTGGTTATAACTGGAATTCGTTCTGAAGAAGAGTCTGGCTCCCCTTGATCTAGTTCGGTTGGAGAGTGTGAGTTAGTCAGAATGTCTTCATGATGCTCTTCCTCGTCATCATCGGTATCTTGCTCCTCTGAGGATGCGTCTGATGAACGGGTTTCTTCAGTATTCTGATTCTCCACTTTGATACTTACAGGATCAATTTCTATATCCTTAACCTCAGCCTTGTCGGTCTTCTTCTTGAAGCGAATGATTAAACTGTGATCTGCCGTCTCAAGCCTCATTATTTCTTCATGACGCTCAGTGCTTGGAACGGGTACTGTCGCAGTTTCTTTTACGTCTTCCATTTCCTCTTCCTCTTCAGATTCCTCCTCTTCCTCTATTTCTTCGCTGGGATCCTCTTCTTCCATTTCTGGGTCGTCTACAGGCTGTGATTCGACACCCATCTCGATATCATCGGCTGGTGGCAATGACTCATCATCGGAAGTGATCCGTCTGGTGGAAATAGCAAACATCTCTGCCTGTCCAGAAAGATCGGTTGGTCGGTCAATTTTGAAGGTAACGCTCTCCCCGTGTGATCGTAAGATCATGGTTTGATTGTACACATCAATGACAGTCCTAGCCGTATTCATGAAAGGTCTTCCTAACACTACTGGGGTGTGTAGGTCTTCCTTAATATCCATTACTACGAAATCCGTAGGATACAAGAATTTGTTAACTTTCACCAAGACGTTCTCAACTATGCCCTTAGGATATCGAATTGTGTGATCGGCAAGTTGGATTGTCATTTTGGTTGGTGACAAGTCTCCTAACTCTAATCTCTTGTAGAGAGAGTAGGGGATTAGGTTGATACTTGCTCCTAAATCTGCTAGCGCATGAATGGTTCCAGATTGGTAGATTGAACACGGGAATACGAATTGACCCGTATCTCCTAGCTTAGGTGGTAGAGAGTTTCTGAGTGATGCAGAACATTCTTCACTCAGTGAAATTTTGTTAGAGTTTGGTATCCTCTCCTTTGTAGAGAGAAGCCTTCGGATGTATCTCTTCTGGTTGGGAACTTTGGACATGGTGTCCAGAAATCTCCCATCAAGTTTGAAAGAATCAATCTTAGATGGTTCTCCTTGTAGCCTTCCAGGATAAGGTACGCGAACTGGAGTTTCAGGAGTCAGCTTCTGAGTATATGTTGATTTGTTCTTGAGCCTAGCTGATCTTCTCCTTGGTTCTTCCTCCGGGATTACGGAATCCATTTGCTTTGCTTCTTCTATGTGGGGATTTTGGATAGTATAACTTGGCAATCTTCCCTGCGGTCGGGTTTCATGGCGTTGTGATAACTGTCCGAGCTGCGTTTCTAAGCTTTTGAGCAGAGCCAATTGATTTCTCATTAGTATCTCCGTCTGATCTTGTCTGGCTGCCGTTCTCTGATTTAGCTGTTGTTGTTCTTGAATGAACAGAGTTAACTGATCATCAGCTCCGAGAGTGGGGTTAGCTGCTTTTTTAATCTGGGTGGTAGGGGAATTTTCCTCAACCGGGGGACCAGTGAGTGGAAGTGGTTGATCGTAGGTCAATTGAGATTGTTGGGCTGGATAAGGTGGATAGCGATAGCGGAAAGGTTGATTGCTTCGCTGAAATTGATTAACCCTTGATGGTTGATTGAATCCGGGATTTGGTGGACGAGCTGGGTATTGAACGTAACAGACTGAACCGTCAGGATTCTCGTACTCAACTTGATAGTCTTCAATAGGTTGCGGGTTGGTACAATTTACGCAAGCCTGAGCTTAGTTAACCTGTTGCAGCTGCGTCTTCAATTCTCCGAGTTGCTTGGCAAGAGATTCCATCTTATCCGTGAGGGATTTGATGGCCTCCGTTTGATTGTTAACTGTGGAGAGCGGGGCAGATGATGAAGTTGTTTCACCACTATTCCACTCATGATGATGCATCGTCATGTTTTCGAGCAATTCCCATGCTTCATCTGCGGTTTGGTTCATCAGATTCTGTAACGACCCGCACTTTTTCGATCGTTCTATACTTATAAGATTAATATTTACATAAATTAAACCTTACCAACATGATAAGCAATCCAAATTGTCGAGATTTATATTTCCGAAAAGAGTTTACACAACGTTTGACCGTCTAGTTTGACCGATGATATCACGAACTATATAACATATGATAATTATACTTTTGTGTATATATATGTATATATACATATTTAACATGATCTAAGAATGTTTTAATATCTCATTTTGTATTAATAACAATAAGTTATAAGTATATTTTAAAACTACTAACTTAAGTTTTCAAAACGATAACTATACGTAATGTTTTTCGACGTAAATACTTATAACCTATATTACTTATACATGCATCGTATAGATATGTATTTTATCACTTTTAAAGGGCTTACATACATAAAACAATATAAGTATATTTAAAAAAGATAGCTATATTTGAATCCTCGTTCCGTTTCCTCAAAGATTTCTATACGTATACCTAGAGTATATGTACCCGTATCATACGCAGCTTCTAGATGTATTTACTATTGGTATATACCAATAAAAATCTGCTCCTTAGCAGCCTTAAATGATTAAGAAACATGTGGAACCAACCATTTGTCAAGTAGCATGAATTATTTAGCAAGAAAACAAAGTTAGGTATCTTTTTTTTCCTTTATAACCTAAAAACGTTTTTATGCATGCACACCATTTCTTCACCCCATTTTCTCATACTTACACTTCCATTTCTCTCTCAAAATACTCTTAACTTCATACTTGATCATCTCCAAGCATTTTCCCCATCATTTAGCTTCAAAAACCTTACTTAATCACCATAAGAAAACCATACAAAAACACTTCAAGAAATCCTTCCAAGAACACAAACTTACTTCCAATCTTTCATCCAATTCCATCACCCTTTTGGTTCTAGCTTTTTACTCCTCTTTTACAGCAACCTTGTCCAAGGAACTTGAGGTAGAATCTATGTTCATAACCTTATTCGATTCATATATATATAGCTATCTTATTTTGTGGTATAAAATTTTAACAACAAGAACATAGTTTGAATGTTTTCAAACTTGTTTGCAAACTAAATAGATCCTTCTAACTTAACTTTTAAAATACTTCAAGACCTGTAATATATCATAAATATATGCTAATTTAACAAGGTATAACTTGGTTTTTCAAAGAACACCTTAAAAACTGAATTTACGACGTCGGAGTGCAACCGGGGGCTGTTTTGGGTTGGATAATTAAAAACCATCTTAAACTTTGAATTGGAGGTTTATTTTCTGGAAAAATGATTTTTACTATGAATATGATAACACATAAAAATTTCATGATTTAACTCAAAGTATAAGTATTTTTAGAAAAATAATCATTTAAGGTTGTTTACATGATGGAAAATGATTAACTTCATAAGTTTCACTAAAGTTTGACCTATGACCTGTGATTTCGAATACAAACTAAGGTATTTATAGTTCATAGTCTTAAAGAGGGACTCGATCCAAGGAAGTGACAAGTTGAATCAACGAAAACGGAGTTGTAACGAAGAAACTATGACCAAAACGAGATCGGATATCTAAGACTTGTTTAACTTCGGGATTAATTGGGAAAAATTAAATAAAATCACATATTTCTAAGATAACATGATATTTTATATATATGTACTTATAATTCAATTTTATATGGTTCAGGATCACCCGCAAACAACACGAGAAGATTAATCATAAGATCCCATGTTTGTACGCAACACGTCATTTGACAACACCGGTACTTTATGTACGCAACACGTCATTTGACAACACCGGTACCGTGGGTCAAGATTAATCTCGACCAATACATATACGATGGGGTTTTATTTATTTCGTTAGGGGGTTTTATTTATTTCATTGCGGGTATATTAAACATCTAAAAATGAACCATTAAAATTGAATTACTAACAACGAACTGCTAACTACGGACTAAGGAATTATTCAAAGTATTAAAAGTATAACAAGTATATATATGTGACGTTTGTTTAAAAAGAAAAGGTATTGATATATCATATATGGATAGGTTCGTGATATCAACCGGAGACCAAGTCAAATTATATATATCTTCAAGACAACAGTGAGTATATAGTCCCACTTTTAAACTCTAAATATTTCGAGATGAGAATACATGTATTTTATGTTTTACGATATGGACACAAGTAACTGAAAAATATATTCTACGTTGAGTTGTACCACTGGCATACTTCCCTGTAGCTTGGTAACTGTTATTTACAGCGGTATTGTAAACGCGAATCCTGTTGATAGATCTATCGGGCCTGACAACCCCAACCGGACTGGACGACCAGTATTCAACGGTTGCACAGTACTTCGTTTCGTGACTACACTTGGTACGGTGTAGTAAGATTTCATAATAAAGGGAATATGCGACGTGATTAAATGTTAAGTATGGTTACCAAGTGCTCAACCACTTAGAATATTTTTATTAAAATGTTTATATATGAAATCTTGTGGTCTATATTTATATCGCTGCCGGCATTAAACCTATATCTCACCAACTTTATGTTGACGTTTTAAACATGTCTATTCTCAAGTGATAATTAGAAGCTTCCGCTGCATCATGTTGAATCTAAGCAGGATCTTGCGTACGCATATTTGTGTCAAAAATAAGACTGCATATCCAAGAACTTGTGTTGTAAAATATGCTAGAAATCGGGTTGTTATTATCATTTGTAAAGTTTGTAAGTCGAAGATTATCGCTAAACGATAATCATCTTTATTTTGTCCAAAGCTTGTATCAAAAATAAGGATCATGGTTTGTAATGTATAATATATGCAGTTTTTCTTTAAAAAAATGTCGCATATAGAGGTCAATACCTCGCAATGAAATCATACGTTATCTAACACGTTCTTATGGTTAAGGACGGGTTATGACATGTGGTATCAGAGCGGTGGTCTTAGCGAACCAGGTTTGCATTAGTGTGTCTAACTGATAAGTCGTTAGGATACATTAGTAAGTCTGGACTTTGACCGGGTTTGATTTAAAAACCATTGCTTATCATTGTTGGTTAAAATTTATATGTAAATATTATGTAAGTACCAATGGGTTAGTTGTTGTGTGATAGATGTCGGGCTCAAAACTTATCATCACGTTCAGCGACTCCGAACCAGAATCTTCAGATGGTGTTCCAGTCATTAACCTATCCGATGACGAAAATAATATCTTTGGGGAAGACTCACAAATTCCGGATGAACCGACTATAGAGAACCCGGAAAGTGAACCCGAGGAGGAAAGTGAACCCGAGGAGGAAAGTGAACCCGAGGAGGAAAGTGAACCCGAGGAAGAAATACAGGAAATTACAAAAGACGAGTTCGAACTAGGAAAGAAACGAAAGGCTAATGAATTAGAAAATTCAAATCCCGAGTTTAGTAAGGATGATGTGGCACCAACTCCACTAGACACTACCACCCTTATTCCCGGTATTCCTATTCGTTCTATCCCGGCATCCAGTTCTTTAGTCCCACAGCCAAAATATAGGCAGACAACCAGGATAAGCGTTAAGCGATTCTTTGAACCTAAACGTCCTAGAAAATAGACCAAACGATGCGCTGCCGTATTAAACCATGGGATCATATAATGTTTTGTATAATATTATTAGTGTGGTTTGTTTAATGTTCGATGTAAGATAAGCATATGTAAAATAGTGAAGTGTGAAATGCAATAATTTTCCATGGTTAAGTATTATTTAGATGGTAGTAATTGATTCTGTACTAAGCTATTAAGTATGGACATTAACGGGTAGGTACTACCCTAGATATAATTATAAAACGCTAATAAGAAGAAAAGGCTTTTATAATAATACCTGGTTCATATTATTAATAAGCTATAATGTACTGTAAATATACACTACATCTATAATATTCCATGTGAATAATTATTTTCTTTTCATTCTTATAGAAGAATATGGCGCGATTGAACCGAATGACGGAACAAGAAATCCAGGAACTCATCAATCAGCGAGTGAACGACAGAATTTTATGGGTCGAGGCTGCAAGAGGTGCTGCAGTTAACCCAAATCCTCGTGTGGGGTGCACTTACAAAACTTTTCAAGCTTGCAAGCCCTCATCATTAAGTGGAACAGAAGGACCGATCGGTTTAACCCGGTGGATAGAAAAGATGGAGACTGTGTTTAAAATCAGTGGTTGTGTTGAAAAGGACATGACCAAGTATGCATCGTGCACTTTACAAGATAGTGCACTCACGTGGTGGAAAAATTATGTGAAGGCTGTAGGAGGAGATGTAGCTTATGATACTCCGTGGGAAGAATTCAAAACAATGTTAATCAACGAATATTGTCCAAGGAACGAGGTTAGGAAGTTGGAAGATGAGTTACGAAGTCTGAAGGTTATTGGTACTGAAATCACCAACTACAATCAGCGATTCATGGAATTAGTTTTGCTATGTCCTGAATTGGTTCCAACCGAAGAACGGAAGATTGAAATGTACAAAGATGGTTTGCCCAAAAAGGTCAAGGCAAATGTTACAGCATCGAAACCTAAGACAATTCATGAAGCTATAACCATGGCAAACGAGCTAATGGATCAGGTCATTCATGGATAAGAAAGTATCCAATACTGATGTGAAGGTATCAGGTAACAAAAGAAAGTGGAATGGAAATTATGATCGAGGTAACCAACAACAATCTTTTAAGAAACAAGAAAACACGCAAGGTGCGGGTAGTGGTTTAAGCTTTGGTTATAAAGGACAAAATCCTTTATGCAACCGATGCCACAAACATCACTCTGGTTACTGTAATGTGGTATGCAACAAATGTAATCGAAAGGGTCATCTTGCTGAAGATTGTAGGGCTCTCGTTACAAATACAAATGGTACCAAGACTCCTGCCACCAATGCAAATAGAACTGCTTTGGCTACCATTACTTGTTTTGGGTGTGGAAAACAAGGTCACTATAAGAGCCAGTGCCCGAATCCAGAGAAGAATATCGGACCTGCACGTGGGAGAGCATTTGTTATTAATGCTAGAGAGGCATGTGAAGACCCGGAGCTTGTTACAGGTACGTTTACCATTAATAACTTATCCGCATCTATTATATTTGATACTGGTGCTGATAGAAGTTACGTGTGTAGAGACTTTCACGCTAAATTGAATTGTTCATCATTACCTCTAGATGCTAAGTACATGATTGAGTTAGCTAATGGTAAACTAATTAAAGCCGATAAAATTTGCCGTGATTGTAAAATAAATTTAGCCGGAGAAACATTTAAGATTG
The DNA here is from genome assembly GCF_046630445.1 of Rutidosis leptorrhynchoides. Classification (NCBI taxonomy): domain Eukaryota; kingdom Viridiplantae; phylum Streptophyta; class Magnoliopsida; order Asterales; family Asteraceae; genus Rutidosis; species Rutidosis leptorrhynchoides. The sequence continues at coordinate 570,035,149 of NC_092334.1, forward strand.
ATTTGATACCCGTAGAATTAGGAAGTTTTGATGTAATAATCGGCATGGACTGGATGTCCAAAATAGGAGCTGAAGTTGTGTGCGCCAAGAAGGCAATTCGCATTCCTCGTAAGGATAAAATGAAATGTCCCGTTCTTATTGATTAAAAACGTTCCATATTAATTGATTTCGTTGCGAGGTTTTGACCTCTATATGAGACGTTTTTCAAAGACTGCATTCATTTTTAAACAAACCATAACCTTTATTTCATCAATAAAGGTTTAAAAAGCTTTACGTAGATTATCAAATAATGATAATCTAAAATATCCTGTTTACACACGACCATTACATAATGGTTTACAATACAAATATGTTACAACAAAATAAGTTCCTTGAATGCAGTTTTTACACAATATCATACAAGCATGGACTCCAAATATTGTCCTTATTTAAGTATGCGACAGCGGAAGCTCTTAATAATCACCTGAGAATAAACATGCTTAAAACGTCAACAAAAATGTTGGTGAGTTATAGGTTTAACCTATATATATCAAATCGTAACAATAGACCACAAGATTTCATATTTCAATACACATCCCATACATAGAGATAAAAATCATTCATATGGTGAACACCTGGTAACCGACAATAACAAGATGCAAATATAAGAATATCCCCATCATTCCGGGACACCCTTCGGATATGATATAAATTTCGAAGTACTAAAGCATCCGGTACTTTGGATGGGGTTTGTTAGGCCCAATAGATCTATCTTTAGGATTCGCGTCAATTAGGGTGTCTGTTCCCTAATTCTTAGATTACCAGACTTTAATAAAAAGGGGCATATTCGATTTCGATAATTCAACCATAGAATGTAGTTTCACGTACTTGTGTCTATTTTGTAAATCATTTATAAAACCTGCATGTATTCTCATCCCAAAAATATTAGATTTTAAAAGTGGGACTATAACTCACTTTCACAGATTTTTACTTCGTCGGGAAGTAAGACTTGGCCACTGTTGATTCACGAACCTATAACAATATATACATATATATTAAAGTATGTTCAAAATATATTTACAACACTTTTAATATATTTTGATGTTTTAAGTTTATTAAGTCAGCTGTCCTCGTTAGTAACCTATAACTAGTTGTCCACAGTTAGATGTACAGAAATAAATCGATAAATATTATCTTGAATCAATCCACGACCCAGTGTATACGTATCTCAGTATTGATCACAACTCAAACTATATATATTTTGGAATCAACCTCAACCCTGTATAGCTAACTCCAACATTCACATATAGAGTGTCTATGGTTGTTCCGAAATATATATAGATGTGTCGACATGATAGGTCGAAACATTGTATACGTGTCTATGGTATCTCAAGATTACATAATATATAATACAAGTTGATTAAGTTATGGTTGGAATAGATTTGTTACCAATTTTCACGTAGCTAAAAATGAGAAAAATTATCCAATCTTGTTTTACCCATAACTTCTTCATTTTAAATCCGTTTTGAGTGAATCAAATTGCTATGGTTTCATATTGAACTCTATTTTATGAATATAAACAAAAAAGTATAGGTTTCTAGTCGGAAAAATAAGTTACAAGTCGTTTTTGTAAAGGTAGTCATTTCAGTCGAAAGAACGACGTCTAGATGACCATTTTAGAAAACATACTTCCACTTTGAGTTTAACCATAATTTTTGGATATAGTTTCATGTTCATAATAAAAATCATTTTCTCAGAATAACAACTTTTAAATCAAAGTTTATCATAGTTTTTAATTAACTAACCCAAAACAGCCCGCGGTGTTACTACGACGGCGTAAATCCGGTTTTACGGTGTTTTTCGTGTTTCCAGGTTTTAAATCATTAAGTTAGCATATCATATAGATATAGAACATGTGTTTAGTTGATTTTAAAAGTCAAGTTAGAAGGATTAACTTTTGTTTGCGAACAAGTTTAGAATTAACTAAACTATGTTCTAGTGATTACAAGTTTAAACCTTCGAATAAGATAGCTTTATATGTATGAATCGAATGATGTTATGAACATCATTACTACCTTAAGTTCCTTGGATGAACCTACTGGAAAAGAGAAAAATGGATCTAGCTTCAATGGATCCTTGGATGGCTCAAAGTTCTTGAAGCAAAATCATGACACGAAAACAAGTTCAAGTAAGATCATCACTTGAAATAAGATTGTTATAGTTATAGAAATTGAACCAAAGTTTGAATATGATTATTACCTTGTATTAGAATGATAACCTACTGTAAGAAACAAAGATTTCTTGAGGTTGGATGATCACCTTACAAGATTGGAAGTGAGCTAGCAAACTTGAAAGTATTCTTGATTTTATGAAACTAGAACTTTTGGAATTTATGAAGAACACTTAGAACTTGAAGATAGAACTTGAGAGAGTTCAATTAGATGAAGAAAATTGAAGAATGAAAGTGTTTGTAGGTGTTTTTGGTCGTTGGTGTATGGATTAGATATAAAGGATATGTAATTTTGTTTTCATGTAAATAAGTCATGAATGATTACTCATATTTTTGTAATCTTATGAGATATTTCATGCTAGTTGCCAAATGATGGTTCCCACATGTGTTAGGTGACTCACATGGGCTGCTAAGAGCTGATCATTGGAGTGTATATACCAATAGTACATACATCTAAAAGCTGTGTATTGTACGAGTACGAATACGGGTGCATACGAGTAGAATTGTTGATGAAACTGAACGAGAATGTAATTGTAAGCATTTTTGTTAAGTAGAAGTATTTTGATAAGTGTATTGAAGTCTTTCAAAAGTGTATAAATACATATTAAAACACTACATGTATATACATTTTAACTGAGTCGTTAAGTCATCGTTAGTCGTTACATGTAAGTGTTGTTTTGAAACCTTTAGGTTAACGATCTTGTTAAATGTTGTTAACCCAATGTTTATAATATCAAAAGAGATTTTAAATTGTTATATTATCATGATATTATGATGTACGAATATCTCTTAATATGATATATATACATTAAATGTCGTTACAACGATAAACGTTACATATATGTCTCGTTTCAAAATCATTAAGTTAGTAGTCTTGTTTTTACATATGTAGTTCATTGTTAATATAATTAATGATATGTTTACTTATCATAATATCATGTTAACTATATATATAACCATATATATGTCATCATATAGTTTTTTTTACAAGTTTTAACGTTCGTGAATCACCGGTCAACTTGGGTGGTCAATTGTCTATATGAAACCTATTTCAATTAATCAAGTCTTAACAAGTTTGATTGCTTAACATGTTGGAAACATTTAATCATGTAAACATCAATCTCAATTAATATATATAAACATGGAAAAGTTCGGGTCACTACAGTACCTACCCGTTAAATAAATTTCGTCCCGAAATTTTAAGCTGTTGAAGGTGTTGACGAATCTTCTGGAAATAGATGCGGGTATTTCTTCTTCATCTGATCTTCACGCTCCCAGGTGAACTCGGGTCCTCTACGAGCATTCCATCGAACCTTAACAATTGGTATCTTGTTTTGCTTAAGTCTTTTAACCTCACGATCCATTATTTCGACGGGTTCTTCGATGAATTGGAGTTTTTCGTTGATTTGGATTTCATCTAACGTAATAGTGAGATCTTCTTTAGCAAAACATTTCTTCAAATTCGAGACGTGGAAAGTGTTATGTACAGCCGCGAGTTGTTGAGGTAACTCAAGTCGGTAAGCTACTGGTCCGACACGATCAATAATCTTGAATGGTCCAATATACCTTGGATTTAATTTCCCTCGTTTACCAAATCGAACAACGCCTTTCCAAGGTGAAACTTTAAGCATGACCATCTCTCCAATTTCAAATTCTATATCTTTTCTTTTAATGTCAGCGTAGCTCTTTTGTCGACTTTGGGCGGTTTTCAACCGTTGTTGAATTTGGATGATCTTCTCGGTAGTTTCTTGTATAATCTCCGGACCCGTAATCTGTCTATCCCCCACCTCACTCCAACAAATCGGAGACCTGCACTTTCTACCATAAAGTGCTTCAAATGGCGCCATCTCAATGCTTGAATGGTAGCTGTTGTTGTAGGAAAATTCTGCTAACGGTAAATGTCGATCCCAACTGTTTCCGAAATCAAGAACACATGCTCGTAGCATGTCTTCAAGCGTTTGTATCGTCCTTTCGCTCTGCCCATCAGTTTGTGGATGATAGGCAGTACTCATGTCTAGACGAGTTCCTAATGCTTGCTGTAATGTCTGCCAGAATCTTGAAATAAATCTGCCATCCCTATCAGAGATAATAGAGATTGGTATTCCATGTCTGGAGACGACTTCCTTCAAATACAGTCGTGCTAACTTCTCCATCTTGTCATCTTCTCTTATTGGTAGGAAGTGTGCTGATTTGGTGAGACGATCAACTATTACCCAAATAGTATCAAAACCACTTGCAGTCCTTGGCAATTTAGTGATGAAATCCATGGTAATGTTTTCCCATTTCCATTCCGGGATTTCGGGTTGTTGAAGTAGACCTGATGGTTTCTGATGCTCAGCTTTGACCTTAGAACACGTCAAACATTCTCCTACGTATTTAGCAACATCGGATTTCATACCCGGCCACCAAAAATGTTTCTTGAGATCCTTGTACATCTTCCCCGTTCCAGGATGTATTGAGTATCTGGTTTTATGAGCTTCTCTAAGTACCATTTCTCTCATATCTCCAAATTTTGGTACCCAAATTCTTTCAGCCCTATACCGGGTTCCGTCTTCCCGAATATTAAGATGCTTCTCCGATCCTTTGGGTATTTCATCCTTTAAATTTCCCTCTTTTAAAACTCCTTGTTGCGCCTCCTTTATTTGAGTAGTAATGTTATTATGAATCATTATATTCATAGATTTTACTCGAATGGGTTCTCTATCCTTCCTGCTCAAGGCATCGGCTACCACATTTGCCTTCCCCGGGTGGTAACGAATCTCAAAATCGTAATCATTCAATAATTCAATCCACCTACGCTGCCTCATATTCAGTTGTTTCTGATTAAATATGTGTTGAAGACTTTTGTGGTCGGTATATATAATACTTTTGACCCCATATAAGTAGTGCCTCCAAGTCTTTAATGCAAAAACAACCGCACCTAATTCCAAATCATGCGTCGTATAATTTTGTTCGTGAATCTTCAATTGTCTAGACGCATAAGCAATCACCTTCGTTCGTTGCATTAATACACAACCGAGACCTTGCTTTGATGCGTCACAATAAATCACAAAATCATCATTCCCTTCAGGCAATGACAATATAGGTGCCGTAGTTAGCTTTTTCTTCAATAACTGAAACGCTTTCTCTTGTTCATCATTCCATTCAAATTTCTTCCCTTTATGCGTTAATGCAGTCAAGGGTTTTGCTATTCTGGAAAAGTCTTGGATGAACCTTCTGTAGTAACCAGCTAGTCCTAAAAACTGGCGTATGTGTTTCGGAGTTTTCGGGGTTTCCCACTTTTCAACAGTTTCTATCTTTGCCGGATCCACCTTAATACCTTCTTTGTTCACTATGTGACCGAGGAATTGAACTTCTTCCAACCAAAATGCACACTTTGAAAACTTAGCGTACAATTCTTCCTTCCTCAATACTTCTAACACCTTTCTCAAATGTTCACCGTGTTCTTGGTCATTCTTTGAGTAAATAAGTATGTCATCAATGAAAACAATGACAAACTTGTCAAGGTATGGTCCACACACTCGGTTCATAAGGTCCATGAACACAGCTGGTGCATTAGTTAAACCAAACGGCATGACCATAAACTCGTAATGACCGTAACGTGTTCTGAAAGCAGTCTTTGGAATATCATCTTCTTTCACCCGCATTTGATGATACCCGGAACGTAAGTCAATCTTTGAATAAACAGACGAGCCTTGTAGTTGATCAAATAAGTCGTCGATTCTCGGTAGTGGGTAGCGGTTCTTGATGGTAAGTTTGTTCAACTCTCGGTAGTCGATACACAACCTGAATGTACCATCTTTCTTCTTGACAAACAAAACAGGAGCTCCCCACGGTGATGTGCTTGGTCGAATGAAACCACGCTCTAAAAGTTCTTGTAATTGGCTTTGCAGTTCTTTCATCTCGCTGGGTGCGAGTCTGTAAGGAGCACGAGCTATTGGTGCAGCTCCTGGTACAAGATCTATTTGAAATTCAACGGATCGATGTGGGGGTAATCCCGGTAATTCTTTCGGAAATACATCGGGAAATTCTTTTGCAATGGGAACATCATTGATGCTCTTTTCTTCAGTTTGTACTTTCTCGACGTGTGCTAGAACAGCATAGCAACCTTTTCTTATTAGTTTTTGTGCCTTCAAATTACTAATAAGATGTAGCTTCGTGTTGCCCTTTTCTCCGTACACCATTAAGGGTTTTCCTTTTTCTCGTATAATGCGAATTGCATTTTTGTAACAAACGATCTCCGCTTTCACTTCTTTCAACCAGTCCATACCGATTATCACATCAAAACTCCCTAACTCTACTGGTATCAAATCAATCTTAAATGTTTCGCTAACCAGTTTAATTTCTCGATTCCGACATATATTATCTGCTGAAATTAATTTACCATTTGCTAATTCGAGTAAAAATTTACTATCCAAAGGCGTCAATGGACAACTTAATTTAGCACAAAAATCTCTACTCATATAGCTTCTATCCGCACCCGAATCAAATAAAACGTAAGCAGATTTATTGTCAATAAGAAACGTACCCGTAACAAGCTCCGGGTCTTCCTGTGCCTCTACCGCATTAATATTGAAAACTCTTCCACGGCCTTGTCCATTCGTGTTCTCCTGGTTCGGGCAATTTCTAATAATGTGGCCTGGTTTTCCACATTTATAACAAACTACATTGGCATAACTTGCTCCGACACTACTTGCTCCGCCATTACTCGTTCCGACACCATTTGTTCCTTTCGTTCTATTAACCCCTGGTCCGTAGACCTCACACTTCGCCGCGCTATGACCATTTCTTTTACACTTGTTGCAAAATTTGGTGCAGAACCCCGAGTGATTCTTTTCACACCTTTGGCATAGTTGCTTCTGATTATTGTTGTTGTTGCGGTTATTATTGTTGTTGGGATGATTGTTGTAGTTGCTGTTGTTGTTGTTGTTGTTGTTGTTGGGCCGTTTGTTGTAGTTGCGATTGATGTTGCGATTGTTGGGATAATTGTTGCGATTATTGTTGTAATTGCTGTTGTTGTTGTATTGGTGATTCTTATCACCGTTTTCCTCCCACTTTCTTTTGACTTGCTTCACATTGGCCTCTTCAGCAGTCTGTTCTTTAATTCTTTCTTCAATCTGGTTCACTAGTTTGTGAGCCATTCTACATGCCTGTTGTATGGAGGCGGGCTCGTGTGAACTTATATCTTCTTGGATTCTTTCCGGTAATCCTTTCACAAACGCGTCGATCTTCTCTTCCTCATCTTCGAATGCTCCCGGACACAATAGGCACAATTCTGTGAATCGTCTTTCGTACGTGGTAATATCAAATCCTTGGGTTCGTAACCCTCTAAGTTCTGTCTTGAGCTTATTGACCTCGGTTCTGGGACGGTACTTCTCGTTCATCAAGTGCTTGAATGCTGACCACGGTAGTGCGTACGCATCATCTTGTCCCACTTGCTCTAGATAGGTATTCCACCATGTTAACGCAGAACCTGTGAAGGTATGCGTAGCGTACTTCACTTTGTCCTCTTCAGTACACTTACTTATGGCAAACACCGATTCAACCTTCTCGGTCCACCGTTTCAATCCGATCGGTCCTTCGGTTCCATCAAATTCCAAAGGTTTGCAGGCAGTGAATTCTTTGTAGGTGCATCCTACACGATTTCCTGTACTGCTAGATCCAAGGTTATTGTTGGTATGTAGCGCAGCCTGTACTGCGGCTATGTTTGAAGCTAGAAAAGTACGGAATTCCTCTTCATTCATATTCACGGTGTGTCGAGTAGTCGGTGCCATTTCCTTCAAAATAGTTAAATGGAACAAGTTAATCATACAGAATATTAAGAGTAGTTAATAGTATTTCGTAGCATAATATGAACTCATTTATAAAAGCTTTTTCTTCATATTAGCATTTTATAAGTTTAAATTCGGGTAGTACCTACCCGTTAAGTTCATACTTAGTAGCTAATATACAATTCAACTACTACAATTCTATATGAAAAACTGATTATAATAATATTTCGCGTTCAAACTTTTATACAATATTTTACAAACTTACAATACCGCTTATTTTACATAAAGCATGAAATATAGCACACAATAACTTTGATACAAGATAGTTGTGAAGACAATTCTAGCTAGTACACAAGTCGTTCAGCAAAGGCAATAAAGACACGTAATTCATACGTCCAGAAACAAGTCATGCATTCTGGTTTTACTAGGACTACTTCCCATCCTTGGTCTTGTGCAACATAACCGTTATGGCCATTGATAAGACAGCGTGTTGTAACGTCATCAAAGGGACGAGGGTTACGTAATGTCCAACAGTCCCGTAATAATCTAAAAACCTCATTTCTTACCCCAATTACCGACTCCGTCACTTGTGGAAACGTTTTGTTTAATAGTTGTAGCCCGATGTTCTTGTTCTCACTTTGGTGAGAAGCGAACATTACTAATCCGTAAGCATAACATGCTTCTTTATGTTGCATGTTAGCCGCTTTTTCTAAATCACGAAGTCCAATATTCGGATATATTGAGTCAAAGTAATTTCTTAACCCGTTGCGTAAAATAGCATTTGGGTTCCCCGCAATATATGCGTCAAAGTAAACACATCGTAACTTATGGGTTTCCCAATGTGATATCCCCCATCTTTCAAATGAAAGTCTCTTATAAACCAAGACATTCTTGGAACGTTCTTCGAATGTCTTACAAACTGATCTCGCCTTAAATAGTTGTGCCGAAGAATTCTGGCCGACTCTAGACAAGATTTCATCAATCATGTCTCCGGGTAGGTCTCTTAAAATATTGGGTTGTCTATCCATTTTGTGTTTTTAAACTGTAAAATAGACAAGAGTTAGATTCATAAAAAAAAATACTTATTAATACAAGCAATTTTTACATATATCATAAAGCATAAGAACACTATATTCCATATATTACACCACACGAATACAACTATCTTATTCTGACTCGCTCGTTTCTTCTTCTTCGGTTTTGGTTCGTTTTGCCAAGTTTCTAGGGATATATGATGTTCCCCTAATACGAGCCGTCGTTGTCCACATTGGTTTAGAAAAACCTGGTGGTTTAGAGGTTCCCGGGTCATTATTACAACTTAAGGACTTCGGGGGTTGACGATACATATAAAGTTCATCGGGGTTGGAATTAGATTTCTCTATTTTTATGCCCTTTCCCTTATTATTTTCTTTTGCCTTTTTAAATTCAGTTGGGGTAATTTCTATAACATCATCGGAATTCTCGTCGGAATCCGATTCATCGGAGAATTGGTAATCCTCCCAATATTTTGCTTCCTTGGCGGAAACACCATTGACCATAATTAACTTTGGTCGGTTGGTTGAGGATTTTCTTTTACTTAACCGTTTTATTATTTCCCCCACCGGTTCTATTTCTTCATCCGGTTCCGATTCTTCTTCCGGTTCCGATTCTTCTTCCGGTTCCGACTCTTCTTCCGGTTCCTCTTCGGGAACTTGTGAATCAGTCCACAAATCATTCCAATTTACATTTGACTCTTCATTATTATTAGGTGAGTCAATGGGACTTGTTCTAGAGGTAGACATCTATCACATAATATCAAACACGTTAAGAGATTAATATATCACATAATATTCATATGTTAAAAATATATAGTTTCCAACAAAAATGTTAAGCAATCATTTTTAAAGAAAACACGGTCGAAGTCCAGACTCACTAATGCATCCTAACAAACTCGATAAGACACACTAATGCAAATTTTCTGGTTCTCTAAGACCAACGCTCTGATACCAACTGAAATGTCCCGTTCTTATTGATTAAAAACGTTCCATATTAATTGATTTCGTTGCGAGGTTTTGACCTCTATATGAGACGTTTTTCAAAGACTGCATTCATTTTTAAACAAACCATAACCTTTATTTCATCAATAAAGGTTTAAAAAGCTTTACGTAGATTATCAAATAATGATAATCTAAAATATCCTGTTTACACACGACCATTACATAATGGTTTACAATACAAATATGTTACAACAAAATAAGTTCCTTGAATGCAGTTTTTACACAATATCATACAAGCATGGACTCCAAATATTGTCCTTATTTAAGTATGCGACAGCGGAAGCTCTTAATAATCACCTGAGAATAAACATGCTTAAAACGTCAACAAAAATGTTGGTGAGTTATAGGTTTAACCTATATATATCAAATCGTAACAATAGACCACAAGATTTCATATTTCAATACACATCCCATACATAGAGATAAAAATCATTCATATGGTGAACACCTGGTAACCGACAATAACAAGATGCAAATATAAGAATATCCCCATCATTCCGGGACACCCTTCGGATATGATATAAATTTCGAAGTACTAAAGCATCCGGTACTTTGGATGGGGTTTGTTAGGCCCAATAGATCTATCTTTAGGATTCGCGTCAATTAGGGTGTCTGTTCCCTAATTCTTAGATTACCAGACTTTAATAAAAAGGGGCATATTCGATTTCGATAATTCAACCATAGAATGTAGTTTCACGTACTTGTGTCTATTTTGTAAATCATTTATAAAACCTGCATGTATTCTCATCCCAAAAATATTAGATTTTAAAAGTGGGACTATAACTCACTTTCACAGATTTTTAATTCGTCGGGAAGTAAGACTTGGCCACTGTTGATTCACGAACCTATAACAATATATACATATATATTAAAGTATGTTCAAAATATATTTACAACACTTTTAATATATTTTGATGTTTTAAGTTTATTAAGTCAGCTGTCCTCGTTAGTAACCTATAACTAGTTGTCCACAGTTAGATGTACAGAAATAAATCGATAAATATTATCTTGAATCAATCCACGACCCAGTGTATACGTATCTCAGTATTGATCACAACTCAAACTATATATATTTTGGAATCAACCTCAACCCTGTATAGCTAACTCCAACATTCACATATAGAGTGTCTATGGTTGTTCCGAAATATATATAGATGTGTCGACATGATAGGTCGAAACATTGTATACGTGTCTATGGTATCTCAAGATTACATAATATATAATACAAGTTGATTAAGTTATGGTTGGAATAGATTTGTTACCAATTTTCACGTAGCTAAAAATGAGAAAAATTATCCAATCTTGTTTTACCCATAACTTCTTCATTTTAAATCCGTTTTGAGTGAATCAAATTGCTATGGTTTCATATTGAACTCTATTTTATGAATATAAACAAAAAAGTATAGGTTTCTAGTCGGAAAAATAAGTTACAAGTCGTTTTTGTAAAGGTAGTCATTTCAGTCGAAAGAACGACGTCTAGATGACCATTTTAGAAAACATACTTCCACTTTGAGTTTAACCATAATTTTTGGATATAGTTTCATGTTCATAATAAAAATCATTTTCTCAGAATAACAACTTTTAAATCAAAGTTTATCATAGTTTTTAATTAACTAACCCAAAACAGCCCGCGGTGTTACTACGACGGCGTAAATCCGGTTTTACGGTGTTTTTCGTGTTTCCAGGTTTTAAATCATTAAGTTAGCATATCATATAGATATAGAACATGTGTTTAGTTGATTTTAAAAGTCAAGTTAGAAGGATTAACTTTTGTTTGCGAACAAGTTTAGAATTAACTAAACTATGTTCTAGTGATTACAAGTTTAAACCTTCGAATAAGATAGCTTTATATGTATGAATCGAATGATGTTATGAACATCATTACTACCTTAAGTTCCTTGGATGAACCTACTGGAAAAGAGAAAAATGGATCTAGCTTCAATGGATCCTTGGATGGCTCAAAGTTCTTGAAGCAAAATCATGACACGAAAACAAGTTCAAGTAAGATCATCACTTGAAATAAGATTGTTATAGTTATAGAAATTGAACCAAAGTTTGAATATGATTATTACCTTGTATTAGAATGATAACCTACTGTAAGAAACAAAGATTTCTTGAGGTTGGATGATCACCTTACAAGATTGGAAGTGAGCTAGCAAACTTGAAAGTATTCTTGATTTTATGAAACTAGAACTTTTGGAATTTATGAAGAACACTTAGAACTTGAAGATAGAACTTGAGAGAGTTCAATTAGATGAAGAAAATTGAAGAATGAAAGTGTTTGTAGGTGTTTTTGGTCGTTGGTGTATGGATTAGATATAAAGGATATGTAATTTTGTTTTCATGTAAATAAGTCATGAATGATTACTCATATTTTTGTAATCTTATGAGATATTTCATGCTAGTTGCCAAATGATGGTTCCCACATGTGTTAGGTGACTCACATGGGCTGCTAAGAGCTGATCATTGGAGTGTATATACCAATAGTACATACATCTAAAAGCTGTGTATTGTACGAGTACGAATACGGGTGCATACGAGTAGAATTGTTGATGAAACTGAACGAGAATGTAATTGTAAGCATTTTTGTTAAGTAGAAGTATTTTGATAAGTGTATTGAAGTCTTTCAAAAGTGTATAAATACATATTAAAACACTACATGTATATACATTTTAACTGAGTCGTTAAGTCATCGTTAGTCGTTACATGTAAGTGTTGTTTTGAAACCTTTAGGTTAACGATCTTGTTAAATGTTGTTAACCCAATGTTTATAATATCAAAAGAGATTTTAAATTGTTATATTATCATGATATTATGATGTACGAATATCTCTTAATATGATATATATACATTAAATGTCGTTACAACGATAAACGTTACATATATGTCTCGTTTCAAAATCATTAAGTTAGTAGTCTTGTTTTTACATATGTAGTTCATTGTTAATATAATTAATGATATGTTTACTTATCATAATATCATGTTAACTATATATATAACCATATATATGTCATCATATAGTTTTTTTTACAAGTTTTAACGTTCGTGAATCACCGGTCAACTTGGGTGGTCAATTGTCTATATGAAACCTATTTCAATTAATCAAGTCTTAACAAGTTTGATTGCTTAACATGTTGGAAACATTTAATCATGTAAACATCAATCTCAATTAATATATATAAACATGGAAAAGTTCGGGTCACTACATAAAACGCCAGTAATGATTTATGGAGAGAAGGGTAAATCAAAGCTAAAACTCATTAGTTATTTGAAAGCTCAAAAGTGCTTGAAGAAAGGGTGCTATGCTATCTTAGCACATGTTAATAAAGTCGAAAAGAAAGAAAAAGAGAAGTGCATCAATGACGTGCCTGTGGCAAGAGATTTTCCTGAAGTATTTCCGGAAGAGTTGCCGGGATTACCTCCATTTAGATCTGTAGAATTTCAAATAGATCTTGTGCCAGGAGCTGCACCGGTTGCCCGTGCTCCATATAGACTTGCACCGTCCGAGTTAAAAGAACTTCAGAGTCAGTTAAAAGAATTACTGGATCGTGGATTCATACGACCAAGTACTTCACCGTGGGGAGCTCCAATTTTATTCGTCAAGAAGAAAGACGGATCTTTCCGAATGTGTATAGATTATCGTGAATTAAATAAGTTAACTATCAAGAATCGGTATCCACTACCGAGAATTGACGACTTATTTGATCAACTCCAAGGATCATGTGTGTACTCGAAAATTGACCTAAGATCGGGCTATCATCAATTACGTGTCAAAGAAGAAGATATACCGAAAACTGCTTTTCGGACACGCTACGGTCATTACGAATTTTTGGTCATGCCGTTTGGATTGACGAATGCGCCAGCTGTATTCATGGACCTCATGAATCGAGTTTGTAGTCCATATTTAGATAAGTTTGTTATCGTTTTCATTGATGATATTCTTATCTATTCCAAGAGTGAGCAAGAGCATGAGCAGCATTTAAGGTTGATATTAGAGTTGTTGAGAAAAGAACAGCTATATGCTAAATTTTCTAAATGTGCTTTCTGGTTGAAAGAAGTGCAATTTCTTGGCCACGTTGTTAGTAGCAAAGGAATTCAGGTTGATCCAGCAAAAATTGAAGCCATTGAAAAATGGGAGACTCCTAAGACACCAATGCAGATATGCCAATTTTTGGGTTTAGCCGGTTATTATAGAAGGTTTATTCAAGATTTTTCCCGAATAGCTAAGCCGTTGACAGCGTTAACGCAAAAAGGGAAGAAATATGAATGGACTTCTGAGCAGGAGAGTGCATTTCAATTACTGAAAAAGAAGTTGACTACGGCGCCTATTTTATCGTTACCAGAAGGGAACGATGATTTTGAAATATATTGTGACGCTTCGCGACAAGGTTTTGGTTGCGTTCTTATGCAACGGAAGAAAGTTATTGCATACGCATCCCGACAATTAAAGATTCACGAGCGGAATTATACGACGCATGATCTAGAACTGGGAGCAGTCGTGTTTGCATTGAAGATATGGAGACACTACTTGTATGGGGTTAAATGCACTGTGTTTACTGATCATAAAAGCCTTCAACATATTTTCGATCAAAAACAGCTGAACATGAGGCAACGTAGGTGGGTCGAGCTGATAAACGACTATGATTGTGAAATTCGTTATCATCCTGGGAAGGCGAACGTGGTGGCCGATGCTCTAAGCAGAAAGGAACGAGAACCAATTCGAGTACGAGCGATGAACATAAAAATTCGCATGAATCTCAACTCACAAATCAAAGAAGTTCAACGAGAAGCACTTACTAAAGAAAACATAAGAAATGAAATAATGAAGAAGTATGAGAAGCAACTCGTTATACGGGAAGACGGAATTCGATATTTTGCAAACCGTATTTGGGTACCGAAGTTGGGTGGATTAAGGAAGTTGATATTGAATGAGGCACATAAGACAAGATACTCGATACATCCTGGAGTTGGAAAGATGTATCAAGATCTTAAGACGCATTATTGGTGGCCTAATTTAAAGACAGACGTTGCAACATATGTTGGGGAGTGTTTAACTTGTTCCAAAGTCAAAGCAGAACACCAAAAGCCGTCAGGATTACTTCAACAACCAGAAATCCCAGAATGGAAATGGGACGGTATTACCATGGATTTCATCACGAAGTTACCAAAGACTGCCTGGGGATACGGCACTATTTGGGTAATTGTTGATCGTCTTACCAAATCTGCACATTTCTTGCCTATAAAGGAAACGGATAGAATGGAGAAATTATTACGATTATATATAAAGGAAATAGTTTCAAGGCATGGAATACCTATTTCCATTATATCTGATCGTGATAGTAGATTTACCTCAAAGTTCTGGCAATCACTACAGGAGGCACTAGGAACTCGTTTGGATATGAGTACCGCATATCATCCGCAAACCGACGGGCAGAGTGAAAGAACAATTCAGACTCTTGAAGACATGCTCAGGGCATGTGTGATCGATTTTGGAAACGGATGGGATAAATATCTACCGTTAGCAGAATTCTCGTATAATAATAGTTATCATGCGAGCATTGGAGCTGCGCCATTCGAAGCATTGTATGGAAGGAAGTGTAGATCTCCTATCTGTTGGAATGAAGTAGGAGATCGACAATTAACGGGTCCCGAGATCATACACGAAACGACTGAGAAGATTGTACAAATCAAGGAGAGATTGAAAACAGCCCGTAGTCACCAAAAGAGCTACGCCGATGTTCGAAGGAAACCATTAGAGTTTCAGATCGGTGACATGGTTATGTTAAAAGTGTCACCATGGAAAGGTGTAATACGTTTCGGCAAAAGGGGTAAACTGAACCCAAGGTACGTAGGCCCGTTCAAGATTATTGAACGCATTGGACCAGTAGCTTATCGACTCGAGTTACCGTAACAACTCGCCGGAGTACATAATACCTTTCACGTCTCGAACCTTAAGAAGTGTCTTGCAAAGGAAGATCTCACCATTCCTCTTGAAGAAATCCATGTCGATGAGAAACTACAATTCATCGAAGAACCAATCGAAATCATGGACCGTGAAGTTAAACAGCTCAAGCAGAGCAACATACCGATCGTTAAGGTTCGTTGGAATGCTCGAAGAGGTCCTGAGTTTACTTGGGAACGATAGGATCATATGAAACAAAAGTATCCACACTTGTTTCTCGATGACGCAAAATAGGTACAATTTTAAAATTTCGGGACGAAATTTATTTAACGGGGAGGTAATGTAACGACCCACACTTTTTCGATCGTTCTATACTTATAAGATTAATATTTACATAAATTAAACCTTACCAACATGATAAGCAATCCAAATTGTCGAGATTTATATTTCCGAAAAGAGTTTACACAACGTTTGACCGTCTAGTTTGACCGATGATATCACGAACTATATAACATATGATAATTATACGTTTGTGTATATATATGTATATATACATATTTAACATGATCTAAGAATGTTTTAATATCTCATTTTGTATTAATAACAATAAGTTATAAGTATATTTTAAAACTACTAACTTAAGTTTTCAAAACGATAACTATACGTAATGTTTTTCGACGTAAATACTTATAACCTATATTACTTATACATGCATCGTATAGATATGTATTTTATCACTTTTAAAGGGCTTACATACATAAAACAATATAAGTATATTTACAAAATATAGCTATATTTGAATCCTCGTTCCGTTTCCTCAAAGATTTCTATACGTATACCTAGAGTATATGTACCCGTATCATACGCAGCTTCTAGATGTATTTACTATTGGTATATACCAATAAAAATCTGCTCCTTAGCAGCCTTAAATGATTAAGAAACATGTGGAACCAACCATTTGTCAAGTAGCATGAATTATTTAGCAAGAAAACAAAGTTAGGTATCTTTTTTTTCCTTTATAACCTAAAAACGTTTTTATGCATGCACACCATTTCTTCACCCCATTTTCTCATACTTACACTTCCATTTCTCTCTCAAAATACTCTTAACTTCATACTTGATCATCTCCAAGCATTTTCCCCATCATTTAGCTTCAAAAACCTTACTTAATCACCATAAGAAAACCATACAAAAACACTTCAAGAAATCCTTCCAAGAACACAAACTTACTTCCAATCTTTCATCCAATTCCATCACCCTTTTGGTTCTAGCTTTTTACTCCTCTTTTACAGCAACCTTGTCCAAGGAACTTGAGGTAGAATCTATGTTCATAACCTTATTCGATTCATATATATATAGCTATCTTATTTTGTGGTATAAAATTTTAACAACAAGAACATAGTTTGAATGTTTTCAAACTTGTTTGCAAACTAAATAGATCCTTCTAACTTAACTTTTAAAATACTTCAAGACCTGTAATATATCATAAATATATGCTAATTTAACAAGGTATAACTTGGTTTTTCAAAGAACACCTTAAAAACTGAATTTACGACGTCGGAGTGCAACCGGGGGCTGTTTTGGGTTGGATAATTAAAAACCATCTTAAACTTTGAATTGGAGGTTTATTTTCTGGAAAAATGATTTTTACTATGAATATGATAACACATAAAAATTTCATGATTTAACTCAAAGTATAAGTATTTTTAGAAAAATAATCATTTAAGGTTGTTTACATGATGGAAAATGATTAACTTCATAAGTTTCACTAAAGTTTGACCTATGACCTGTAATTTCGAATACAAACTAAGGTATTTATAGTTCATAGTCTTAAAGAGGGACTCGATCCAAGGAAGTGACAAGTTGAATCAACGAAAACGGAGTTGTAACGAAGAAACTATGACCAAAACGAGATCGGATATCTAAGACTTGTTTAACTTCGGGATTAATTGGGAAAAATTAAATAAAATCACATATTTCTAAGATAACATGATATTTTATATATATGTACTTATAATTCAATTTTATATGGTTCAGGATCACCCGCAAACAACACGAGAAGATTAATCATAAGATCCCATGTTTGTACGCAACACGTCATTTGACAACACCGGTACTTTATGTACGCAACACGTCATTTGACAACACCGGTACCGTGGGTCAAGATTAATCTCGACCAATACATATACGATGGGGTTTTATTTATTTCGTTAGGGGGTTTTATTTATTTCATTACGGGTATATTAAACATCTAAAAATGAACCATTAAAATTGAATTACTAACAACGAACTGCTAACTACGGACTAAGGAATTATTCAAAGTATTAAAAGTATAACAAGTATATATATGTGACGTTTGTTTAAAAAGAAAAGGTATTGATATATCATATATGGATAGGTTCGTGATATCAACCGGAGACCAAGTCAAATTATATATATCTTCAAGACAACAGTGAGTATATAGTCCCACTTTTAAACTCTAAATATTTCGGGATGAGAATACATGTATTTTATGTTTTACGATATGGACACAAGTAACTGAAAAATATATTCTACGTTGAGTTGTACCACTGGCATACTTCCCTGTAGCTTGGTAACTGTTATTTACAGCGGTATTGTAAACGCGAATCCTGTTGATAGATCTATCGGGCCTGACAACCCCAACCGGACTGGACGACCAGTATTCAATGGTTGCACAGTACTTCGTTTCGTGACTACACTTGGTACGGTGTAGTAAGATTTCATAATAAAGGGAATATGCGACGTGATTAAATGTTAAGTATGGTTACCAAGTGCTCAACCACTTAGAATATTTTTATTAAAATGTTTATATATGAAATCTTGTGGTCTATATTTATATCGCTGCCGGCATTAAACCTATATCTCACCAACTTTATGTTGACGTTTTAAACATGTCTATTCTCAGGTGATAATTAGAAGCTTCCGCTGCATCATGTTGAATCTAAGCAGGATCTTGCGTACGCATATTTGTGTCAAAAATAAGACTGCATATCCAAGAACTTGTGTTGTAAAATATGCTAGAAATCGGGTTGTTATTATCATTTGTAAAGTTTGTAAGTCGAAGATTATCGCTAAACGATAATCATCTTTATTTTGTCCAAAGCTTGTATCAAAAATAAGGATCATGGTTTGTAATGTATAATATATGCAGTTTTTCTTTAAAAAAATGTCGCATATAGAGGTCAATACCTCGCAATGAAATCATACGTTATCTAACACGTTCTTATGGTTAAGGACGGGTTATGACATGTGGTATCAGAGCGGTGGTCTTAGCGAACCAGGTTTGCATTAGTGTGTCTAACTGATAAGTCGTTAGGATACATTAGTAAGTCTGGACTTTGACCGGGTTTGATTTAAAAACCATTGCTTATCATTGTTGGTTAAAATTTATATGTAAATATTATGTAAGTACTAATGGGTTAGTTGTTGTGTGATAGATGTCGGGCTCAAAACTTATCATCACGTTCAGCGACTCCGAACCAGAATCTTCAGATGGTGTTCCAGTCATTAACCTATCCGATGACGAAAATAATATCTTTGGGGAAGACTCACAAATTCCGGATGAACCGACTATAGAGAACCCGGAAAGTGAACCCGAGGAGGAAAGTGAACCCGAGGAGGAAAGTGAACCCGAGGAGGAAAGTGAACCCGAGGAAGAAATACAGGAAATTACAAAAGACGAGTTCGAACTAGGAAAGAAACGAAAGGCTAATGAATTAGAAAATTCAAATCCCGAGTTTAGTAAGGATGATGTGGCACCAACTCCACTAGACACTACCACCCTTATTCCCGCTATTCCTATTCGTTCTATCCCGGCATCCAGTTCTTTAGTCCCACAGCCAAAATATAGGCAGACAGCCAGGATAAGCGTTAAGCGATTCTTTGAACCTAAACGTCCTAGAAAATAGACCAAACGATGCGCTGCCGTATTAAACCATGGGATCATATAATGTTTTGTATAATATTATTAGTGTGGTTTGTTTAATGTTCGATGTAAGATAAGCATATGTAAAATAGTGAAGTGTGAAATGCAATAATTTTCCATGGTTAAGTATTATTTAGATGGTAGTAATTGATTCTGTACTAAGCTATTAAGTAAGGACATTAACGGGTAGGTACTACCCTAGATATAATTATAAAACGCTAATAAGAAGAAAAGGCTTTTATAATAATACCTGGTTCATATTATTAATAAGCTATAATGTACTGTAAATATACACTACATCTATAATATTCCATGTGAATAATTATTTTCTTTTCATTCTTATAGAAGAATATGGCGCGATTGAACCGAATGACGGAACAAGAAATCCAGGAACTCATCAATCAGCGAGTGAACGACAGAATGTTATGGGTCGAGGCTGCAAGAGGTACTGCAGTTAACCCAAATCCTCGTGTGGGGTGCACTTACAAAACTTTTCAAGCTTGCAAGCCCTCATCATTCAGTGGAACAGAAGGACCGATCGGTTTAACCCGGTGGATAGAAAAGATGGAGACTGTGTTTAAAATCAGTGGTTGTGTTGAAAAGGACATGACCAAGTATGCATCGTGCACTTTACAAGATAGTGCACTCACGTGGTGGAAAAATTATGTGAAGGCTGTAGGAGGAGATGTAGCTTATGATACTCCGTGGGAAGAATTCAAAACAATGTTAATCAACGAATATTGTCCAAGGAACGAGGTTAGGAAGTTGGAAGATGAGTTACGAAGTCTGAAGGTTATTGGTACTGAAATCACCAACTACAATCAGCGATTCATGGAATTAGTTTTGCTATGTCCTGAATTGGTTCCAACCGAAGAACGGAAGATTGAAATGTACAAAGATGGTTTGCCCAAAAAGGTCAAGGCAAATGTTACAGCATCGAAACCTAAGACAATTCATGAAGCTATAACCATGGCAAACGAGCTAATGGATCAGGTCATTCATGGATAAGAAAGTATCCAATACTGATGTGAAGGTATCAGGTAACAAAAGAAAGTGGAATGGAAATTATGATCGAGGTAACCAACAACAATCTTTTAAGAAACAAGAAAACACGCAAGGTGCGGGTAGTGGTTTAAGCTTTGGTTATAAAGGACAAAATCCTTTATGCAACCGATGCCACAAACATCACTCTGGTTACTGTAATGTGGTATGCAACAAATGTAATCGAAAGGGTCATCTTGCTGAAGATTGTAGGGCTCTCGTTACAAATACAAATGGTACCAAGACTCCTGCCACCAATGCAAATAGAACTGCTTTGGCTACCATTACTTGTTTTGGGTGTGGAAAACAAGGTCACTATAAGAGCCAGTGCCCGAATCCAGAGAAGAATATCGGACCTGCACGTGGGAGAGCATTTGTTATTAATGCTAGAGAGGCATGTGAAGACCCGGAGCTTGTTACGGGTACGTTTACCATTAATAACTTATCCGCATCTATTATATTTGATACTGATGCTGATAGAAGTTACGTGTGTAGAGACTTTCACGCTAAATTGAATTGTTCATCATTACCTCTAGATGCTATGTACATGATTGAGTTAGCTAATGGTAAACTAATTAAAGCCGATAAAATTTGCCGTGATTGTAAAATAAATTTAGCCGGAGAAACATTTAAGATTGATTTGATACCCGTAGAATTAGGAAGTTTTGATGTAATAATCGGCATGGACTGGATGTCCAAAATAGGAGCTGAAGTTGTGTGCGCCAAGAAGGCAATTCGCATTCCTCGTAAGGATAAAACGCCAGTAATGATTTATGGAGAGAAGGGTAAATCAAAGCTAAAACTCATTAGTTATTTGAAAGCTCAAAAGTGCTTGAAGAAAGGGTGCTATGCTATCTTAGCACATGTTAATAAAGTCGAAAAGAAAGAAAAAGAGAAGTGCATCAATGACGTGCCTGTGGCAAGAGATTTTCCTGAAGTATTTCCGGAAGAGTTGCCGGGATTACCTCCATTTAGATCTGTAGAATTTCAAATAGATCTTGTACCAGGAGCTGCACCGGTTGCCCGTGCTCCATATAGACTTGCACCGTCCGAGTTAAAAGAACTTCAGAGTCAGTTAAAAGAATTACTGGATCGTGGATTCATACGACCAAGTACTTCATCGTGGGGAGCTCCAATTTTATTCGTCAAGAAGAAAGACGGATCTTTCCGAATGTGTATAGATTATCGTGAATTAAATAAGTTAACTATCAAGAATCGGTATCCACTACCGAGAATTGACGACTTATTTGATCAACTCCAAGGATCATGTGTGTACTCGAAAATTGACCTAAGATCGGGCTATCATCAATTACGTGTCAAAGAAGAAGATATACCGAAAACTGCTTTTCGGACACGCTACGGTCATTACGAATTTTTGGTCATGCCGTTTGGATTGACGAATGCGCCAACTGTATTCATGGACCTCATGAATCGAGTTTGTAGTCCATATTTAGATAAGTTTGTTATCGTTTTCATTGATGATATTCTTATCTATTCCAAGAGTGAGCAAGAGCATGAGCAGCATTTAAGGTTGATATTAGAGTTGTTGAGAAAAGAACAGCTATATGCTAAATTTTCTAAATGTGCTTTCTGGTTGAAAGAAGTGCAATTTCTTGGCCACGTTGTTAGTAGCAAAGGAATTCAGGTTGATCCAGCAAAAATTGAAGCCATTGAAAAATGGGAGACTCCTAAGACACCAATGCAGATACGCCAATTTTTGGGTTTAGCCGGTTATTATAGAAGGTTTATTCAAGATTTTTCCCGAATAGCTAAGCCGTTGACAGCGTTAACGCAAAAAGGGAAGAAATATGAATGGACTTCTGAGCAGGAGAGTGCATTTCAATTACTGAAAAAGAAGTTGACTACGGCGCCTATTTTATCGTTACCAGAAGGGAACGATGATTTTGAAATATATTGTGACGCTTCGCGACAAGGTTTTGGTTGCGTTCTTATGCAACGGAAGAAAGTTATTGCATACGCATCCCGACAATTAAAGATTCATGAGCGGAATTATACGACGCATGATCTAGAACTGGGAGCAGTCGTGTTTGCATTGAAGATATGGAGACACTACTTGTATGGGGTTAAATGCACTGTGTTTACTGATCATAAAAGCCTTCAACATATTTTCGATCAAAAACAGCTGAACATGAGGCAACGTAGGTGGGTTGAGCTGATAAACGACTATGATTGTGAAATTCGTTATCATCCTGGGAAGGCGAACGTGGTGGCCGATGCTCTAAGCAGAAAGGAACGAGAACCAATTCGAGTACGAGCGATGAACATAAAAATTCGCATGAATCTCAACTCACAAATCAAAGAAGTTCAACGAGAAGCACTTACTAAAGAAAACATAAGAAATGAAATAATGAAGAAGTATGAGAAGCAACTCGTTATACGGGAAGACGGAATTCGATATTTTGCAAACCGTATTTGGGTACCGAAGTTGGGTGGATTAAGGAAGTTGATATTGAATGAGGCACATAAGACAAGATACTCGATACATCCTGGAGTTGGAAAGATGTATCAAGATCTTAAGACGCATTATTGGTGGCCTAATTTAAAGACAGACGTTGCAACATATGTTGGGGAGTGTTTAACTTGTTCCAAAGTCAAAGCAGAACACCAAAAGCCGTCAGGATTACTTCAACAACCAGAAATCCCAGAATGGAAATGGGACGGTATTACCATGGATTTCATCACGAAGTTACCAAAGACTGCCTGGGGATACGACACTATTTGGGTAATTGTTGATCGTCTTACCAAATCTGCACATTTCTTGCCTATAAAGGAAACGGATAGAATGGAGAAATTATTACGATTATATATAAAGGAAATAGTTTCAAGGCATGGAATACCTATTTCCATTATATCTGATCGTGATAGTAGATTTACCTCAAAGTTCTGGCAATCACTACAGGAGGCACTAGGAACTCGTTTGGATATGAGTACTGCATATCATCCGCAAACCGACGGGCAGAGTGAAAGAACAATTCAGACTCTTGAAGACATGCTTAGGGCATGTGTGATCGATTTTGGAAACGGATGGGATAAATATCTACCGTTAGCAGAATTCTCGTATAATAATAGTTATCATGCGAGCATTGGAGCTGCGCCATTCGAAGCATTGTATGGAAGGAAGTGTAGATCTCCTATCTATTGGAATGAAGTAGGAGATCGACAATTAACGGGTCCCGAGATCATACACGAAACGACTGAGAAGATTGTACAAATCAAGGAGAGATTGAAAACAGCCCGTAGTCACCAAAAGAGCTACGCCGATGTTCGAAGGAAACCATTAGAGTTTCAGATCGGTGACATGGTTATGTTAAAAGTGTCACCATGGAAAGGTGTAATACGTTTCGGCAAAAGGGGTAAACTGAACCCAAGGTACGTAGGCCCGTTCAAGATTATTGAACGCATTGGACCGGTAGCTTATCGACTCGAGTTACCGCAACAACTCGCCGGAGTACATAATACCTTTCACGTCTCGAACCTTAAGAAGTGTCTTGCAAAGGAAGATCTCACCATTCCTCTTGAAGAAATCCATGTCGATGAGAAACTACAATTCATCGAAGAACCAATCGAAATCATGGACCGTGAAGTTAAAAAGCTCAAGCAGAGCAACATACCGATCGTTAAGGTTCGTTGGAATGCTCGAAGAGGTCCTGAGTTTACTTGGGAACGAGAGGATCAGATGAAACAAAAGTATCCACACTTGTTTCTCGATGACGCAAAATAGGTACAATTTTAAAATTTCGGGACGAAATTTATTTAACGGGGAGGTAATGTAACGACCCGCACTTTTTCGATCGTTCTATACTTATAAGATTAATATTTACATAAATTAAACCTTACCAACATGATAAGCAATCCAAATTGTCGAGATTTATATTTCCGAAAAGAGTTTACACAACGTTTGACCGTCTAGTTTGACCGATGATATCACGAACTATATAACATATGATAATTATACGTTTGTGTATATATATGTATATATACATATTTAACATGATCTAAGAATGTTTTAATATCTCATTTTGTATTAATAACAATAAGTTATAAGTATATTTTAAAACTACTAACTTAAGTTTTCAAAACGATAACTATACGTAATGTTTTTCGACGTAAATACTTATAACCTATATTACTTATACATGCATCGTATAGATATGTATTTTATCACTTTTAAAGGGCTTACATACATAAAACAATATAAGTATATTTACAAAAGATAGCTATATTTGAATCCTCGTTCCGTTTCCTCAAAGATTTCTATACGTATACCTAGAGTATATGTACCCGTATCATACGCAGCTTCTAGATGTATTTACTATTGGTATATACCAATAAAAATCTGCTCCTTAGCAGCCTTAAATGATTAAGAAACATGTGGAACCAACCATTTGTCAAGTAGCATGAATTATTTAGCAAGAAAACAAAGTTAGGTATCTTTTTTTCCTTTATAACCTAAAAACGTTTTTATGCATGCACACCATTTCTTCACCCCATTTTCTCATACTTACACTTCCATTTCTCTCTCAAAATACTCTTAACTTCATACTTGATCATCTCCAAGCATTTTCCCCATCATTTAGCTTCAAAAACCTTACTTAATCACCATAAGAAAACCATACAAAAACACTTCAAGAAATCCTTCCAAGAACACAAACTTACTTCCAATCTTTCATCCAATTCCATCACCCTTTTGGTTCTAGCTTTTTACTCCTCTTTTACAGCAACCTTGTCCAAGGAACTTGAGGTAGAATCTATGTTCATAACCTTATTCGATTCATATATATATAGCTATCTTATTTTGTGGTATAAAATTTTAACAACAAGAACATAGTTTGAATGTTTTCAAACTTGTTTGCAAACTAAATAGATCCTTCTAACTTAACTTTTAAAATACTTCAAGACCTGTAATATATCATAAATATATGCTAATTTAACAAGGTATAACTTGGTTTTTCAAAGAACACCTTAAAAACTGAATTTACGACGTCGGAGTGCAACCGGGGGCTGTTTTGGGTTGGATAATTAAAAACCATCTTAAACTTTGAATTGGAGGTTTATTTTCTGGAAAAATGATTTTTACTATGAATATGATAACACATAAAAATTTCATGATTTAACTCAAAGTATAAGTATTTTTAGAAAAATAATCATTTAAGGTTGTTTACATGATGGAAAATGATTAACTTCATAAGTTTCACTAAAGTTTGACCTATGACCTGTGATTTCGAATACAAACTAAGGTATTTATAGTTCATAGTCTTAAAGAGGGACTCGATCCAAGGAAGTGACAAGTTGAATCAACGAAAACGGAGTTGTAACGAAGAAACTATGACCAAAACGAGATCGGATATCTAAGACTTGTTTAACTTCGGGATTAATTGGGAAAAATTAAATAAAATCACATATTTCTAAGATAACATGATATTTTATATATATGTACTTATAATTCAATTTTATATGGTTCAGGATCACCCGCAAACAACACGAGAAGATTAATCATAAGATCCCATGTTTGTACGCAACACGTCATTTGACAACACCGGTACTTTATGTACGCAACACGTCATTTGACAACACCGGTACCGTGGGTCAAGATTAATCTCGACCAATACATATACGATGGGGTTTTATTTATTTCGTTAGGGGGTTTTATTTATTTCATTGCGGGTATATTAAACATCTAAAAATGAACCATTAAAATTGAATTACTAACAACGAACTGCTAACTACGGACTAAGGAATTATTCAAAGTATTAAAAGTATAACAAGTATATATATGTGACTATTGTTTAAAAAGAAAAGGTATTGATATATCATATATGGATAGGTTCGTGATATCAACCGGAGACCAAGTCAAATTATATATATCTTCAAGACAACAGTGAGTATATAGTCCCACTTTTAAACTCTAAATATTTCGGGATGAGAATACATGTATTTTATGTTTTACGATATGGACACAAGTAACTGAAAAATATATTCTACGTTGAGTTGTACCACTGGCATACTTCCCTGTAGCTTGGTAACTGTTATTTACAGCGGTATTGTAAACGCGAATCCTGTTGATAGATCTATCGGGCCTGACAACCCCAACCGGACTGGACGACCAGTATTCAACGGTTGCACAGTACTTCGTTTAGTGACTACACTTGGTACGGTGTAGTAAGATTTCATAATAAAGGGAATATGCGACGTGATTAAATGTTAAGTATGGTTACCAAGTGCTCAACCACTTAGAATATTTTTATTAAAATGTTTATATATGAAATCTTGTGGTCTATATTTATATCGCTGCCGGCATTAAACCTATATCTCACCAACTTTATGTTGACGTTTTAAACATGTCTATTCTCAGGTGATAATTAGAAGCTTCCGCTGCATCATGTTGAATCTAAGCAGGATCTTGCGTACGCATATTTGTGTCAAAAATAAGACTGCATATCCAAGAACTTGTGTTGTAAAATATGCTAGAAATCGGGTTGTTATTATCATTTGTAAAGTTTGTAAGTCGAAGATTATCGCTAAACGATAATCATCTTTATTTTGTCCAAAGCTTGTATCAAAAATAAGGATCATGGTTTGTAATGTATAATATATGCAGTTTTTCTTTAAAAAAATGTCGCATATAGAGGTCAATACCTCGCAATGAAATCATACGTTATCTAACACGTTCTTATGGTTAAGGACGGGTTATGACAAATTCCCTTGAGCTGCTGCATCGATCGTCGTCCTATGATTTACCGTAAGACCATTGTAGAAGGTACAGATTTGGGCTGACCGTTCTAACTGGTGATTAGGGTACTTCTTCAGCAGGGTTTTAAAATGCTCCCATGCAGTGTAGAGAGATTCATCATAACTCTGTTTGAAGTTAATGATGTCATTCTTCAGTGTGGTTTGTTTAGAAGGAGGGAAATATTTGGTTAGGAATTTAGTAGCCATCTCCGTCCATGACGTGATGGAATATTTTTCCAGTCCTTCAAACCAAGTTTGAGCATGATGAGTGAGAGAATAGGGGAACAAGTATAGCCAGACTATATCTTGTCCTATCCCTGGCTGTTTGTAGGAGTTCGAAAGAGATATGAATTTATCAAGGTAAGAATTAGGATCGTCATTCGGTAATCCATGAAACTGACATCTATTCTGAATGAGCTGAATGATGTGATGTTTTAACTCGAACGAGTGTCCTTGAATCTCTGGAAATCTGATTGGTCCTCCACGACCTTCAATCGAGGGTTTTGTATTTTCTGCTAAAGTAATGCGTAATGCCATTTGGTTTCTGATTCTTGCTTCCTTGCGCGCTTTAGAGATTATTGCGTCTGGATCAGGTATGAATAACAACGGCCCTGGTCTAGATCGGGTTTGGGTCATTCACTGGGTATGCCTTTTCATTTTTAATTTTTTCGCAAATAAGCTAAATTATAATAAGCTAAACTAATTTATTCTAGGACAATTTTAATCTAAGGTAATCTAGTTTAATCTAATTGTAACCTAAGTTAATCTAAGGTAATCTAATCTAGGGTATTCTAAGGTATCTAATTAACTAACTATCCTACGGTGGAATATGTTTTTGGTTCTGGCTACTTATTCCCTGGTATTTCGGTAACAAAGCTCCGCACGAACTATTCAACAAACCAAGTGGCAAGGCCGACTACGGAGAGGCAGGATCCTTTTGGTCCCAATATAATTGGCGACTGTTCGAAAAATCCAATAACCAAGTCCGTGTATAATTTTCTTTCTTAGACACCACTAAATGTTTGTGAATAAGTTTGATCGAAAGCAGTATTGCCCGATACCAGTTCCCCGTCAGCGGCGCCAAAAAAACTATACTCCTCCCGTGATATGGCCGAAACGGACAGTTTTTAATTGCGCGGTGTCATCGGGCCGCGGCTTGCCAGGATCAGCCACTCGTGGGAGGAAGGTACTTGTTTTAAATTTATATTTAGCGGGGCCTAAATCTTACTACTCCTTATAAGTAAGGGAAGTATGACCTAGGGTCGTATTTTTGAGATATCAGTAACATCGAACCTATATTGTAGCCTAAGATAGTTAGGGAGTAGTGAATATTTATTTTGGGATTTTCTAATTTATAAGACAGATAAAGTAAATGCGATAAAATTTGTAATTCAGATAAGGTTAAAGTAAGTACATACTATGTCTTCATCAGTTATTCTGCCGAGATTATGGAATGCTGGCTCATGAATATGCAGAGGCCTTGTATTCATTACACTAGTCCTAAATGCCCTTGTCATAAGACATGTCACTGGGTACTGCATTAGGCTTGAAGATTCTGAATAGACAGCAACTTCCCTTACTCCCGACGCCCGTACAGTCTGACTACAGGCATACACGTTCAGACGGCTCATTCAATTGAGCGACTCGGTTAGGTGACGTATTAACATTCCAAAATGGTCTAAACTTTCTTAAGCGTAATAGAATGCTTGGTTTACCATATACGAGAGACGTGATGTGTTTCAATGCTTTCGTTAATGATTGGTAAAAGATAGTTAGGCCCTTAAAAAGAGTTCAACCATAAAGAACACCATGGCCAAGTCAAGTCTGACTTCCAAGAACACGTTCGGTTATCCTAACGGTCCAATCCTTTATGCGTCTAAACAAACAGTTCCTTAATTAACTAAGAATCCCTCAAGCGGGGTGCAATGCTTGAGACCGCGTTATGGTGCAGTTCACTGGTCAACACTAACCATGTTCCATGGCCTTACTTAGCAGAGGTACAGCTTACAACAACCGTTGTGCTTCAGCGTGCACGTATGAAGTTTATATGCTTGGTGACTACACTAGCATGGTCTGGGACCGACAATGTACTAGGGGTCTAGTCAGATGTTTCACTACGAAAGAGTCCTCAGTCGGAGTTCAAAGCTTGATAGACTTACTACAACCGGTGTGCCTCAGTCGATCTTAAATTGTATCCGATATACTTCTCTTTCCAAGGGGTGACACAGATAGTGTACTCTGAATCGGGGTTCACGACTTCCCAATAATAGAGACTATAACTACGTTCTATTAGTTGGAAAAGCGATTGAGTTTAAAGCATAATCGGAATGCATTTCGACAACATACACAGACCATAATATTATTTCGGCATTATAACTGCTTACATCATAGCATATACTAAAGATAACTACTCGCTAATCATGGCAACAATATCATAAAACATTATATAAGATAAAGGATAGAAGTACCAGTAGATTAAATGAGTTCTGAATACAAAATTGACAACTTCAAGACTCCAGACCGCTCCTAATACAATCTTCAGCGTTCTTCTCCGGGTACTAGGTTTCTCGCACGGAGTCGAAGGCCTTGAGAGTATGACTAATATTGTACAAGAGAGAGAAAGAAGTGAATTGAAGTGTGTGTTGGAATAAATGACAAAGACCCATTAAATAGACTTGAAATTGGCCAGAATACGCCTGGCAGGGCGTATGGCAGACCGTATATGGCAGGCCGTATGGCTGGCAGGCCGTTTGGTGGGCCGTGTGGTGGCACGTATCTGGCAGGCCGTATCCATAGTGGCAGGCCATATGGCAGGCCGTATGGCAGGCCGTATGGCAGGCTGGTCAGGCAGGATTCCCTGGATCGTAACTTGATTTCTTGTCTTTCACCGTTTTCGCTCTAGAATCTTCGTTTTAGCTCCGATTCTCTTGATTCTTTTTGCACCGTCTTCATAATTACTTGTTCTTCAATTCTAATAGACGAAGTGGGTATTTTGCCGACAAAGTTTGAATCTTTCTTGTTTTTGGGCCTTAATACCGGGGTGAAAACGTGACTTTTTAGCCTATATCAGTGACTATCGTGTTCGTTCAGATACACTAAGGCTCGTGCATTCGATCGGCCCCGTCAAGTATGGTTATCCATATATATGAGTAGTGTCATTATTGCTTTGATTTAATGTAGATACTTGTTATTTGTATTACTTGTAGCTTGTTGATTATATGTGGTAGTGCCATGTGGTAGTCATTTTATGTATGTGCATGCATGTAATATTTTTACTTTCACTAAGCATTGATTACCCTAGTTGATGTTTACTTCTTAAAGTTTCGGGCGCGGATAAAGGTAAGGGTAAGCTTGGGAATTAATGGACTACCACATGATGCTTGTAGAAGATTGATTTTGGCATTTGACTTAGGTTTGGGTAGTGTAATCCCAAACACCATGACCAAGTCGTTTTTGAGTTAAACATTTCATTGGGTCTTTATGTGCACATGAATTGTAAACGGGTCGTGAGGACCCATTTTGTAAATTTAAGCCTTGTTGACGTCATGGAACTCGTTAGTTTGATTTATGAATGTTGAACATGTTTTAAAAAATGAATGATATTTTGGGTTTGGGGTCAAGGTCGACACTTCATAGGTTAAATGGGTCAAAATGGGTGTTTTAAGTTGAAAACTGCAACATCTGGTGCGGCGCACCAATCCACGGGTGCGGCGCACCAGACCCGATGTTGAAGTTTTTAACTAAAAACACTCCTTTTGATGAAACTTGTTATTTGCTACTGACTTCAAAAATTGAAAATTTAGCTTTAAGGTGCGCCGCTTATCCCCTTTGGTGCGTTGCGCCATATGCATGTGTAAAAAAAATCTTGATTTTTTTGAAAACAGGTTTGAGTCATTTCACACGAGGGGCCTGTTTGAGGCAATATAGAATACAAACAATGTTAGGGTGCTCCGGGTTTGGAAAAACCCGGAGGCTGAAGCATATAGATTGTAACACCGTACTTTTTACATACACAATTTTTTTTAGATATTCACAGCGGAAGACTTATTAATTTACATATCATATATTAGTACATACTTATATGATTACACAAAATCACAGGTGTTACCTTCTTAATACAAAACACTGGACCATATTGTTTATCATAAAACATCAGAGTTATTCACTGTGTCAAACATCTTTACTTGCCTTGCAAAACCCACCAAAAGCTGCTAATCTATACCTGCAGGGCAAAACACCGTGTGGGAATTATCATATCGCTAAGTGAATGGCAATATCTAGGTGGACATCACTACAAGTATCAAGCACATCTTAAAGGCACTGGTCACTAATCACTTAAAGCCATACACAAGAGGACGGGCAACCCATAGCTGATCAAGCTAGAATATACTGATAGCCCACACTAATGAGTCACTGGTATAGTCTTCCAGACGTGACACACTCATCATTCATACTATACCACTAATCAGTAGCACTTGGACCCAATACTATCGCCTTAAATACACAAGGTAAATAGTTGTAACGACCCGACTTTCTCGACTTGCTTTTGTGCTTTGTGCTTTCACAAAACTGCGTATTTGTGCGTACTGAGCTATATTATACTCTGGGCTCTTACTACATGTGCATTACTCTCGTTTATATGTTAAAACGTGTCTTTAAGTACGTAGTTGCTTAACTTGATCCCCGAATGTTTTTACGACCGATAGTGTCACTTGACGTTTGAAACGAGCTATGTATTTCAGTACACTTTTAAATTTGGTCATAATCGGAATATTATGACTACGTAATACTAATTTCTATTTCCTAATAACAATTACTTGGGTTTTTGGATGCTTAATTACGCTTAGTAATTTACTAGAACACACTAGTTAGTCTTATTGGACTTTCTACCTTGTTGGATTTTAGCCCACCCTACTCTAGCTAGTGGACTATTTAATTAGCCCAATTATTAATGGATTATGACCCATTTATATATATGTAAGATAAATACCCATTTATAAGAGCCAACATACTAGCATTTTTGTTAACCATTATCACTAATGTTGCATGGTATCCCAACATAAGCACTAACTTTAGACCACCATTAACCAAAAAGCAAAAGTTCTCCCCCACTTGTCCCCCCCCTAAAAGCAATGACCATGAGGGCCTCCCCACCCCATTTTTCCCTATAAATACCAAGCTAATCTCATCCATTTCACACTTGATCTCATTCACAATTTACACACACTTACTCTCTTATTTTCTCTCTAGTCTTTCTCACTCTAAAAATTGTAAGTTTTAAGTTTTAATCTTCTTCTTTTTCCTTCTTTATAATCGACATCATCATCATCATGTAAGATCAAGCTCTTTAGCTTTTTGATCTTGTTATATCTTGTAGATTCAAATTTGGGTTTGAATCCTTCAAGAACATGGAAGATTCAAGCTTTCTAGCTTTGAATCTTCATTTATTTTTTTAGATCTAAATCTTTTAGCTTATAATCTCTTTATTTTGTTGTAAAGATCAAAACTTGTGTTTGTGGTCTTCATGTAACTTGAAGATCTAGCTTCATGCTTCAAGGATCTTCAAGAACATTCAAGGTTCAAGCTTTCTAGCTTTGAATATTCATTGCTTTTGTTAGATCTAAGCTTTTTAGCTTATGGTCTCTTTATTTTGTTATAAAGATCAAAACTTGTGTTTATGGTCTTCATGAAACTTGAAGATCTAGCTTTATGCTTTCAAGATCTTCAAGAACATAAAAGATTTAAGGTTTCTAGCTTTGTAATCTCATAACTTTTGTGAAAAGGATCCAAGCTCTCTAGCTTAGGGTTCCATTACTTTGTTTGATCAAATTTATGTCTTGTTTGTTTGATTGAATGAAAGTTTGTAGCTTTTGTTGTAGATAGAATTTGTGTTTGTGTTAAGACTAAGAATATGATGTAACCTTGGTTCATCATCCTATCTTTTCTGCTTATTCACTGTGAGTTATAGCATCCCTTATTCTTTTTACTATTTTTGGGACTGAGAATACATGCACTTTTTACATTTTACATACTAGACACGAGTACTTAAACTTTACATATGTGTGGGTAACATAACGGCACAAAGATTCCCATTAGCTCGGTAACATTTAATCATTGGTTTCCTAACCGTGAACGCGAATCTTAGATATAGATTCATAGGGTTTGACATCCCCACTCGGGCTATTTGCACTAGCATTCAACAGGTGTTTAATACTTCGAGGACAAACGCACTCGCCAAGTGCACTTTTAGGGGTGATATACATACGCTAAGTCTAGTTACCGGGTGCCCACGGTTAAGCATATAATGTTCATACTGATTTGAAATACTGATTTAAACTGCTGGTTGAAGCACTGAAATCTCGTGGTCAACATTACATTACTGATTACAAACAAACTATAGCTCACCAACATTCATGTTGACATTTTAAGCATGTATTTCTCAGGTGCTTAGACGTTGTTGCTTCCGCTGTTAGACTTGCTGTTATAGTCTTGGTGTATAGACTTGTTGTTATAGACTTCCGCTGCATTATTTAGAGATGTCTCAAGTATGGAACTTTTACTTTGCATTCGCAACTTATGTTATTTTCAAAACAATGGCTTTGTAATGACCTTAGTATCATGTACTCATGTAAATGTTTCATCTTCTGTAAAACAATTGAAGTTATCTTCTCATGAATGCAAAACTGGTTTTTTAAACAGTGTATAGTGTTTGATCTTGAAATGATCCTGTTGTTGATAATCCGTACACGATGATTTTGTACGGGGCATCACAATAGCATTGACCTCTTATGTCGGAATTACACCCATCGACGTTCACTGGTGTACACATAATCATATATAGTCACAATACTGGTCACAGACTCATTACACAGTCTAATTATAAGCATGGCACGGATCACTGTACTTGTCACTGTATAATCACATCCATAAAGATAATCCCACTCACTTAGAAGCACAAGTACTCAGTTGTCTTATATCACTGAGCCTTCACCTTTCCGTTTATCACCTGAGAATATCAGTTCTCTAGTTAGTACACTTTTCAATCAAATTACTCATTAGCATAAATACCATAGCAATACATTAAATGGGTCAGAATTGCACTTGACCCAAACATACAAACACTGTCACTCGCACGGATGAGGTCTCACTCGTGCGACTGAATATACTCACTCGCATGAGTGAGTATCCTTAATCGTACAACTGACTTATCACTTATACTAGTGATTATCAAACCTACTCGCACGGTTTAATGTGTCACTCGTGCGAATGGACACTTCACTCGCATGAGTGAGTGCCTCAGACGCACGGTTAAGAAAGTACAGTAGCACAACTGCAATTCTAGCTTTTTACAACCAACCTAAAGTTTGATTTAGTGTTTTAAAACCTTATCATTGGAAACTAGACCTCAAGACGATTCCAACGATAGTTTATTTGTCAAAACGGAGTTACGGTTTGAAAGTTACAGCCTTTTCAATTTTACCAAAAACCTCGCATGGTTGAGCCCTCAAAAGTGTGCTCAGACGTGTGGGTGCTGAAGAACACCACCCGTTTGCTGTTTTTGAGTTTTTTTTACACCAAAAACTCGATCTCTGCTTGTTTTGATCAATCCAATGACCCAAGAACACTATATAACACATATAATCTATTTCTAACCTTAAACAAGCATAACAAACATATTCAAAGCAAGAATCAAAAATAAAAATTAACTTTTTCAAAACCCATTCACAACTCAATTTAATTCTACAAAATCTGAGATTTATACCTTGTTTTGATGCTTGAAATCACTTGAATTAGATGCACGAAATCACAAGCTTTGAATTACACTCTTTGATTTTAGGATTTAGAATGTGTTTTTTAGGGTTTATGTTATTGCTAAAATTAGCAAGTAATGAACGTACAGGTATATATCTAATTTTATTTTTCTTCACACAAACGTAAGTAACACTTCCGTCTAACATACGGGTATTTACCAGAACCCAAAATATTTAATAACTTATTCATATCAAGTCCAATTCACAAAAGGAAATATGTTCTGTGACCCTTGTCACAAAATGCACATTATTCCATACACAATAATTATAAAACACATAATTATTAAACTCACTATACTAACCCACAAGGGTAAATGTATCATTTCTACTAGGCCCAAAGCGAGGCTGTTACAAATCTACCCCCTTAAGAAGATTCCGTCTTCGGAATCTAGTCACGATTAGATAGATGAGGGTATCTCGAGGTCATTAACTCCTCGATTTCACATGTCAAGCTTGTACCCAAACTGTGCTTCTATTCCACAAGCACCATTAGGATCTGTTTCTTGCGCAACTTGATTATTTTTCGGTCCAAAATCCTAACAAGTTCCCTCACTAACTTTTTATTCGTATCCACTTTTAAATCTTGAAGAAGTAGTATCGACTTTTATCTTTTCACTTTACACTTGCGGAGATAACACACCTTAACTTTACCAAGATGGCACTGAACACTCATAATCACAATATTTAGTTAACACTTACTATCTTTTCTGCGAAGAGACCTACTGTAAATTTTTATAATTGGTGCAGATTACACGATGTACACTACAAGGATAATATCTCCATAACTTTAACACAAACACTCCTACAGCCATTTCTAAGTCATGAGTTGGATAATTCTTTTCACTTGGTTTTAACTTGTTAAGACTCATATGCAATTACACGATCTCTTTGCATTAATACATAGCAAAAACCGGATAAAGACGCGTCGTGATACATAACAAGATCGCTAAGGCTAACACTGGTGCTTGACACAACAAACTTTTCAAAGTCTGAAATGCAGTTTCTTGTTCATTCTCTCACTGAAAAGACACATCCTTTCTAGTTAATATTATCAAAGAACTTGCAATCTTTAAAAAAATCTTTACTAAATCGTCGGTAGTAACCGGCCAATCCTAGAAAACTCTTAATTTATGTCAGATTCTTTGGTTAATTCCAATTTCTCACAACTTCAATCTTAGTTGGATCCACTTTAATACCTTCATCACAGATAACATGATCCAAAAATTTGAACTTCACGTAACCGAAACTCACATTTTGAAAAATTTGCATACAATTGTTCACGTCTTAGGAGTTCTAACACTTGTCTTAAATGCTCAGCATGCTCGGATTCAGTTTTGGAGTACACTAAGATGTCATCAATAAACACGATAACAAACTTATCCAAAAATGGTTTACACATCCTATTCATGAGATCCATGAAAATTGTTGGAGCGTTGGTTAATCCAAACAGAATCACTAAGAACTCATAATGACCATAATGAATACGAAATGAAATCTTAGGAATGTCAGATTCAGCAACACGAACCTGATGATATCTCGAACGTAAATCTAATTTTGAAAAGAATGAAATTCCTTGAAGCTGATCGAATAAATCATCTACCATATGAAGCGGATACTTATTCTTTATTGTTCTTTTATTTAATTAACTATAATTTATACACATTCGAGTGTACCCTCATTCCTTTTCACGAATAACACTGGTGCACCCCATGGCAAAGAACTCGGACGAATGAACCCGTGGTCCAATAATTCTTAAATTTGGGACATCATTTCACGAATTTCTGAAGGAGCAAATCTATACAGAACTTTGGCAACCGGCGTAGCCTCTGGCACTAATTCGATCTTATACTAAACTTCCCTGATCGACGATAAGACTTAACACTTTTGGATATTCGGACACTACGGAAATAGCGGACACTACCTTCTTTTCCTTCCTTACATCGATCACATAAGCTAAGAAGGAATCACATCCCTTGGCCAAAGATTTCTGAGCTTTCATCATCGAAATTAACGGACAACGGAACCCGCCGCAATCATTACCAGCCACTACCCGTTTCCCACCGGCCATCGGAAAAGAGATAACTTTCTCATCGCACTTAATACTGGCCTTATGGTCACTAAGCCAATTCATGCCTAACACTACGTCAGAGTTTAGTATAGGCATCATGTAGTGACCCGAACTTTTCCATGTTTATATATATTAATTGAGATTGATATTTACATGATTAAATGTTTCCAACATGTTAAGCAATCAAACTTGTTAAGACTTGATTAATTAAAATATGTTTCATATAGACAATTGACCACCCAAGTTGACCGGTGATTCACGAACGTTAAAACTTGTAAAAACTATATGATGACATATATATGGATATATATATAGTTAACATGATACTATGATAAGTAAACATATCATTAAGTATATTAACAATGAACTACATATGTAAAAACAAGACTACTAACTTAATGATTTTTAAACGAGACATATATGTAACGATTATCGTTGTAAAGACATTTAATGTATATATATCATATTAAGAGATATTCATACATGATAATATCATGATAATATAATAATTTAAAATCTCATTTGATATTATAAACATTGGGTTAACAACATTTAACAAGATCGTTAACCTAAAAGTTTCAAAACAACACTTACATGTAACGACTAACGATGACTTAACGACTCAGTTAAAATGTATATACATGTAGTGTTTTAATATGTATTTATACACTTTTGAAAGACTTCAATACATTTATCAAAATACTTCTACTTAACAAAAATGCTTACAATTACATCCTCGTTCAGTTTCATCAACAATTCTACTCGTATGCACCCGTATTCGTACTCGTACAATACACAGCTTTTAGATGTATGTACTATTGGTATATACACTCCAATGATCAGCTCTTAGCAGCCCATGTGAGTCACCTAACACATGTGGGAACCATCATTTGGCAACTAGCATGAAATATCTCATAAAATTACAAAAATATGAGTAATCATTCATGACTTATTTACATGAAAACAAAATAACATATCCTTTATATCTAATCCATACACCAACGACCAAAAACACCTACAAACACTTTCATTCTTCAATTTTCTTCATCTAATTGATCTCTCTCAAATTCTATCTTCAAGTTCTAAGTGTTCTTCATAAATTCCAAAAGTTCTAGTTTCATAAAATCAAGAATACTTTCAAGTTTGCTAGCTCACTTCCAATCTTGTAAGGTGATCATCCAACCTCAAGAAATATTTGTTTCTTACAGTAGGTTATCATTCTAATACAAGGTAATAATCATATTCAAACTTTGGTTCAATTTTTGTAACTATAACAATCTTATTTTAAGTGATGATCTTACTTGAACTTGTTTTCGTGTCATGATTCTGCTTCAAGAACTTCGAGCCATCCAAGGATCCATTGAAGCTAGATCCATTTTTCTCTTTTCTAGTAGGTTTATCCAAGGAACTTAAGGTAGTAATGATGTTCATAATATCATTCGATTCATACATATAAAGCTATCTTATTCGAAGGTTTAAACTTGTAATCACTAGAACATAGTTTAGTTAATTCTAAACTTGTTCGCAAACAAAAGTTAATCCTTCTAACTTGACTTTTAAAATAAACTAAACACATGTTCTATATCTATATGATATGCTAACTTAATGATTTAAAACCTGGAAACACGAAAAACACCGTAAAACCGGATTTACGCCGTCGTAG
Organism: Rutidosis leptorrhynchoides; assembly: GCF_046630445.1. Taxonomy (NCBI): domain Eukaryota; kingdom Viridiplantae; phylum Streptophyta; class Magnoliopsida; order Asterales; family Asteraceae; genus Rutidosis; species Rutidosis leptorrhynchoides. Next base: position 570,074,346 of record NC_092334.1, read on the forward strand.
TAACACCGCGGGCTGTTTTGGGTTAGTTAATTAAAAACTATGATAAACTTTGATTTAAAAGTTGTTATTCTGAGAAAATGATTTTTATTATGAACATGAAACTATATCCAAAAATTATGGTTAAACTCAAAGTGGAAGTATGTTTTCTAAAATGGTCATCTAGACGTCGTTCTTTCGACTGAAATGACTACCTTTACAAAAATGACTTGTAACTTATTTTTCCCACTATAAACTTATACTTTTTCTGTTTAGATTCATAAAATAGAGTTCAATATGAAACCATAGCAATTTGATTCACTCAAAACGGATTTAAAATGAAGAAGTTATGGGTAAAACAAGATTGGATAATTTTTCTCATTTTAGCTACGTGAAAATTGGTAACAAATATATTCCAACCATAACTTAATCAACTTGTATTGTATATTATGTAATCTTGAGATACCATAGACACGTATACAATGTTTCGACCTATCATGTCGACACATCTATATATATTTCGGAACAACCATAGACACTCTATATGTGAATGTTGGAGTTAGCTATACAGGGTTGAGGTTGATTCCAAAATATGTATAGTTTGAGTTGTGATCAATACTGAGATACGTATACACTGGGTCGTGGATTGATTCAAGATAATATTTATCGATTTATTTCTGTATATCTAACTGTGGACAACTAGTTATAGGTTACTAACGAGGACAGCTGACTTAATAAACTTAAAACATCAAAATATATTAAAAGTGTTGTAAATATATTTTGAACATACTTTGATATATATGTATATATTGTTATAGGTTCGTGAATCAACCAGTGGCCAAGTCTTACTTCCCGACGAAGTAAAAATCTGTGAAAGTGAGTTATAGTCCCACTTTTAAAATCTAATATTTTTGGGATGAGAATACATGCAGGTTTTATAAATGATTTACAAAATAGACACAAGTACGTGAAACTACATTCTATGGTTGAATTATCGAAATCGAATATGCCCCTTTTTATTAAGTCTGGTAATCTAAGAATTAGGGAACAGACACCCTAATTGACGCGAATCCTAAAGATAGATCTATTGGGCCTAACAAACCCCATCCAAAGTACCGGATGCTTTAGTACTTCGAAATTTATATCATATCCGAAGGGTGTCCCGGAATGATGGGGATATTCTTATATATATGCATCTTGTTAATGTCGGTTACCAGGTGTTCACCATATGAATGATTTTTATCTCGATGTATGGGATGTGTATTGAAATATGAAATCTTGTGGTCTATTGTTACGATTTGATATATATAGGTTAAACCTATAACTCACCAACATTTTTGTTGACGTTTTAAGCATGTTTATTCTCAGGTGATTATTAAGAGCTTCCGCTATCGCATACTTAAATAAGGACAAGATTTGGAGTCCATGCTTGTATGATATTGTGTAAAAACTGCATTCAAGAAACTTATTTTGTTGTAACATATTTGTATTGTAAACCATTATGTAATGGTCGTGTGTAAACAGGATATTTTAGATTATCATTATTTGATAATCTACGTAAAGCTTTTTAAACCTTTATTGATGAAATAAAGGTTATGGTTTGTTTAAAAATGAATGCAGTCTTTGAAAAACGTCTCATATAGAGGTCAAAACCTCGCAACGAAATCAATTAATAGGGAACGTTTTTAATCAATAAGAACGGGACATTTCAGTTGGTATCAGAGCGTTGGTCTTAGAGAACCAAAATTTTGCATTAGTGTGTCTTATCGAGTTTGTTAGGATGCATTAGTGAGTCTGGACTTCGACCGTGTTTACTTGAAAAATGATTGCTTAACAAATTTTGTTGGAAACTATATATTTTTAACATGTGAATATTATGTGATATATTAATCTCTTAACGCGTTTGATATTATGTGATAGATGTCTACCTCTAGAACAAGTCCCATTGACTCACCTAATAATAATGAAGAGTCAAATGTAAATTGGAATGATTCGTGGACTGATTCACAAGTTCCCGAAGAGGAACCGGAAGAAGAGTCGGAACCGGAAGAAGAATCGGAACCGGAAGAAGAATCGGAACCGGATGAAGAAATAGAACCGGTGGGGGAAATAATAAAACGGTTAAGTAAAAGAAAATCCTCAACCAACCGACCAAGGTTAATTATGGTCAATGGTGTCTCCGCCAAGGAAGCAAAATATTGGGAGGATTACCAATTCTCCGATGAATCGGATTCCGACGAGAATTCCGATGATGTTATAGAAATTACCCCAACCGAATTTAAAAAGGCAAAAGAAAATAATAAGGAAAAGGGCATAAAAATAGAGAAATCTAATTCCAACCCCGATGAACTTTATATGTATCGTCAACCCCCGAAGTCCTTAAGTTGTAACAATGACCCGGGAACCTCTAAACCACCAGGTTTTTCTAAACCAATGTGGAAAATTACGGCTCGTATTAGGGGAACATCATATATCCCTAGAAACTTGGCAAAACGAACCAAAACCGAAGAAGAAGAAACGAGCGAGTCGGAATAAGATAGTTGTATTCGTGTGGTGTAATATATGTAATATAGTGTGCTTATGCTTTATGACATATGTAAAAATTGCTTGTATTAATAAGTATTTTTTTTATGAATCTAACTCTTGTCTATTTTACAGTTTAAAAACACAAAATGGATAGACAACCCAATATTTTAAGAGACCTACCCGGAGACATGATTGATGAAATCTTGTCTAGAGTCGGTCAGAATTCCTCGGCACAACTATTTAAGGCGAGATCAGTTTGTAAGACATTCGAAGAACGTTCCAAGAATGTCTTGGTTTATAAGAGACTTTCGTTTGAAAGATGGGGGATATCACATTGGGAAACCCATAAGTTACGATGTGTTTACTTTGACGCATATATTGCGGGGAACCCAAATGCTATTTTACGGAACGGGTTAAGAAATTATTTTGACCTAATATATCCGAATATTGGACTTCGTGATTTAGAAAAAGCGGCTAACATGCAACATAAAGAAGCATGTTATGCTTACGGATTAGTAATGTTCGCTTCTCACCAAAGTGAGAACAAGAACATCGGGCTACAACTATTAAACAAAACGTTTCCACAAGTGACGGAGTCGGTAATTGGGGTAAGAAATGAGGTTTTTAGATTGTTACGGGACTGTTGGACATTACGTAACCCTCGTCCCTTTGACGACGTTACAACACGCTGTCTTATCAACGGCCATAACGGTTATGTTGCACAAGACCAAGGATGGGAAGTAGTCCTAGTAAAACCAGAATGCATGACTTGTTTCTGGACGTATGAATTACGTGTCTTTATTGCCTTTGCTGAACGACTTGTGTACTAGCTAGAATTATCTTCACAACTATCTTGTATCAAAGTTATTGTGTGCTATATTTCATGCTTTATGTAAAATAAGCGGTATTGTAAGTTTGTAAAATATTGTATAAAAGTTTGAACGCGAAATATTATTATAATCAGTTTTTCATATAGAATTGTAGTAGTTGAATTGTATATTAGCTACTAAGTATGAACTTAACGGGTAGGTACTACCCGAATTTAAACTTATAAAACGCTAATATGAAGAAAAAGCTTTTATAAATGAGTTCATATAATGCTACAAAATACTATTAACTACTCTTAATATTCTGTATGATTAACTTGTTCCATTTGACTATTTTGAAGGAAATGGCACCGACTACTCGACACACAGTGAATATGAATGAAGAGGAATTCCGTACTTTTCTAGCTTCAAACATAGCCGCAGTACAGGCTGCGCTACATACCAACAATAACCTTGGATCTAGCAGTACAGGAAATCATGTAGGATGCACCTACAAAGAATTCACTGCCTGCAAACCTTTGGAATTTGATGGAACTGAAGGACCGATCGGATTGAAACGGTGGACCGAGAAGGTCGAATCGGTGTTTGCCATAAGTAAGTGTACTGAAGAGGACAAAGTGAAGTACGCTACGCATACCTTCACAGGTTCTACGTTAACATGGTGGAATACCTATCTAGAGCAAGTGGGACAAGACGATGCGTACGCACTACCGTGGTCAGCATTCAAGCACTTGATGAACGAGAAGTACCGTCCCAGAACCGAGGTCAATAAGCTCAAGACAGAACTTAGAGGGTTACGAACCCAAGGATTTGATATTACCACGTATGAAAGACGATTCACAGAATTGTGCCTATTGTGTCCGGGAGCATTCGAAGATGAGGAAGAGAAGATCGACGCGTTTGTGAAAGGATTACCGGAAAGAATCCAAGAAGATATAAGTTCACACGAACCCGCCTCCATACAACAGGCATGTAGAATGGCTCACAAACTAGTGAACCAGATTGAAGAAAGAATTAAAGAACAGACTGCTGAAGAGGCCAATGTGAAGCAAGTCAAAAGAAAGTGGGAGGAAAATGGTGATAAGAATCACCAATACAACAACAACAGCAATCGCAACAATTATCCCAACAATCGCAACATCAATCGCAACTACAACAAACGGCCCAACAACAACAACAACAACAACAACAACAACTACAACAATCATCCCAACAACAATAATAACCGCAACAACAACAACAATCAGAAGCAGCTATGCCAAAGGTGTGAAAAGTATCACTCAGGGTTCTGCACCAAATTTTGCAACAAGTGTAAAAGAAATGGTCATAGCGCGGCGAAGTGTGAGGTCTACGGACCAGGGGTTAATAGAACGAAAGGAACAAATGGTGTCGGAACGAGTAATGGCGGAGCAAGTAGTGTCGGAGCAAGCTATGCCAATGTAGTTTGTTATAAATGTGGAAAACCGGGCCACATTATTAGAAATTGCCCGAACCAGGAGAACACGAATGGACAAGGCCGCGGAAGAGTTTTCAATATTAATGCGGCAGAGGCACAGGAAGACCCAGAGCTTGTTACGGGTACGTTTCTTATTGATAATAAATCTGCTTACGTTTTATTTGATTCGGGTGCGGATAGAAGCTATATGAGTAGAGATTTTTGTGCTAAATTAAGTTGCCCATTGACGCCTTTGGATAGTAAATTTTTACTCGAATTAGCAAATGGTAAATTAATTTCAGCAGATAATATATGTCGGAATCGAGAAATTAAACTGGTTAGCGAAACATTTAAGATTGATTTAATACCAGTAGAGTTAGGGAGTTTTGATGTGATAATCGGTATGGACTGGTTGAAAGAAGTGAAAGCAGAGATTGTTTGTTACAAAAATGCAATTCGCATTATACGAGAAAAAGGAAAACCCTTAATGGTGTACGGAGAAAAGGGCAACACGAAGCTACATCTTATTAGTAATTTGAAGGCACAAAAACTAATAAGAAAAGGTTGCTATGCTGTTCTAGCACACGTCGAGAAAGTACAAACTGAAGAAAAGAGCATCAATGATGTTCCCATTGCAAAAGAATTTCCCGATGTATTTCCGAAAGAATTACCGGGATTACCCCCACATCGATCCGTTGAATTTCAAATAGATCTTTTACCAGGAGCTGCACCAATAGCTCGTGCTCCTTACAGACTCGCACCCAGCGAGATGAAAGAACTGCAAAGCCAATTACAAGAACTTTTAGAGCGTGGTTTCATTCGACCAAGCACATCACCGTGGGGAGCTCCTGTTTTGTTTGTCAAGAAGAAAGATGGTACATTCAGGTTGTGTATCGACTACCGAGAGTTGAACAAACTTACCATCAAGAACCGCTACCCACTACCGAGAATCGACGACTTATTTGATCAACTACAAGGCTCGTCTGTTTATTCAAAGATTGACTTACGTTCCGGGTATCATCAAATGCGGGTGAAAGAAGATGATATTCCAAAGACTGCTTTCAGAACACGTTATGGTCATTACGAGTTTATGGTCATGCCGTTTGGTTTAACTAATGCACCTGCTGTGTTCATGGACCTTATGAACCGAGTGTGTGGACCATACCTTGACAAGTTTGTCATTGTTTTCATTGATGACATACTTATTTACTCAAAGAATGACCAAGAACACGGTGAACATTTGAGAAAGGTGTTAGAAGTATTGAGAAAGGAAGAATTGTACGCTAAGTTTTCAAAGTGTGCATTTTGGTTGGAAGAAGTTCAATTCCTCGGTCACATAGTGAACAAAGAAGGTATTAAGGTGGATCCGGCAAAGATAGAAACTGTTGAAAAGTGGGAAACCCCGAAAACTCCGAAACACATACGCCAGTTTTTAGGACTAGCTGGTTACTACAGAAGGTTCATCCAAGACTTTTCCAGAATAGCAAAACCCTTGACTGCATTAACGCATAAAGGGAAGAAATTTGAATGGAATGATGAACAAGAGAAAGCATTTCAGTTATTGAAGAAAAAGCTAACTACGGCACCTATATTGTCATTTCCTGAAGGGAATGATGATTTTGAGATTTAATGTGATGCATCAAAGCAAGGTCTCGGTTGTGTATTAATGCAACGAACGAAGGTGATTGCTTATGCGTCTAGACAATTGAAGATTCACGAACAAAATTATACGACGCATGATTTGGAATTAGGCGCGGTTGTTTTTGCATTAAAGACTTGGAGGCACTACTTATATGGGGTCAAAAGTATTATATATACCGACCACAAAAGTCTTCAACACATATTTAATCAGAAACAACTGAATATGAGGCAGCGTAGGTGGATTGAATTATTGAATGATTACGACTTTGAGATTCGTTACCACCCGGGGAAGGCAAATGTGGTAGCCGATGCCTTGAGCAGGAAGGACAGAGAACCCATTCGAGTAAAATCTATGAATATAATGATTCATAATAACCTTACTACTCAAATAAAGGAGGCGCAACAAGGAGTTTTAAAAGAGGGAAATTTAAAGGATGAAATACCCAAAGGATCGGAGAAGCATCTTAATATTCGGGAAGACGGAACCCGGTATAGGGCTGAAAGGATTTGGGTACCAAAATTTGGAGATATGAGAGAAATGGTACTTAGAGAAACTCATAAAACCAGATACTTAATACATCCTGGAACGGGGAAGATGTACAAGGATCTCAAGAAACATTTTTGGTGGCCGGGTATGAAAGCCGATGTTTCTAAATACGTAGGAGAATGTTTGATGTGTTCTAAGGTCAAAGCTGAGCATCAGAAACCATCAGGTCTACTTCAGCAACCCGAAATCTCGGAAAGGAAATGGGAAAACATTACCATGGATTTCATCACTAAATTGCCAAGGACTGCAAGTGGTTTTGATACTATTTGGGTAATAGTTGATCGTCTCACCAAATCCGCACACTTCCTACCAATAAGAGAAGATGACAAGATGGAGAAGTTAGCACGACTGTATTTGAAGGAAGTCATCTCCAGCCATGGAATACCAATCTCTATTATCTCTGATAGGGATGGCAGATTTATTTCAAGATTCTGGCAGACATTACAACAAGCATTAGGAACTCGTCTAGACATGAGTACTGCCTATCATCCACAAACTGATGGGCAGAGCGAAAGGATGATACAAACGCTTGAAGACATGCTACGAGCATGTGTTATTGATTTCGGAAACAGTTGGGATCGACATCTACCGTTAGCAGAATTTTCCTACAACAACAGCTACCATTCAAGCATTGAGATGGCGCCGTTTGAAGCACTTTATGGTAGAAAGTGCAGGTCTCCGATTTGTTGGAGTGAGGTGGGGGATAGACAGATTACGGGTCCGGAGATTATACAAGAAACTACCGAGAAGATCATCCAAATTCAACAACGGTTGAAAACTGCCCAAAGTCGACAAAAGAGCTACGCTGACATTAAAAGAAAAGATATAGAATTTGAAATTGGAGAGATGGTCATGCTTAAAGTTGCACCTTGGAAAGGCGTTGTTCGATTTGGTAAACGAGGGAAATTAAATCCAAGGTATATTGGACCATTCAAGATTGTTGATCGTGTCGGACCAGTAGCTTACCGACTTGAGTTACCTCAACAACTCGCGGCTGTACATAACACTTTCCACGTCTCGAATTTGAAGAAATATTTTGCTAAAGAAGATCTCACTATTCCGTTAGATGAAATCCAAATCAACGAAAAACTTCAATTCATCGAAGAACCCGTCGAAATAATGGATCGTGAGGTTAAAAGACTTAAGCAAAACAAGATACCAATTGTTAAGGTTCGATGGAATGCTCGTAGAGGACCCGAGTTCACCTGGGAGCGTGAAGATCAGATGAAGAAGAAATACCCGCATCTATTTCCAGAAGATTCATCAACACCTTCAACAGCTTAAAATTTCGGGACGAAATTTATTTAACGGGTAGGTACTGTAGTGACCCGAACTTTTCCATGTTTATATATATTAATTGAGATTGATATTTACATGATTAAATGTTTCCAACATGTTAAGCAATCAAACTTGTTAAGACTTGATTAATTGAAATATGTTTCATATAGACAATTGACCACCCAAGTTGACCGGTGATTCACGAACGTTAAAACTTGTAAAAACTATATGATGACATATATATGGATATATATATAGTTAACATGATACTATGATAAGTAAACATATCATTAACTATATTAACAATGAACTACATATGTAAAAACAAGACTACTAACTTAATGATTTTTAAACGAGACATATATGTAACGATTATCGTTGTAAAGACATTTAATGTATATATATCATATTAAGAGATATTCATACATGATAATATCATGATAATATAATAATTTAAAATCTCATTTGATATTATAAACATTGGGTTAACAACATTTAACAAGATCGTTAACCTAAAAGTTTCAAAACAACACTTACATGTAACGACTAACGATGACTTAACGACTCAGTTAAAATGTATATACATGTAGTGTTTTAATATGTATTTATACACTTTTGAAAGACTTCAATACATTTATCAAAATACTTCTACTTAACAAAAATGCTTACAATTACATCCTCGTTCAGTTTCATCAACAATTCTACTCGTATGCACCCGTATTCGTACTCGTACAATACACAGCTTTTAGATGTATGTACTATTGGTATATACACTCCAATGATCAGCTCTTAGCAGCCCATGTGAGTCACCTAACACATGTGGGAACCATCATTTGGCAACTAGCATGAAATATCTCATAAAATTACAAAAATATGAGTAATCATTCATGACTTATTTACATGAAAACAAAATAACATATCCTTTATATCTAATCCATACACCAACGACCAAAAACACCTACAAACACTTTCATTCTTCAATTTTCTTCATCTAATTGATCTCTCTCAAATTCTATCTTCAAGTTCTAAGTGTTCTTCATAAATTCCAAAAGTTCTAGTTTCATAAAATCAAGAATACTTTCAAGTTTGCTAGCTCACTTCCAATCTTGTAAGGTGATCATCCAACCTCAAGAAATCTTTGTTTCTTACAGTAGGTTATCATTCTAATACAAGGTAATAATCATATTCAAACTTTGGTTCAATTTCTATAACTATAACAATCTTATTTTAAGTGATGATCTTACTTGAACTTGTTTTCGTGTCATGATTCTGCTTCAAGAACTTCGAGCCATCCAAGGATCCATTTTTCTCTTTTCCAGTAGGTTTATCCAAGGAACTTAAGGTAGTAATGATGTTCATAACATCATTCAATTCATACATATAAAGCTATCTTATTCGAAGGTTTAAACTTGTAATCACTAGAACATAGTTTAGTTAATTCTAAACTTGTTCGCAAACAAAAGTTAATCCTTCTAACTTGACTTTTAAAATAAACTAAACACATGTTCTATATCTATATGATATGCTAACTTAATGATTTAAAACCTGGAAACACGAAAAACACCGTAAAACCGGATTTACGCCGTCGTAGTAACACCGCGTGCTGTTTTGGGTTAGTTAATTAAAAACTATGATAAACTTTGATTTAAAAGTTGTTATTCTGAGAAAATGATTTTTATTATGAACATGAAACTATATCCAAAAATTATGGTTAAACTCAAAGTGGAAGTATGTTTTCTAAAATGGTCATCTAGACGTCGTTCTTTCGACTGAAATGACTACCTTTACAAAAATGACTTGTAACTTATTTTTCTGACTATAAACTTATACTTTTTCTGTTTAGATTCATAAAATAGAGTTCAATATGAAACCATAGCAATTTGATTCACTCAAAACGGATTTAAAATGAAGAAGTTATGGGTAAAACAAGATTGGATAATTTTTCTCATTTTAGCTACGTGAAAATTGGTAACAAATATATTCCAACCATAACTTAATCAACTTGTATTGTATATTATGTAATCTTGAGATACCATAGACACGTATACAATGTTTCGACCTATCATGTCGACACATCTATATATATTTCGGAACAACCATAGACACTCTATATGTGAATGTTGGAGTTAGCTATACAGGGTTGAGGTTGATTCCAAAATATGTATAGTTTGAGTTGTGATCAATACTGAGATACGTATACACTGGGTCGTGGATTGATTCAAGATAATATTTATCGATTTATTTCTGTATATCTAACTGTGGACAACTAGTTATAGGTTACTAACGAGGACAGCTGACTTAATAAACTTAAAACATCAAAATATATTAAAAGTGTTGTAAATATATTTTGAACATACTTTGATATATATGTATATATTGTTATAGGTTCGTGAATCAACCAGTGGCCAAGTCTTACTTCCCGACGAAGTAAAAATCTGTGAAAGTGAGTTATAGTCCCACTTTTAAAATCTAATATTTTTGGGATGAGAATACATGCAGGTTTTATAAATGATTTACAAAATAGACACAAGTACGTGAAACTACATTCTATGGTTGAATTATCGAAATCGAATATGCCCCTTTTTATTAAGTCTGGTAATCTAAGAATTAGGGAACAGACACCCTAATTGACGCGAATCCTAAAGATAGATCTATTGGGCCTAACAAACCCCATCCAAAGTACCGGATGCTTTAGTACTTCGAAATTTATATCATATCCGAAGGGTGTCCCGGAATGATGGGGATATTCTTATATATATGCATCTTGTTAATGTCGGTTACCAGGTGTTCACCATATGAATGATTTTTATCTCTATGTATGGGATGTGTATTGAAATATGAAATCTTGTGGTCTATTGTTACGATTTGATATATATAGGTTAAACCTATAACTCACCAACATTTTTGTTGACGTTTTAAGCATGTTTATTCTCAGGTGATTATTAAGAGCTTCCGCTGTCGCATACTTAAATAAGGACAAGATTTGGAGTCCATGCTTGTATGATATTGTGTAAAAACTGCATTCAAGAAACTTATTTTGTTGTAACATATTTGTATTGTAAACCATTATGTAATGGTCGTGTGTAAACAGGATATTTTAGATTATCATTATTTGATAATCTACGTAAAGCTTTTTAAACCTTTATTGATGAAATAAAGGTTATGGTTTGTTTAAAAATGAATGCAGTCTTTGAAAAACGTCTCATATAGAGGTCAAAACCTCGCAACGAAATCAATTAATATGGAACGTTTTTAATCAATAAGAACGGGACATTTCAGTTGGTATCAGAGCGTTGGTCTTAGAGAACCAGAATTTTGCATTAGTGTGTCTTATCGAGTTTGTTAGGATGCATTAGTGAGTCTGGACTTCGACCGTGTTTACTTGAAAAATGATTGCTTAACAAATTTTGTTGGAAACTATATATTTTTAACATGTGAATATTATGTGATATATTAATCTCTTAACGCGTTTGATATTATGTGATAGATGTCTACCTCTAGAACAAGTCCCATTGACTCACCTAATAATAATGAAGAGTCAAATGTAAATTGGAATGATTCGTGGACTGATTCACAAGTTCCCGAAGAGGAACCGGAAGAAGAGTCGGAACCGGAAGAAGAATCGGAACCGGAAGAAGAATCGGAACCGGATGAAGAAATAGAACCGGTGGGGGAAATAATAAAACGGTTAAGTAAAAGAAAATCCTCAACCAACCGACCAAGGTTAATTATGGTCAATGGTGTCTCCGCCAAGGAAGCAAAATATTGGGAGGATTACCAATTCTCCGATGAATCGGATTCCGACGAGAATTCCGATGATGTTATAGAAATTACCCCAACCGAATTTAAAAAGGCAAAAGAAAATAATAAGGAAAAGGGCATAAAAATAGAGAAATCTAATTCCAACCCCGATGAACTTTATATGTATCGTCAACCCCCGAAGTCCTTAAGTTGTAACAATGACCCGGGAACCTCTAAACCACCAGGTTTTTCTAAACCAATGTGGAAAATTACGGCTCGTATTAGGGGAACATCATATATCCCTAGAAACTTGGCAAAACGAACCAAAACCGAAGAAGAAGAAACGAGCGAGTCGGAATAAGATAGTTGTATTCGTGTGGTGTAATATATGTAATATAGTGTGCTTATGCTTTATGACATATGTAAAAATTGCTTGTATTAATAAGTATTTTTTTTATGAATCTAACTCTTGTCTATTTTACAGTTTAAAAACACAAAATGGATAGACAACCCAATATTTTAAGAGACCTACCCGGAGACATGATTGATGAAATCTTGTCTAGAGTCGGTCAGAATTCCTCGGCACAACTATTTAAGGCGAGATCAGTTTGTAAGACATTCGAAGAACGTTCCAAGAATGTCTTGGTTTATAAGAGACTTTCGTTTGAAAGATGGGGGATATCACATTGGGAAACCCATAAGTTACGATGTGTTTACTTTGACGCATATATTGCGGGGAACCCAAATGCTATTTTACGGAACGGGTTAAGAAATTATTTTGACTCAATATATCCGAATATTGGACTTCGTGATTTAGAAAAAGCGGCTAACATGCAACATAAAGAAGCATGTTATGCTTACGGATTAGTAATGTTTGCTTCTCACCAAAGTGAGAACAAGAACATCGGGCAACAACTATTAAACAAAACGTTTCCACAAGTGACGGAGTCGGTAATTGGGGTAAGAAATGAGGTTTTTAGATTGTTACGGGACTGTTGGACATTACGTAACCCTCGTCCCTTTGACGACGTTACAACACGCTGTCTTATCAACGGCCATAATGGTTATGTTGCACAAGACCAAGGATGGGAAGTAGTCCTAGTAAAGCCAGAATGCATGACTTGTTTCTGGACGTATGAATTACGTGTCTTTATTGCCTTTGCTGAACGACTTGTGTACTAGCTAGAATTATCTTCACAACTATCTTGTATCAAAGTTATTGTGTGCTATATTTCATGCTTTATGTAAAATAAGCGGTATTGTAAGTTTGTAAAATATTGTATAAAAGTTTGAACGCGAAATATTATTATAATCAGTTTTTCATATAGAATTGTAGTAGTTGAATTGTATATTAGCTACTAAGTATGAACTTAACGGGTAGGTACTACCCGAATTTAAACTTATAAAACGCTAATATGAAGAAAAAGCTTTTATAAATGAGTTCATATTATGCTACAAAATACTATTAACTACTCTTAATATTCTCTATGTATGCATCTTGTTAATGTCGGTTACCAGGTGTTCACCATATGAATGATTTTTATCTCTATGTATGGGATGTGTATTGAAATATGAAATCTTGTGGTCTATTGTTACAATTTGATATATATAGGTTAAACCTATAACTCACCAACATTTTTGTTGACGTTTTAAGCATGTTTATTCTCAGGTGATTATTAAGAGCTTCCGCTGTCGCATACTTAAATAAGGACAAGATTTGGAGTCCATGCTTGTATGATATTGTGTAAAAACTGCATTCAAGAAACTTATTTTGTTGTAACATATTTGTATTGTAAACCATTATGTAATGGTCGTGTGTAAACAGGATATTTTAGATTATCATTATTTGATAATCTACGTAAAGCTTTTTAAACCTTTATTGATGAAATAAAGGTTATGGTTTGTTTAAAAATGAATGCAGTCTTTGAAAAACGTCTCATATAGAGGTCAAAACCTCGCAACGAAATCAATTAATATGGAACGTTTTTAATCAATAAGAACGGGACATTTCACATCACTAGGCAAGTCACAGGGAAAAGACTACCCTCTATGTCAATAATAATTCCAGACACAAACTTTGTGACTAGAACATTTCTACCGTCACCCACTTCAACACTTAAGAGTTCATTTATTTCACTAACAGGCACATTTAACTTAGCACAAAATGTAGGTGACACAAATGAGCGATTTTCTTCACAGTCAAAGCACAACATCACACCAATCTCTAGACACAAATATAGTCCAGGCATCACCATCTGGTCGGGGTACACAATCAACACACTTTCCAACACTAATAATGGAAAAGTTGATATCTTACGTTGGTATTCACCATCATCTTCAACTCAACGACGGAATTCACCATCGTCGTGAGCACTGGGTGTATAAACAGTCACATACAGTCACTTACACTAGACACAGACTACAAGGCACAGTCTAAGCACATATCACTCGTCACTAGTGTTCACAAGTTCCATAGTCACTTCATTAGTCATTGTATAAAATCATGTCATTATTGTAACGTCCCGCATTTTTCCGTTAAATTATTTTAACGCCCGTCTTTTTTTTATATATTATCTTTCGTATCTAGATTCGTATCCTCCGTTAGCTAACGTTCTTAATATTTTCGTTATTGGATTATAACATCTCCCGTTTACTCTCGTGTATTTCAAAATAATTCGTTTGGTTAATTCACGCACTCGCATCCGAATTCGAGGGACTAGTTTTGCCACTTGACTAAAGAGGTGACTAGTGGTTGACAAGTCAACCACTTCACCGCCACTCATTTATTCATTCATCTTTTCTCTCTTCCTCCTACTTCCATTTTTGCTCTCAACTCACCAAATCACTCAATCATCATCTAATTCGGATCTAGGAAGCTCACAACAAATCCGACTACATATTCATGATCCTCTCTTCATCCTCTATGTTTTGATACAAATTTCATCTCATTTGGGTAACTTTCTAAAAACACTAGATTTTTTTTTCTTGATGTTTTTAACTTATAAAAGTGTTAATTAGTGTCTATGGCTTAAGTCTAACATGAATATATGATTTATATGCGTGTTCTTGTCATTTTGATGTAAATAGCTTAAACCTAAAATGGGTGTGTTTGATTTTGAGTTTTGGTTGCTTAAATGTTGTTAGATATTAAAAGTGCGTGTATTAAATGTGTTACTAGCATCACTAGCTTCAATTTGGTATGTAGGCTGATATGGAAAAGCTTCATGAACATAATTGTTAAATTTATGATATTGAGTTAGGGTTTGATAGAAGTAAATTGGATCTTTGATGCATTGAATGCTTTGGAATATTAATTGTAAGTATTTAATAGTATTGTATGCGTAATTACCTACAAAATGGCGTATTATATGTATGTATTTAATTCCCGAATCATAAATGTGTATTTATGAACTCGGAGGCATTAATGGTGGGCATTTAATGAGCTTTCAACTTAGTTTTGTTTAATGTAAATGATGTTTTTGAATGATGAAATGTGTTTAGTTGTGTTCCTCATCAAATTACCTTTCCAACGATGTATGGCATGCGTTTTGAATGTTTTCGGTTCAAGTGTTATGTTAATTTGAGTTTTGGTTCGAGACTTAACAAAACTGCAGCAACAGCACATTTTCCAGTAAAGCGCGGCGCGCAGACTGCAGCGCGCCGCGCAAATGATGAGGTGTAAATGTTTAACCCCTGAGATCCCACCTGACCTGGTTCTATACCTTAGTGCGCGCAGCGCACACCTGCACGCACCGCGCACATTCCCTGGCCAAACTTTCCTTGTGTTTTATTTTTCATAAATACTTTCTCGCTTGACCGCAACTCCGATTAACATGAAACTTGGTTAACATGCTCACATATGATTTCTCATCATGGGAAAATCGTCGGATGACCGACCCGACCCCGTTGACTTTGACTTTGACCAAGTTTGACTTTTAGTCAAACTTAACTAAACACTTTTGCAATCGTTCTAACGTGCTTTTATACTTGATTCTTGCATGAAACTTGACAGCTTGACTCACATGCTATATAATTGAGTCGTAACGAGCCATAGGACTAATTGAACATCTTTGACCAACCGTGTTTACCGATATTGATACGACCTACTTGTTTAGGCCAAGACTAGCATTCGTTCTTGCACACGTTATCTTGTGAAGTACTTTATTCACTCGTGCACTCAAGGTGAGATAATAGTCCCAATTTTACCCTTTTAAACTTATATTTGGGATGAGAAAACATAAACGTTTCATTTTACAAAGTGAACACAAGTACGAAAACAAACATTCTACATACGAGTTAGAACAAAAATCCTCAATTCGATTATCATTAGTTACACTTGCCGGGTGTAAGCGAGAACTTATGTTGTATGGCCATATGGGTTTGACAAACCCTCATTCGGACGGTTCGCTACCGTTCGACGGATGAAATATATTTTCGAGAAACAGTGTATGTTCTAACACTATTATGATGGGGTTAATAGTAATTTGATTGAAAAGTGTACTAACTAGAGAACTGATATTCTCAGGTGATAAACGGAATGGTGAAGGCTCAGTGATATAAGACAACTGAGTACTTGTGCTTCCAAGTGAGTGGGATTATCTTTATGGATGTGATTATACAGTGACAAGTACAGTGATCCGTGTCATGCTTATAATTAGACTGTGTAATGAGTATGTGACCAGTATTGTGACTATATATGATTATGTGCGCACCAGTGAACGTCGATGGGTGTAATTCTGACGTAAGAGGTCAATGCTATTTACCTTATGTATTTAAGGCGATAGTATTGGGTCCAAGTTCTACTGATTAGTGGTATAGTATAAATGACGAGTGTGTCATGTCTGGAAGACTATACCAGTGACTCATTAGTGTGGGCTATCGGTATATTCTAGCTTGATCAGCTATGGATTGCCGGTCCTCTTGTGTATGGATTTAAGTGATTAGTGACCAGTGCCTTTAAGGTGTTCTCGATGCTTGTAGTGATGTCCACCTAGATATTTCTATTCACTTAGCGTTATGCTAATTCCCCCACAGTGTTTTGCCCTGCAGGCATAGATTAGCAGCTTTTGGTGGGTTTTGCAAGGCAAGTGAAGATGTTTGACACAGTGTATAACTCTGATGTTTTGTGATAAACAATATGGTCAAGTGTTTTGTATTAAGAACGTAACACATGTGATTTTGTGTAATCATATAAGTATGTACTAATATATGTGACGTAGATAAAAGTATTTCAATTTTTGATAAAATTTCAAGAGGCATTTGATATTACTAATAATTATTATTAAAAATATGAATACTTTATAATTATAATTATATTATATTTTTATTATTATTCAAATTCAAATATGAGCTCTTTTTACGAGATTAATTACGTTATATATGTATACGAAATACACGTCTCAATAAAGTTTTAATGTAGGCTTTTTATGACACAGAAAATAGTAATTGTGATGAAAATTGAAAGATGATAGTGATGAATAAATGTAGTTCATTTATTCCGACCAAATTAAGTACATCAATGTGTTTGTAAAAAGAACGAGAAGTTTCTTAATCGGAATCCATCGGGTCATTAAACTAAATGACTTTAGGTTTAAGTTCACTTAATACCTAAAATATATCATTAAACTATTTCGTTTAAACAAACTCGTGGTTCCACGAGTCATTTCACTAGTGCAAATAATATTAACGTAAACAATCAAAACATTTGACGTAGATAATATGAAAATTAATTGATCGCATGAACCACTCTTCGTTTGATTGGCAATGGAACCGAAGTGACATTGGCACTCAAAATGATACTACTTTGGCGACTCTTACTATACGTGATTATCACCGGAATCACACACAATATACGCTTTAATAAAGGAAGGTGATTCTCACACACCACTTTTTAATTCATCTACGCTTTTGTCTCATAAATTCACAGTTATACCTTTCTAAATTAACATGGGGAGTTGAACTTTTATTGTTATTCTTAGTATAATTAAGAGTATAATAGTAAATTAAGTATAAATGGATCAAAAAGTAGTGTGAGGGAATCACCCCCAACAAATATAACCATCAACAACGGAACTTGAAGTATTTGATTAGAAGGGCAAAATTTAACATTCAAAATTTTTAAATGTAATACAACGCTAATATGAAGAAAAAGCTTTTATAAATGAGTTCATATTATGCTACAAAATACTATTAACTACTCTTAATATTCTCTATGTATGCATCTTGTTAATGTCGGTTACCAGGTGTTCACCATATGAATGATTTTTATCTCTATGTATGGGATGTGTATTGAAATATGAAATCTTGTGGTCTATTGTTACGATTTGATATATATAGGTTAAACCTATAACTCACCAACATTTTTGTTGACGTTTTAAGCATGTTTATTCTCAGGTGATTATTAAGAGCTTCCGCTGTCGCATACTTAAATAAGGACAAGATTTGGAGTCCATGCTTGTATGATATTGTGTAAAAACTGCATTCAAGAAACTTATTTTGTTGTAACATATTTGTATTGTAAACCATTATGTAATGGTCATGTGTAAACAGGATATTTTAGATTATCATTATTTGATAATCTACGTAAAGCTTTTTAAACCTTTATTGATGAAATAAAGGTTATGGTTTGTTTAAAAATGAATGCAGTCTTTGAAAAACGTCTCATATAGAGGTCAAAACCTCGCAACGAAATCAATTAATATGGAACGTTTTTAATCAATAAGAACGGGACATTTCACATCACTAGGCAAGTCACAGGGAAAAGACTACCCTCTATGTCAATAATAATTCCAGACACAAACTTTGTGACTAGAACATTTCTACCGTCACCCACTTTGACACTTAAGAGTTCATTTATTTCACTAACAGGCGCATTTAACTTAGCACAAAATGTAGGTGACACAAATGAGCGATTTTCTTCACAGTCAAAGCACAACATCACACCAATCTCTAGACACAAATATAGTCCAGGCATCACCATCTGGTCGGGGTACACAATCAACACACTTTCCAACACTAATAATGGAAAAGTTGATATCTTACGTCGGTATTCACCATCGTCTTCAACTCAACGACGGAATTCACCATCGTCGTGAGCACTGGGTGTATAAACAGTCACATACAGTCACTTACACTAGACACAGACTACAAGGCACAGTGTAAGCACATATCACTCGTCACTAGTGTTCACAAGTTCCATAGTCACTTCATTAGTCATTGTATAAAATCATGTCATTATTGTAACGTCCGGCATTTTTCCGTTAAATTATTTTAACGCCCGTCTTTTTTTTATATATTATCTTTCGTATCTAGATTCGTATCCTCCGTTAGCTAACGTTCTTAATATTTTCGTTATTGGATTATAACATCTCCCGTTTACTCTCGTGTATTTCAAAATAATTCGTTTGGTTAATTCACGCACTCGCATCCGAATTCGAGGGACTAGTTTTGCCACTTGACTAAAGAGGTGACTAGTGGTTGACAAGTCAACCACTTCACCGCCACTCATTTATTCATTCATCTTTTCTCTCTTCCTCCTACTTCCATTTTTGCTCTCAACTCACCAAATCACTCAATCATCATCTAATTCGGATCTAGGAAGCTCACAACAAATCCGACTACATATTCATGATCCTCTCTTCATCCTCTATGTTTTGATACAAATTTCATCTCATTTGGGTAACTTTCTAAAAACACTACATTTCTTTTTCTTGATGTTTTTAACTTATAAAAGTGTTAATTAGTGTCTATGGCTTAAGTCTAACATGAATATATGATTTATATGCGTGTTCTTGTCATTTTGATGTAAATAGCTTAAACCTAAAATGGGTGTGTTTGATTTTGAGTTTTGGTTGCTTAAATGTTGTTAGATATTAAAAGTGCGTGTATTAAATGTGTTACTAGCATCACTAGCTTCAATTTGGTATGTAGGCTGATATGGAAAAGCTTCATGAACATAATTGTTAAATTTATGATATTGAGTTAGGGTTTGATAGAAGTAAATTGGATCTTTGATGCATTGAATGCTTTGGAATATTAATTGTAAGTATTTAATAGTATTGTATGCGTAATTACCTACAAAATGGCGTATTATATGTATGTATTTAATTCCCGAATCATAAATGTGTATTTATGAACTCGGAGGCATTAATGGTGGGCATTTAATGAGCTTTCAACTTAGTTTTGTTTAATGTAAATGATGTTTTTGAATGATGAAATGTGTTTAGTTGTGTTCCTCATCAAATTACCTTTCCAACGATGTATGGCATGCGTTTTGAATGTTTTCGGTTCAAGTGTTATGTTAATTTGAGTTTTGGTTCGAGACTTAACAAAACTGCAGCAACAGCACATTTTCCAGTAAAGCGCGGCGCGCAGACTGCAGCGCGCCGCGCAAATGATGAGGTGTAAATGTTTAACCCCTGAGATCCCACCTGACCTGGTTCTATACCTTAGTGCGCGCCGCGCACACCTGCACGCACCGCGCACATTCCCTGGCCAAACTTTCCTTGTGTTTTATTTTTCATAAATACTTTCTCGCTTGACCGCAACTCCGATTAACATGAAACTTGGTTAACATGCTCACATATGATTTCTCATCATGGGAAAATCGTCGGATGACCGACCCGACCCCGTTGACTTTGACTTTGACCAAGTTTGACTTTTAGTCAAACTTAACCAAACACTTTTGCAATCGTTCTAACGTGCTTTTATACTTGATTCTTGCATGAAACTTGACAGCTTGACTCACATGCTATATAATTGAGTCATAACGAGCCATAGGACTAATTGAACATCTTTGACCAACCGTGTTTACCGATATTGATACGACCTACTTGTTTAGGCCAAGACTAGCATTCGTTCTTGCACACGTTATCTTGTGAAGTACTTTATTCACTCGTGCACTCAAGGTGAGATAATAGTCCCAATTTTACCCTTTTAAACTTATATTTGGGATGAGAAAACATAAACGTTTCATTTTACAAAGTGAACACAAGTACGAAAACAAACATTCTACATACGAGTTAGAACAAAAATCCTCAATTCGATTATCATTAGTTACACTTGCCGGGTGTAAGCGAGAACTTATGTTGTATGGCCATATGGGTTTGACAAACCCTCATTCGGACGGTTCGCTACCGTTCGACGGATGAAATATATTTTCGAGAAACAGTGTATGTGCTAACACTATTGTGATGGGGTTCTTGGATGGAAAGTTAAGCCTTGATAATTGGGTGCTCGTGATATTAACTTTTAGAATGTATTACTATTATTTCAATGTTTCAAATCTTGTGATTCAACTTACTTAATTACTCACTTACTTACTTAAACCTATGATTTCACCAACGTTTTCGTTGACAGATTCCTATGTTTTTCTCAGGTCTTTGAACAATATGTGATACATGCTTTCGTTCATTATTTTGATACTTGCATTGGATGTCGAGTATATATGCATACATGGAGCGTCTTTTGACTTACTTTTAAAACTGTGTCACATAGGTTTCATTTGTACTTATAACATTGTAACGTAACTAGTGGTTGAACTATTCTTGTAAACTTTGAAACAATCTTTATGTTTGAAATGAATGCGACATGTTTTCGGTCAAACGTTATTCTAAAGACTTATGACCACGTAACGGGACCTAAGTAGACGGCGCCGTCAATGACAATTTTTTTGGGTCGCTACAATTATGTCCTTTTATACGATCAAATTCACGTACTTATTATTATGTTTAACTTTTTACACAGTTAAATTCCTTCAAAATTTAAAGCAATGACAACTGAATTCCCTTTATTTCGCTAAATTCTATACTTATGTCTCTAAAACACATATTTAATTCATTAAAATTGTCTAGGCTAGTCATATTATACGTGAACGATTCATTGTCCAACAGTCAATTCACGGTCCATGTATGATCTAAATTTTCTTCAGCTTCCCAGAATTCATGTATGATTTACTATAATATACTTCCGTTGGCCAGACGTAAGTATATTTCACTAAATCATACCCTTATTCTGAGTTACTCGTTAAGGAAACTCCTATATGGTTTACACCTTATCAGGGTACACAATTTCCTATTTAAGCATTTGTAAAAGGAAAAACTTATTTTGTTTTCACTAATCACTAGTCTCAATAGTCTTATGCTATTAACCACCACGATTTTTTTTCCACATGGTTACCTAACTAACTCTTAGTTAGTCATCACTGACAAACTATCACAGTAGTTTAAATCCAATTATTTAAGTCACACCACTTGCAAATCACTAACGGTCCAGACATTATTAGTCTAATTCACAAAGGTTATAACACTCAAACTAAGAGGTCACACAATCATCTGTGCATAGGAATATATCTAGGTATACCATTCCATCCTAATGATATACTAATCACAATTTCAAACATTGTCTAACAATCCGCTCTCTATCCAAGTCACCACACGAATCAGGTACAAATCCTCATTCAGGTCAAAGATTTCACTATTTTCTAAAGACACAACACAATGGGCACCGCCCACACTCACTTCTAACTGTCACAATTAAATTTGTAAGGGTGTAGGAAAAGAAACAATTCCTTAAGGTATCACTACGAATCTTACACCACCAGTCTAATCATGCATATAAAAATAACAGGGCTAATATCACACTTAACGGTTCGTTCATGATTTACATACAAGTAAATCACCTATAATATCAATAGAACACGGGATTCAAGTCCATCGTCATACACACTTCTGGACTACTATCCAACCCTAATTCCTACGGGCCACTACGGGTGTCCCGATAAATCAGGTAAAAGAAATGTATTTTATATAAGCCCTACGTAGTCTTAACGAATCATGCATATCACTATATTTAGTCGAGTATTACAGACATGCGGTATCATATGCATTTGCAGTACAAAACCAATCAATTCTCACTAATCATGGCAATCACATAAACCATGTTAACCAATCAAAGGGAATAAATCACAATAATGTCACTAGTAGCTACAGACACAACTGTTGTGACTAAAGCCGTCAAACCACTGGCTACTTCTACCTTATTAGGAAAAAGCAATCATGTCACAACTATTCTTAGTCGAGCACAATATATATAACAAACATAGATAGGCATTTGTTCACAATCAAATGGTACATAATAATTAAAACAATGTAACAAGGACGTACCTTTTTAAATAAGAAGTCATCT